>NC_134875.1:68328522-68646231 GCF_049852395.1 Peromyscus maniculatus bairdii | reverse complement strand
GCTATGGCTCTAATAGCTCTGACCCCAGGCAACTTTATTTATTAACATACAATTAAAATCACATTTCAGTACAAATAAAATACCACCATAGGGAAGTAAAGCGTATACCCCTGAATGGGTACATTACACTTAAAAGAGCTATCTGAGTATTCTAATTTGCATACAACAGGATTTCAAGGAAATATGTCAGATATTAAAAGTGGAGACAGAACTTTAGATTTTACTCAATTCATTAACATAGACCCACTACGAAGAAATTCTACACTTTGTTTTGTGGTTTTGCTATTTGAAGCAGATTTAATAGTTCACTTCTTGGATGGTGAAAGTAGGAGTGGTCTACTATGAAAGATTCTAAATGTTTCAAATCTGGTTTTAATGTATGGTTAAGGGGTTCATGGAAATTGTAATGTTTGAAATGTGTCTTTTAGGACTCATTCATTCCTCTGAAATTTTCAAAATACACACATTTTACTAATAGTGTGATTAAAAATTAAGGAATTTTTTAGGAAGTCCTGTGTTATTGTTCTTTCTTCTATGCCAAAAATCACATTATTTTAAGCAAAATTAAATATTAGTCTTTTTTAAATGAAGCATTGTTAAAATTTTGCTTGCAAAAAGAAATTCAATTCAGTTTATTTTCCCAACCTTGTAGGACTTTCATGCCAATGTTTAACCTTCCCTCTTGGTTAAAGCTTTGTTCACACAAAAGTCAGGCTGTATTCTCCAAACTTAACTGACTTCCACTTTCCTTCATTTCCTTTGCCCTGATTTGTTTTATAAATATCATCAATAACAATTTGTGTATCTCTGTAAATAGATCACAAAGTGGACTATCACTTTTGTCTTTATCATTGTAAATAGTCATCAGCATAAAACTCACACATGTATATTAATTAAAAGCAAATCTGTAAACACACAAATCTATTCAGAATGTTAAAATATTACAGTTAGTACAGTAAGGTTTAAAAGGGAGAGGAATTTGGGGAGTTAGCAAAAGATAGGTACAATTAAGCAGTTCTAATTTGAGGTGTGGTCTTGCCTTGTTTCTGTTCTGGTTCTGCAATATGGTCTGACGAATTCTTTATTGTTTGAAAAGATAAATTGATTCTCAGGAGAAAATTACCATTGCTGTAGTATGCAGTCTCATCCACCATGGGTTATGTAGAACTGAATAGTATTATAAAATAAAATAAATAAAAAATTGTCTTATTGGGGGGTGGAATATCCTATCAGATTCTGCTTTTCTATAATCTTAGGTAACTCAGTCTGTCTTTGAGAAACCTAGAAAAGGACATTCTAAAAAAGGTGTCAGTAAGATTTTTCAGTTACTCTTGTCTTTGTGTCTTCAGGCCTAAAGAAGCTGAACCATCAAATTTAGGATAGGTTAGGTATCATAATTCTCCAATTTGGCACTTTTTGTGTGATTAACATGCCTATGTGCAAAGTAAAGGAAAAATGTAAAATGAAGGCTTCCATTGTTCCCATTTGTGGAACTGAGTACATTGTCAATGATTTTTAGTACAACTGGTTTCTAGGAGCTGGAGAAAATCCGAATTCAGGGCTCAATGATCCTAGAGTCATCAGGCTTATCCAACATATGATGTTCCCAATCCCTCTCTCTCAATCGTCTCACTTCAGCAGCAGGCACCCAATGTTTAAAAGCAGGTGTTGTACTTACAGAAGTCCCAGATTTGATTCAAACCTCCCACATAACAGCTCATTTATCTGCCTGTGAACCCAGGTCCAGGGGACCCAAAACCTTCTTCTGGTTTCCACAGACACTATATACATATGGTACAAATATATCCATGGAGGTGAAAGACTCATAAATGTAAAAACTAAATAAATCATTTAAAAAAGCAGTTTCTAAACAGAATCACTGTTGATGTCAAATTCTGTATATGTCAGTCTTTCCAGAGTGAAAAACAAACAAACAATACAATACAATTATTAGGTATATATTTACATATACAGTTATAAACACACATATGCACATGTACAAATATTTATTCACTGATAAATATGTGCATATTCAACAAGGTTTACTTGTGTACCTATCATGTAATTTTTGAGTTGTTAGGAGAATTTGTTTCAGGAGATTGTACAGGATAAGATAATTCATGGTCTGACCTAGGAGATCCGGGATATCTGTTGTTGTCATTTATTCAAATACTTAATAATCTGAGAATAGTGTACCCTTTATCACAAACTGGTGGCTGGATAAGATAAAATGAGATCTTCTTGTACAGTGAAGTAGAAAAAAATTAAACACACACAGAAACAATAGTAGAATTTATCTTCTAATATCAAATTTAGAATATGTATTTATTTGTTTATTTAGTTACTTATGTGTGTGTGTGTGTGTGTGTGTGTGTGTGTGTGTGTGTGTGTGTGTGTGTCTGAGTTTATGTATATGTACCATGTGTATGTAGGTTCTAGTGGAGGCCAGAAGTTGAGCATCAGACCATTTGGCAAGGTAATTTCCATGCTTTCTTCCAAGAATTCTGTCCAAACATTAAGGTACATTCCTTTCCTCTTTCAGTCTCTTAAACCTATCTGATTATCTAGGATATAGCTTAGTAAACTTTTTTGTGCAAAGATAGATAGTAAATACTTTACATTTTGGTGTGCACACTTTTCTCTGTCACATACTATTCTTATATTTCTTATAATCCTTTAAAAATGTATAAACTAGTGAAAGGCATGTAAAAAACTAGGTCAAGTCTGTTCTGAATTTGTCCCATTGGATTTCTTTGTATTTCTTTCTTTCTTTTGTCAACTGCTGATCCAAGGCTTACCTCCTCCAAATACAGCTTTCCTCCCAGTTTCTAAAGGAAAGGCCTTTACTTAAGAATTGCATGGAGGGGACTATATAAAACTGGAGGAACTGGGAATCATTTTTTCTGTACTAGGGGCTCTTCACTAAAATGCCCACCTTTGCTTCTTTTAGAGTTTACTACCGGAGGAAAAATATGGAGAACCCAGATTATAGTCTAACTAAACTTTGATGTGTGATGTGCATTTTCAGCTACACTTATTCAGGTGTCACAGGCCAAAATATAAATCTGAGAAATACAGCAACTTTAAAAAAATAACTGAAATTCACTTGAATATGATGATAGTGCCTGTTTTTAATGGTTCTTAAAATGATAATAAATCATATATATATATATATATATATATATATATATACTGAAAATTATAAAGTAAAATTTTAATGACATGTAAGAATAAGAAGTCATACTCATTTTAATCATGAGAAACATAATCCTTTTAATGACAGTAAATTCATGGTCTAAAGAGTTGGATAAGTACAGATGCAAAATAAGATACAGGGTTAGTAAAACCCCCTAGATTAAAACAAGTGACAAAAGAAATATCAAATACAAAATAAACATACTAGAAGCTACAAAAGAGTACACAATGTTTATATAACTGAATAGCAAGATCTATAAAAAGTTAATCCCCACAACACAGTGATGAAGATATCAAAATATTCTCAATGAAAATGCTTACCATAAATACTGTTTGGGGACTTGGAGCAATTGTGTAGTAGTTAAGAGCACTGACTGAGATTACAGTGGACTCAGGTTAATTCTCAGCACCCATATGGCATCTCACACTAGTCTATAACTCTAGGTCCAGGGAATGAGATACCCTCTTCTGACCTGAGTAGGCACTAGATACTCACATGATGCACATACACACATGAAGGCAAAACACTCATACAAATAGAATAATAATAAATAAATCTTAATACATGAAAGTTTTGGAGGAACTATAAAAACACTAACAGATAAAGGGAATTATTTTAAATAAAAGACAAAGTAATTACATCAACTTGATAACATCATTGTACAAAAATATAGCTCATAATATTAAAAGAAGTGGAAATGATCATGTTAATGATTACTTGAAATGCCTATAACATACCAACATATTAAAGATAAGGATTGTTGTAGTGAGGGTAAGAGTTACCGACAGATTAACAATAACACACACACACACACAGAGAGAGAGAGAGAGAGAGAGAGAGAGAGAGAGAGAGAGAGAGAGAGAAACCCAACTTGCAACCACATTCAAAACAAAAAAGTTTACAGCTTTTGTTCATTCTTTTTTAACTCCTTTCAGAGTACAGCATGGTCTCAATCCATAAAAACTCACAGCTCATCTCTGTTTCCTCACTAGAACTAGAAGGAACAGAAGAAATACTATTTCTAATGCTCTAAACTGCTTGACAGCCACCTGAGGACTTATCTCTTTACTGCTTATCTTGGAGTTCAGACACTGAAATAGTGATAAAAGGCAAATATTACCCTTAAAAACAAATACTACCCTTAAGCATGACAGGAAGATAAAGAAATCCTGATATTTGAAGCAAGAAATTTTGAGTGAAGAAATTGAGCAATTAAAGACTCAAAGTTAGAATTTAGGGGAAATTAAAGCATTTTAAATCATCTGTGTTCTATTCATAAGGAATATTATATTCTGTTTTCAGTTGATGAAACAAAATCTCTGAGGCTGGGCATTGTATAAAGATAAGATGTTCAATGACATCATGTTTCTGTGATAGATAAAAGTTTGAGGTTCTTCTGAAAATCTCATGATGCTGGTATTTTAATGTCACAAGTATCAGCTGAGAGACTAATATCACAAATCCAGAAGGCAAAATGTTTCAGGAATGAGTCTGCATATATATATGCATATATACATAAAGTTAGAAACTGCTCTTTACACACTACATTACTATTTTCAGAAAGCACTTTACCTAATGACCCCTACCACACAGACACAGGTCTCAACATTTAAAAATTTGACAGTATTTCAATATCACCTAAACAAGGGAACACTTACAATGAAGATATTGACTGTATTTAAATGGTGAAAAGGAATGTTTTTGAATGTTATACAAAATCTCAGTAAAGTTGGAATGGGTCAGAGAAAGTATTCAGCCTTCATGTCAAGCTCATCCTAAGATTAAAACCACACCTTACTGGAGAATATTTTGGCCCCAGAGGCAGTCTTCCAAAATTGGAGAAAGAGAACATTCATTCAGTTATTTAACTTGTCATGAGCATGGTTGCCCTCGGTTTTAATCCCAGGAGTAGGGGGGTAAATAGTTCTCTGTGAGTCCAAGGCCAGGCTGGTCTACATAGCAAGATCCAGAACAGCTAGAACTGCAGACAAATACCCTTTCTCAAAAATTCACAAAACAAACGAGCAACATTCTCCAAATACCTCATAGTAATTCAAAAATTGAAAATGTACAAAAAATGAAGAAGACATAATCCTTTCACAAACATGTATGCAAATGCAAGTGCATGCATACACACACACACACACACACACACACACACACACACACACACGAAGACTCATACACAATAAAATTGTCAAAACAAATTCTGCAGAACTACATTTGCTCAGTAGAAAACCTTACTCTAAAACAGATCTCCTACGTATTCCCAAAAAGTTATTCATACCCATTCAGGACATGTGGACCAAGAAATAAAGAAAACATTTCAGAAAAACATTATAGGTTAAAAAATCTGATAATATCAAAAATATAGGAATCATAACAGAAAAGAAAAGAAATTATGATGCCAAAATTAGTGTTCCCAGTCCTGTCAATGGTGGTGCACACCTTTAATCCCAGCAATGAAGAGACAGAGTCGGGCATATCTCTGAGTTCGAGGGCACCCTGATCTACAAACCAAGTTCTAGGACAGCCAGGCCTATATAGAGACATCCTGTCTCAAAAAAGAAACAAATAGAAACAACAACACAAACAACAACAACAAATAGTTTCCCCAGAATAAAATGAAGGTTCAGCAATAGACTCAATTAAAGACAGGGAAAATATTAAGTTCTCGAAGCCTGGTTTATTATTGGAAAATTTTGTGCATGGGAAAGGTAAAGAAATGAGAGGGGTGAATAGAAGCTAAATGACCTATGGGACACTGAGAATTAAAACAAGATATTACCTCACATTTGTTGGAATGTCTATTACCACAGAGATAAAAAATAGTAAGTGCAGGCAAGAACATGCACATTAAGACATCATTCTCCACCACTGAAGGAATGATATCTGCTAAAGCCATCATGCAAAAACCCTATGGAGTTCCTAAACAGTAAGAGTCAATTCAATCTCTTAATACCATCAAATTGGGATTGAGGAAGGAGAAGAAAGTAGAAAATGAGGTTCAACAGGCCTTACAAAAAGGTCAGAAAATTATCATTGTAGAAAAGGACTATTGTCAAAGAGGAAGGCTGAAGCACCAAAGCAGAGTATACCTAAAGGTAAAATCTGTGAAATATCAAAATACTAAAACACATGCCCCTGGGCTAGCATTTCTGATTGTTAATGAGATATACAATGCATGAAGTTTTATGTAGAATCACACAAGAAAGCTTGCACCATGCAAATGAGGCAGAAAATGCACACTATGCAAATGACCACAGCAGCTCTAATTTCCAGATGTTAAACATTTCATCTGTTCTGACCCACTTCATCCTTTGGATACTATTTCTTTTCCTAATACATTGCCCATGTCTTGTACTATGAATGTGTCTTTGTCCAGTTCCTTGTTCCCACACATGAGAACTAGAAACTTTGCATTAGTGCATACTGAATTCAGACACTAGCCCATATTAATATGATCCTATAAATTTATTCATTGATCTTTGTGGTGGTATTGTGTTCCCCAAAATATTGTGCACCCTAATAAACTTATCTGGGGTCAGTGAACAGAACAGCCACTAGATACAGAGGCTAGAAAATGGTGGCCCTCATGCCTTTAATCCAAGCATTCCAGAGGCAGAAATCCCTCTGGATCTCTGTAAGTTTAAAGCCACATTGGAAACAGCCAGGCATGGTGACTCACACCTTTATTCCCAGAATGTGAGCCTTTATTCCCAGGGAGTGATGGCAGAAAGCAGAAAGGTATATAAGGTCTGTGGACCAGAAACTAGAAGCATTTGGCTGGTTAAACTTTTAGGCTTTTGAGCAACAGTTCAGCGGAGACCCATTCTGGATGGAGGACACAGAGGCTTCCAGTCTGAGGAAACAGGATCAGCTGAGGAATTGGCAAGGTGAGGTGGCTGTGACTTGTTCTGCTTCTCTGAACTTCCAGCATTCACCCCAATAACTGGCCTCAGGTTTGATTTTATTAATAAGAAATTTTAAGATTCTTGCTACAGATCTTGACATACTGTTTTCACATCTCTCAAATAAATAACCATAACTAAGATCATATAAATACAGATTGTTATGTAGATAACCAATTTTAGATTGAATTTGAGATCTGTTCCATAAGAAGAAACCAGTGCCCATTTTTGTCTGTAAATATTACAGAAAAATGTCTGTAAAGTCTGTGATTAAGGAGATCTTAGGCTTTTGGGTGGAACCCACTACTGTTGTTTTGCTAAATAGATACTCTCCTAAATTGCTTTCTAAATACTCGTATGTATAGTCATAGAATAGCTGCATCAGGCCTTTGTGTGACAAGGTTATTCCTAGAGTGAATAGCAGTTAATTCAGTAACTGTCCAAAGTGTCAAGAATAAATGTTGATGGAATACATGGCCCTAAATGTGATAGCTATATAACCTTCTATGTCTCAGGCAACTTTGAAGATGATGGAATAGAAAGACTGTGAGGTTCAAAGGATGGGTCAATGTTTAGCAAAAAGATGTTTCCTGTACATGACATAATTGCTACATTCATGAACTTACTGTATCTGTGATTGCCAGTGTGAAACATGCAGAAGATTGACCTCATCAATATTTTATCGTGTCATTCACAGAGAACTTCGACATTTATAAAGTTTACTAGGCATTGTTTTCTTGGATTGTGTGTTTTATTAAGAAATATAAATGTGAATGTAAAAATCCATCAGTAAATTCCAAACCCTATAAGCCCCACCTCTCTTTGAGGGACTAGAATTTTGGCAAGTGATTTTTGTGGAGGAGGGTGCGTCATCATTATTTTTTGAGTGGTATAGCAAATGGGAAGTTATTCATGCTCCAGTAAATTACCTCCCACGTTTTCACACAAGAAACTCATTAAACTCACTGAGTCACACAAATAAAGAAATCAAGAAAGTTGACATTGGACTTTTGGGGAAAGAGTTTCAGCAGGAAGTGAGGGTTGGAGAAAGGGGGATATGGAAATAAAAATAACTAAAATTCATTATATAAATATCATCATATTACCAAAGAAGATTCACTGATGACCAATAAGTATGCAAAAGTTCTTCAAAGTCATTTTTCATTGGGGAAATGGAAATTAAACCATATCATGAAAATACTGCATACCTACTAAAAAGACTGAAAATCAAAATAGGCTTAGAGATTCAAATTGCAGATTAAGATGTAGAAGAGGAGGATTAATTACTGATAACAAAACAAAACAATGCAGACCATTTAGAATACAATTTGACAGAATATTTTTTATGAAGTTAAGCATAGTCTTAGTATCCTAACTTCTAATTATGATCACATCCTTTATTCACTTGATTTGAAAATTTATATTCACATAAAACTAAAAGTGAGCATGTTTATCAGTTTTTTTCATAACCAGTCAAACCTTAATGGAAACAACATATTCTTTTAAAAGGTGAGCCAATAAATGAACACCAGAGCATTCATATAATCAATTATTAGCCAGTGACTGATAGAGAAGTAAGCTAACAAATGTGAAAAGTCACTGCTGCATCTTGGATGAGGGTTTCTTTGAAAAATAAAGTAGTCTTTAAAGATTATGTGTTATATTGCTATGGGCCATGTTAGATCACATATTCTGCCTGGATTGAGAGATGAACAACATGTTAGAACTTATTTAGTACCTTTCCTAAGCTACTAAACCCTGAAGAAACATCAAATGAGGTGGATCAAGAGGATTAATTTCCTAAATTACAAATTTATATTCTACCTAGTATTTGCTAAACTTAGACACCCTTCCTCTCTAAGCTTGGAGACCCTTTCTCTCTATGCTCAGAGAGCTCTTCTTTAAAGCCTATGTTTAGAAGGAATGTCCTTTGTTCTCTGATTTATTGGTTCCCCAACTTTACTATTCTTGCTGTAATTCACCAGACTTACTAGAGGATATTTCATTGCAAACCCCTGTTAACATTTCCCTATATCAAACCCAAAGGAATCTTTACTATTTAAAACTGAAATCTTGTTCAGAATGTCCCTTGGCTCCTTGGTCCTTCTGATCTCTGTTAAAAGAATTTAGGTGAACCAGAAAAAGCACTCAGTGGAAGGTAGTGTTTACTACAGAGAAAACTAGCACTTTCAGAGGTGAGAGTTGGACTGTGGCAAAAGGGACAATTATGGAGCAGAGTACAGTCTCATACACTCTCGAGTGCTGAAAGTAAGCAAAGGGTAAAGGGGTCATCATGTCCATCAACATTTTAGATAGGCTTTATAGTGTTTTTCTAATGCCTCTAGAAGAGGTAGCTTTCACTTAGGTTTTTTTACTTTCTATCCAGATGATTGACAGGCTCATTTGGATTGGCTCTTAAGGGAGAGGACAATGGTCCTTCATTTTTTATCTGAAATCCCCAGCAAGGTATTAAGCTTTCAAGGTTTAGATGGTTATCTATTAATGACCTCAGAGCAGTTTAGAATAACAAGTCTCTACCAGAGTCAGAGCTACAATGCTGATCTCATTGTTTTGCTCAATAACCAGAGGCACACAGATTTGGCTCTTGATTTTATAGGCTGTGAATAAAGAGGAAGGGGCCTACTAGATTGGTAATATTTAACTAGCCATTTAAAATAGAATATTTAAGAAAAGGTAAAAGTATAGAAGGAAAAGAAATATTAGCTCAGGGAAAAGAAAGAATGTTGGAAAATTGACAAAACAGAAGGTTGGGGGATAATAAAACTATGCTGTGTAACATTTGTGATAATAGGAAGATTCTGAATTTTGTTTCAGGTTACTAGACCCAGAAATGTTTTCTATTTCTTGACTAATTAGTGTCTTTGCAATGCTAGTGACTTGACTCATTGTAAGCCCCTAGTAAGCTTTGATGGCCTTTATCTTCCTTTACCCTCATCAAAACCAAACACTTCTTTGGGGCATTTTGTCACCCCAACAGGGAAAGAAACAATATCCAGTGTCTTGTCTTTACTCTCACAGTTTTATAAAGATCTCTAAAATCTTGCATTTTGCCTGCCAGCAATACCTGCATAGCATGGAGGATGCTACCAGTATGAGCAGTACTTGGGTCTACTTGAAACAAGGCTACAGATACCTCAAAGAACTATTTTGTCTTAAGCACTTGGAAATGAGCAAAATGTTTCAGGATTCTCTTATAAGATCATGCTCTGAAAATAGTTAAAGCAGAATTTAATTTCTTGAAGTAGGGTCATGAGCAGGCTGGCCTCAAACATGCAATGGTATTCCTGCTTATACCTCTCCAAGTGCTGTGATGATAAATACCAGCTACAATTTGGTGCCCAGATTTACAACTTCTATATCTCCAAAGCATATTCATTATGCAGTCAACTTGCTTACTATGAATAAGTAAGGGGAAACACTAATCCTGATTTTCATTTTATTTTTGTTTTTGCTTTTGTTTTAGAAAAGGTTTCTTTGTGTAGCCCTGGTTATCCTCAAAGTCACTTTGTAGATCAGGCTGTCCTCAAACTCACAAATATACATCTGCATCTGCCTCCTGAGTGCTGGGATTAAAGGTGTGCATCACCACCATCAGGCCATAGTTCAATTTCTAATGAAATCCTCATTTCCTTGTGGGCATTAGCCATAATAATCCATGTGCTTATGTTATTGTTGCTTCAAATATTATTATTTTTTATATAAAAGTTATTTTTCCACTTTATATACCAACCACAATACCCCCTCCGTCTCCTCCTCTGGCTCACCTCCCCCAACTTCTCTTCACCTCACTACCCCCATCCATTCCAGAGGAGCTAAGGTCTCCCATGGGGAGTCAACAAATCCTTGCATGTAATGTGACAGGACCAAGCCCCTTCCCTCTGTATTGAGGCTGAACAAGTTATCCCTTCACAGGGAATGGGCTCAAAAAAGCCAGTTTTACACACTAGGGTTAAATTCTGGACCCACTAACAGTGGTCCCACAAAATGCCCAAGCCACACAACTGTCACCTATATTCAGAGGGCCTAGTTCAGTTCCATACAGGTTCCCCACCCATCAGTCCAGAGCCAGTGAGCTCCAACACCTCAGATCAGTTGTCTCTGTGGGTTTTCCCATCATGATCTTGACACCTTTGCTCATATAATCCCTCCTCCCTCTCTTTGACTGGACTCCCAGAGCTCCACCCTAAAAAACTCTTTTCCATTCATCATTTCTAAGTTACTTTGAATCACACTATGAAGTATAGTCATAGGAACAACCCCACTCTATCAATTTTCTGTTAAACAGCATTCATCTTATTTATGATAATCAACTTGTACAGATAAATGTTTATTTTAGCTCACAGTTTAGGAAGTTTCAGCTAATGATCAAATGAACTCCTTGTTTTGGACTTGTTGCAATGTATAATGTCAGAGAACATTGAACAGAGTAGTATTATTCTTTTAATGGAGAAGAAACAAGAAAAAAAAGAAAAGGTCAGTTGTCATATCTGTTAATGACATGTTCACAATTATTTGAAGACATCCCAGTAGTCTCTACCTGTTAAGGATTTTAACACAGTTTAATATGGTAAATTGTGAATTAAGCCTATAAAATATATATCTTGTGGGGGTCCATTTAGGATTTCAATGAAATCTCAAAAACTAGACTATATAGCACTTTCTGTTTGGAAAGCCAACTAGACTTTGCAAGGAAAGGGCAAAAATTTCTGCATTTAAACATTAATTGGCAGTATAATTCTTTTAAAATATGTATAAAATATCATTTAATGAGGAAAAAGATGCTCAATTCTGAAAATGAAGGCAGTTTCTAATACTAAAGTCTATAGAAATGATGCAATAACACTATGATACAACTGATAAAGTAGTTTCACACTGGGGCATGTGTTAAGAATTTTAATATTGATTTCCATGTATGCTGGAAATTAATAAGTAAATGAATGGCAGATGGTAGAAAACAGATTTCTCACTGTTGGAGTTTCAATTTTCAAATAAATAATGGTGTAGGCTAGAATAATATTTGTGATGATGAGTTAAAATTCTGAACACTAGTGCGCATTCAAGTTTAACTTAATGAGCATGTAGAAAATAAATATATAATGTGCACTTACCAATATGTATACAAATACAATTTTTGGATACACAGATAAATTTCTCTGTTCTTCCATGAGTCCAAAAGAAATGATATTTCAGTAGCAAAGCATCCATAATGCTCAAATATTTTTTAACCCAACTTTCTATTTGAAAAAATGAGTAGCCCTTTGAGAAGTGGTCACTTTCATACTAGAACAGGGAATGTAGGAGTTAAGCCTAAAGTATCTTTCAGTGGCAAAAAGTACTCATTGATCAAAATAAATCAAAGCAACGAAATAAGGAGTATATCAAAAGGTAGAACACCAAATGTAAAGGTTTGCAATGGCACTCCTGGAACAATGTGGGGAATATAATGAATAAAGTAGCCTTGGATTGTTTTTTAGAGTAAAAATAAATCATCATGAATGAAAATTGATATAATACATGGAAAAATTAGTAAATAAAATTGATATGGTGAGAGAAACCTTCAATATAGACCAAGTTTTAGATGAAGTGTGCAGAAAATGTCTCAAAAAGAGGGAAATAACTTTTTTAAAAATATTTTTTGAGAAAATATTCCTTTCAAAGAGAAGATAAAAGAAGATGGGAGCAAGAGTTGTGAAGAGTAAATTTACAGTGCAAATGTTTAAAAAAGACATCTTCAGCCATGTAGTCAGTAACAAAATTGATATTCAAAAACAACACATATAGAATATAACTGTAATGAAATATTGTGGCAGCTGAAGTTTAAACTGTAATAGTGAATTTAATCATAAAAATTTATGAAATTCTCAATTGGGCAGATGTTATGAAACATCACCAAAACTCTTCAACACTGTTCAGATTATAAAAGGTAATAAAAACAGCAAAAATTCACAGCCAAGAGGAGTATGACTAGACAAAGTCAGCCATCACAGCGTGTGGTAGTATTGTGTTTCCCAAAATATTGTACACCCTAATAAATTTATCTGGGGTCAGAGAACAGAACAGCCACAATATTAAACATAGAGGATAGGCAGTGGTAGCATACACCTTTAATCCTAGCATTCCAGAGCTAGAAATCTCTGTGAGTTCAAGGCAACATTGGAAACAGCCAGGCATGGTGACTCATGCCTTTAATCCCAGAAAGTGAGCCTTTAATTCCAGGGAGTGATGGCAGAAAGCAGAAAGGTATATAAGGTATGAGGACCAGAAACTAGAAGCATTTAGGCTTTTGAGCAACAGTTCAGCTGAGACCCATTCTGGATGAGGACTCAGAGGCTTCTGGTCTGAGGAAACAGGATCAGCTGAGGAACTGGCAAGGTGAGGTAGTTTTGGCTTATTCTGCTTCTCTGATCTTTTAGCATTCACCCAAATAACTGGCCTCAGGTTTGATTTTATTAATAAGACTCTTTAAGATTCATGCTACAACAGTGTGGTACTCAACTATAGAAAGAGAACTGTAAGAAAAAACTGGAAAAAACTAATAAATAATACTATAACAATACAGAGTTCTTTAGTTACTATAAATGTGCGTCTGAATGAAATGAAGATGAGCATATTTATAGAAGAAAAGCTAGTACATTTTTTTTATACAAAAACAATGAATATGTATTTATTTAATATACATTGCAAGGGCTCAAGCAGACTTAATTTAAAAAAAAACAAAAAACAAAAAAAATGAATAAAACAAAAATAACAGCACAGCTTAGAAATCAAGGAAAGGACAGACCACTTAAGGAAAAAGACGACACATGAGAGAAGCTGGACATCTTGCGTCAGGGCTCTTGACTGGAGACCTGCTTTGAATACGTTTCTTGCAGGTACTTCTTAAATGCTGTGGGGTTTTTCCAGAGCTCAGCAGCATGTGTGTTCAAAGGGCTATCGATGTTGGGTTCTCCTAGCAGGCTCTGGATAGAGAGCAAGATGGTTCTGACGTCATAGAGTGCGGACCACTTGTCCTTGAGGATGTCCAGGCAGATGTTACCCTGGGTGTCTACATTGGGGTGGTAGCAGGGCGTGAGGAACTTGACTGTGGGTGCATTGTACGGGTAGCCGCTGGGGAACTCCAGTGAGAGCTTATACCTCAGGTCTTCATATACTGTGCCGGCTGCTCCGTGGATGGTCCCTACCCATTTGAACAGGTTGTCTGATTCAGGGAAGGCGGAAATCCCTTTGTCACCAGACATCATGAGGGTCATCAGCTCCTGTTGTAGCCTCTTGCCCACAGGGCCCCGGGCGGCGCCCCCGCTGGGCTCGGCTCCCTTGCGAATAGCGGCGACGCTGGCGGCAGCTGGGTTGCGGTTCTGCGAGGCCATCCCGAGACGCTAGGACCTGAACAGGAGTGTGAAGACGAAAGGGAAAACTGCCGCTAGTACATTTTTTAGAAAGGTTGTAGATGGAGTTGTGGATATAGATAATACGGCAATACTGAGAGGATAAATAGGAGGTTTTTGATGCTGTGTAATTAATTTTGGGAAGACAGAAAGAAATGCTGAGATGTGTGCCAAAGATACTGATAATATTTTGCATTTTATGCCATAATAGATATGTTGTATATTTTATTAGAATGAGATATTTTAAATTATACATACACACAGATGTACACACAGTCTGATAAATGATAGAAGACAGATCAGATAGACACTTGCATACATGTATGAAGAATGCCACACACAAATATGAAATAAACATCATACACATACCTGTAAAGAAGATAAATGAAAAATAAAGTAGGATTATTCAAATTTTGTGTAACATATTAATCAGTAAATATATGGAATTGGATATATGATCTGTGTAGCAGATCTACATGATATGAACTCTGATCTAAACAATCTATTCCTTCTGTATTGCCATGAATTTGTGATACATCTCTGAGGACTATAAAACATTATTAAAATACTGTAAAGTTTTCTGAAAAGAGATAAAGTTTTTCATAACATTGTAGTAATTATAATATCAGATAATTCTGGTTATTGAGGTAGTGATCCTTTGATAAAGGTGTTCGTTGCTTTTTAGTACAAAGAAAACAATTTTAAGAAATATTTTACAGCCTGACATTCACAGATGGACAGACTGACAGGAAAAAATCATAACAATTTAATTTACCTCAGAAAATGATTGTTTTTAATTGAGAAGTTAAGCCAGATGGATTTTGGAAGCCCAGTTAAATGTCTACAGAAATGCAAGTGGGAATATGAGCCTTTGCATATGAAAAAAATTGTTTCTATTTCTTTTACCTCTCCTTATCCCTTTACCGATATTGATGTGTATTAGGTTATGGGGTTATCTGGTTTGAGTATTTCTAACTATGATGCTTGTGGCACTATTGAGTCAAAGTCAGGTTAAAGAGGATAGAATGATTGAAGTCTGTGAGATACGTACATTTTAAGTTGAACACATACTTTTAAATTCAGCTCACCATAATTTTATATAACAATGATAAATATTGTATAACCTAGAAAGTATTTCATTTTGAGTCATCTATAATTCCCATGCATCATAAAAACAACAGAAGAATGTAAGGAAGATCAAAAAGTCATAGTAAAACCCTGGAAAGAGCAAAAGTGTAGAGAGAAAAATGACTACATATCCCATCAGTCTGTCCATCTGTGAATGTCAGGCTGTAAAATATTTCTTAAATTATTGACTGTAGATTTACCACAAAAATTAAAAAATGAATAACTCATTTCTCTTCCAATTAAAAAAAGGTTTGGTTGTTTTTCTTTTCTTGGTTTCTGTATAAAAATACCAACTCAAAAAAGAAACATTTCAAAACTTACCAAAATAATGAATTCATAATATTGTGCATGCTATTATTAGAACAACCCCAACTCCACATAATTGGAATATGAATAGTGAAATTAGATGTCCAATTGTTTTTTCTTAATAATTGCAATGCTTATCTGTTTAAAGTGTGTATGTCCCTTAAAAATTTAAAACATTTTTTCTCAACATAACACAAAAATTATACACTAAACTTGCCAATACAACCATTAGTAATGATTAGGAGAAATATTATTTTTCACTTAGAAATTACCACACATGAAAAAGTTTGGAAAGAATTGCTCTTCTATTGTTTCCCCTTGTCTCTTATACATAGCCATGAAGAACAGAGCTTATCACTGTTCATCATCTATTGAAGGCAGGAGTAATACAGTTCATAGTGGAAGAACTGTATTTTATAGCTTTCATTCTATTTCAAAGTGAATATGAGTATAAGAACAGTCTAAATGAAGCTCTAAGGAAGTTCTACATGAAGTCTAGAAGGTTGGGTACATCTACATTTAGCAATAGTGCATGAAGATTAGCATAGAATTCTAAGGTATTTTCTTCTTCTTCTTCTTCTTCTTCTTCTTCTTCTTCTTCTTCTTCTTCTTCTTCTTCTTCTTCTTCTTCTTCTTCTTCTTCTTCTCCTCCTCCTCCTCCTCCTCCTCCTCCTCCTCCTCCTCCTCCTCCTCCTCCTCCCCCTCCTCCTCCTCCTCCTCCTCCCCCTCCTCCTCCTCCTCTCTTCCTCCTCTCCTCCTCCTTCTTCTCCTTCTCCTCCTCCTCCTCCTCCTCCTTCTTCTTTTTCTTCTTCTTCTACTACTACTACTATTTGTACTTCTCCTCCTCCTCCTTGCCCTCCACCTCCATCTCCTTTTCCTCCTCCTCCCCCTCTAATTACTACTACTACTACTACTACTACTACTACTACTACTACTACTACTATTTGGCATATTTGGCAATACACAAAGCCAAAAACTCATTTACTATAAACCCAACATATTTTTTTCTCAAAGATCTCTGAGCAATTTAAAAATTTTTCAGGAGATTCAGAATCTTGAAAGTGGATACTGCAGCCTGGAGTCATTCTCTGAATTGACTCTTTCTTTGGGATTTTTTAGACTGACAATCAATTTAGCATGACAATATCATGGCAATAAGATGCCAATTGATCTGACAAAATCATATGTTATTGTGTCATAGTGGCTCTATTTTTAAGAATTTGAGGATAATTTGTTTCAAAAAATAATGTCTTGTGTCCCTTACTTTTCTCCTTCACTCAAAGGCATAGATGATCAAAATTGATAAATGGGATGTAGGAAAAAGAGAAAACTAGGAACTTTTTGTATTATATAATAAAAGTTCTTTTACTTATATTGATGGTATTTTTGATGATCATTGCATAAGTTTTCCGTTGTCTATTTAGCAATTTGTCAAAATTATAGTAGCTTAACAATATCAGATTGCAATTTACTATGTTGTAATTTGTAGTATAATTGCTTAGGTTCTATGCTGATGGATGAAAGAATCAGAAATCAGTGTATTGTATCAAATGTCCTTTTCATAGGAACTTGTTGGAAAATAGTGGGTTTCTAGGCTCCTTAAAGTTGTTAACTAAATCTAAGTACCATGATTATAAAATGAGGCCCTCGTTTTCCTTTTTGCTATTGTAGCAATAATTTTAGACTCCAGGAGACTAGACTCAAGTTTGATGTACTATATACATGCTTAAACATGTCACAGTACCCCTTAGATATGTACTATTTTAAATTTTATATATTCATGAACAACTTTTAAAATATATATCTAGTGACATTACGGTAATCATGGACAAAATATGATCTTACAAGTGCTTTAGTAATAGGTTTGCTTGTATGATAAGAGTATCTAAAGCCAATAGAAGGGTTTAGCACAAAGTTTTTAAGATCAAATTGAAGATTGTTTCTTTACTGAATATTTATCATTTCCTTTTCTTGAATATTTCAATAAACTTTCATACAGGCTTTGAAATGTTTATTTAAAATTTTTTTGTAATCACTACTAAAAACCAGAAGAGTAACACTAGTAACTTTGGGTATATCTGGAAGAATCTCTTTTGCCAAATAAAGTTTAAAAAAAAATCAGAGGTCATTATCTTAAATTCATAGTCCAGGAGATTTGGATAAAGAGTCTTGGAGAATAATTTCCAAAGTTTTCCTACAACCGCTTAAATTTGTTCTCTTTGACTGTTCATCAGAAACAATTTTTTTTGCTGTTTAACTAATTTTGACCATTGTATTTGCCAAGTAATATACACTTTTAACAGTACAGCACTGTTTAGTACATATTCTGAGAATTTTTTTCTTCTCTACAGAATGGTGAATAATTATCATTTTTCCATTGACAACTAAAATATAAACATATCATATCTGAATACGTTTTTGCTCTTATTTTAGTTTCTTAACTCCTTCACAGCTTTGTTTCTGCAATTTTCTTTGATATATAAAATGAGCTATTTATAATGCCTTTGGATAAATTCATTGTATAAAATAAAATTAAACCATGGACATGTCATATAGTTTCTGAAGTCTATTATATGTAGAGTAATAACAGTTTATTTGTGGAGTGTGTAAATAAGTTTTAATGTGTTTAGGAGCAGAAATAATATCTTATATGCAATATGTACTGTTGTGCCTTTTGGATAGAAAATCCAGGCACAGTCTTTCCTCTACAAATCATTAACAATAATTCATTGTTAATACAATTGTGTGCAAATTCAATACACTTTGGGCTTCTTTACATCACTCAAGTGATACACATATTGTTGTGTCTACTGAAAGAGACTTTTAGACAGTGGTAAAAGTAGTGATGCATTCTTAGATGAACTAAAAGGGAAAAAATAACAAAAATGCGTCTCCATGGAATTTTTGAAACATAATTTTACTAAGAATTATTCATTGTTTATTTGAAATATAAATGCAATTTTCTTATATCAGTCCTAAAAGAAAATATTGAAGAATCATATGTTTGGAATATCCCATAGAATATCTTTGTTACAAACTCTTTTCCAAATCATTCATTTACTTTACAGGCAACAAGGTTAAACGGGAAGAGTCTTCACTATCGATCAAATGCAAAGTGTGGCCACAAAAGTGTTGAAGTATTAATCTTCAGATAGTAGCTCTACTAAGATCTACATTGATGAGAGATCTAACCTCATTAATTTTATCTTCACTAATGGATATGGTGATATTTTATTTGTACTGAAATGTGATTTTAATTTTATGTTAATAAATAAAGTTGCCCTGGGGTCAGAGGTATTAGAGCCATAGCAAGAGCATGGTGGTTAGAAGAGCTAGGTAGATTTCTGTGTGTTCAGGGATACAGCCAGTATTGGAGACATACGCCTTTAAGACCTGGAGGGCAGTACTTACAGGCAGTGATGAGGCAGTCATGTGGTTGGGTTTACAACCAATGAGAAGGCAGAACAGAAAGACTATTTAAACACAGAAAAACAGGAAGTAGCTCTCTCTCGGGGAAGTTAGGAGCACTGAAGGAGGTAAGATTTTATCTCTGAGCTCTGACCTCTTGGCTTTCTCTTTTACATTGGCTCTGTGTTTCTTATTTTAAAAAGACGATTGGTTACATCTACATCTGGCACCCAACGTGACGAGAATCCATTAAAAACTGCTTGGGGCCAGCTCCCTAGCCCCGGCCCAGGTCTGCTTGGCCTCAGGCCGGACTGTGAGCTGCTTGTTTAAAGCCAGTGCTACAAACAACTCAGGCCTGCCCTGCCAAACAGGGCCCCTGCCTGTAAAGCCAAGCCTTGACTTGGCTCAAGAGGGAACAAGTGGCTGGATTTAAGCTTTAGCCGGCTACCCCTTCGCTTTCACTTTCACTTTCACTTTCGCTTTTACTGTCTCTCTGTCTCTCTCTCTTTCCCTCTCTCTCTCTCTCTCTCTCTCTCTCTCTCTCTCTGGATTCACACCTAGGACACTAGGTGGCTGTTTTGAAATTTGCTCAGATTTCTACTGTTCTACGCAGATTTGGTAAGTCATAAAAGAAACTATTTAAACGACAAATTTTTTCCACATTAAAAAAAAGGGGTTTTCTGTGTACATTGGAAAAAAATTGGGTTTTGTTTGAAATTTTAGGCAGTCTGACAATGGAACAACTATATGAGAAGATTAATGTTGATCGAATTATGCAGCTTATCACCATGCTTATTCTCATTTTACTATTTAAAAAGATAGTCCATTTAAGTGCCAGGATAACAGCTTTAGAAAAACTTGTTAAACCTGTAAAAATTCAGACAGAAGAAATTAACAGTGAAGTTGGTTCAAGTTTGGATCATAAGGTTACAGAAAGAAAGCCTGTTTTCACACAGTCACCCTTAATTTATCCTGTAACCGTACAGCAGATGCCTGATCAAATGGCTACACAAAATATTTGAGCTCCAATTGAACTGATGGACTTTAAAAGGTTTAAGGAGGCAATAGTATCTTATGGCATGCATTCCCCATATGTAAAGCAAATGTTAAACTCTTGGTCAACATATAATAGGATTGTACCACAGGACTGGCGGGACCTTGCACAAGCTGTTCTGGAACCCAGCCCGAGACTTCAGTTTCTAACGTGGTTTAAGGAGGAAGCTAGAAACGTAGAAAAACAATGGAGGGATAAAGGAATACAAGTTTGTCAGGATCAGCTTATTGGAGAAGGCCAATATGCTTCAGTACAAACACAATGTTTATATGATGTTCAAACCGTAATTTTATGTCGAATGGCAGCCTTGAATGCATGGGACAGAGTTGAGGAACCAGGAAAAAAAACCTGAGTCATTCACAAAGGTTATGCAAGGCCCAAAAGAATCTTTCACAGATTTTTTAGAAAGACTGGCTTCAGCAGTAAAGAGAATGGTCTCAGAATCAGAAGCTAGTAAGGCAATAATTGAAGCTTTGGCATTTGAGAATGCAAATGCAGCATGCAAGAGAATAATCAGGCCGTTAAAGGCAAGATCTGCACCTTTGGAAGATTGGATTAGAGAAACAATTAATGTTGAGGTTGATGAGCATAATGATACGTGGGTAGAAGAAGTAATTTCAAAAGGTTTGAGGAGTGTTAGATGTTTTGGGTGTGGAAAGCAAGGACATTTTAAAAGGGACTGTAAACAGGTCATTCCTAGAAGCAATGTTTCTTCAAGGAACAATGGCAACAGAATGCCCCTTCCTTCTGGAGTATGTAGAAGGTGTGGTAAGGGAAAACACTGGACCAACGAATGTAGATCAACAAAGGACAGACAGGGTAATCCTTTGCCTCAGTTTTCAGGAAACTCCCGGAGGGGCCTTATGCAGGCCCCCATAGCAAAACCAGTTCAAACCTTTCCTGCAGCTGTAGAGGAAATCCCTGCTCTGAGCGATTAAATAACCAAATGACAATTGGAATAAATCATGCTGGTCAGGATGATGAAACAGAGAGAATAGAAAATTCAGGAGAAAACATAAAGAAAAATTTTTGGCAAACTTTTATTAATGAACAGAGACCAAAATTAACGATAAAAATAAATGGTGTTTTGTTGTCTGGTCTGGTAGACACAGGTGCGGACGTTACCATAATTGCACCAGAATTTTGGCATCCACCTTGGCCTCTTCAGGAGGTAAACGTTCAAATGTTCGGAATTGGGACATTATCTCAGGTGAAACAGAGTGCAAGATGGCTGGAATGTATAGGTCCAGAAGGACAGAGAGGAAAATTAAAACCATATGTGGCTAACATAGCTATGAACCTGTGGGGTCGAGACTTGTTGCAACAATGAAATACTCAGATTAAAATCTCTCCAATCTCAGAAACAAATCATAAACTAGCACATGTTTCTGAGAGAAATATTAGAAGGCATTATTTTGAGTGGTCACCAGCCATCCATATTATACAAGAACATAGCACAACAACTGATAATCTTCCAAAAATACCAACAGCTCTACCTTTAAAATGGTTAACAGACAAGCCTGTATGGGTTCAGCAATGGCCTTTAACAACAGAGAAACTCCAGGCTTTAGAAGAGCTGGTAGAAGAACAGTTAAATGCTCAGCATATTGAACAGTCAACCAGCCCTTGGTATTCTCCTGTATTTGTTATTAAAAAGAAATCTGGTAAATGGAGAATGGTAACAGACCTTAGAGCAATTAACAAAGTAATTCAGCCAATGGGCTCTCTACAATCTGGAATTCCTTTGCCTACTCTGTTACCAAAAGGATGGCCTCTCATAGTTATTGATTTAAAAGACTGTTTCTTTTCAATACGCTTGCAAGAAAAAGACAAAGAAAGATTTGCTTTCAAAGTACCTACTTATAATAATTCTCAACTGGTTAAAAGATTTCAATAGAGGGTCCTCCCACAGGGAATGTTAAATAGCCCAACTCTGTGCCAATATTTTGTACAACAGCCATTGGAAGTGATACGTAAAAAACTTCCTAAATCTATAATTTGTCATTATATGGATGATATTTTACTAGCTGATTCAAATGCAGATACTTTAGAAAGAATGTTTGAAGAAGTAAAGAAAATTTTGCCTTACTGGGGATTACAAATTGCTCCTGAAAAAATACAAAGAGGATATTCTATTAATTATTTAGGATATAAAATAGAGCTACAAAAAATTAGACCCCAAAAGGTGAAAATTAGGAGAGATAGACTACAGACTCTTAATGACTTTCAAAGATTATTTGGAGATATTTCTCATCTACGAACTATTGTTGGGGTAAAAAATGATGAACTGACTAATTTGTTCAAAACCTTAGAAGGTGACAAGGACTTAAATAGTCCAAGAGAATTATCACCTGAAGCTGAGAAAGAATTGGCCTTGATAGAAAAGAAAGTACATGAAGGGCACGTGGATCGTATTGATCCAAAGCTGGATTGCATTTTGGTTATTTTACCTTCTAGGCGTTCCCCTACTGGAATATTAATGCAGAGGGAAGATATTATGTTGGAATGGATATTTTTACCAAATAAACCAAATAAAAAATTAAAAACTTACGTGGAAAAAATCTCTGACTTGATTTGGAAAGGAAAATTGAGACTTCGTCAATTAGCAGGAATAGACCCAGCAGAAATTGTCGTACCTTTAACTAAGGAGGACATTGAAAAATTATGGACAGAAAGTGAACCTTGGCAAAGAGCTTGCAGTAATTTTTTGGGAGAAATTAACAGCAAATATCCCAAAAGCAACAGAATTGATTTTATAAAGAGAGCTGATTGGATCTTGCCTTGAATTGTATAGCAAAAACCCATATCTGGAGTTCTTACATTTTATACAGATGCCAACAAACAAGGAAGGCAGGTTACAAATCAGAAAAATTTAAGTAAAGTGGTACAAAGTCCTTATAATTCAGTGCAAAAATCAGAATTGTACGCTATTCTGTTGGTATTAATGGATTTTTCAGAACCTCTCAACTTAGTAACTGACTCTCAGTATGCTGAAAGAGTGGTGTTACATATTGAGACTGCAGAATTTATCCCTGATGCTTCAGAATTAACTTCACTATTTATTCAATTACAAGATACAATCAGGAAAAGGAGTCATCCTTTATATATAAAACTCACATCCGATCTCATACTGGTCTGCCAGGCCCTTTAGCACAAGGCAATGATGAGGTTGATAAATTATTGATAGGAAATGTGTTGGAGGCCTCAGAATTTCATAAAAAACATCATGTCAATAGTAAAGGTTTAAAAAAGGATTTTTCCATAACCTGGCAACAAGCCAAAGAAATAGTAAAGAAATGTCCTACTTGTTCCTTCTATAATCAAACGCCATTACCAGCAGGATGTAACCCAAAGGGTACTCAGAGGAATGAAATCTGGCAGATGGACGTGTTTCACTTTGCAGAATTTGGAAAATTGAAATATGTACACCACACCATTGATACTTATTCAGGATTCCAATGGGCAACTGCTTTGAGTTCTGAAAAAGCTGATTCTGTAATCACTCATTTGCTAGAAGTTATGGCCATCATGGGTATACCTGCACAAATCAAAACTGACAATGCTCCATCATATGTCTCTGTTAAAATGAAACAGTTTTTTGCTTATTACAAAATAAAGCATATTACAGGTATACCACATAATCCTACAGGTCAAGCAGTTATAGAAAGATCAAACAGAACTCTAAAGGATATGCTAAATAAACAGAAAGGAGTAACAAAACTCCCCAGAAATAGACTGCATAATGCTCTATTAACTTTGAATTTTCTGAATGCCAATGAGAAAGGAACAACAGCTGCAGAGAGACATTGGATAATAGAAAAAACTACAGAATTAAATCAGCCTATATACTTTAAGGATGTGCTGACCTCAGAATGGAAACCAGGGTATGTATTACGTTGGGGATGAGGTTTTGCTTTTGTTTCTACAGGAGAAGATAAGCTGAGGGTATCATCAAAATTGATAAAGGTTTGATTTGAACAAGAGAAACCTCTTAATTAGAAGAGATGATAGTTCATCAGCCAGCATGAACACCCAATTTAAACTAACTTGTACCAGTAACACATGGCATTTCATTTAATCAGATAATAACTTGCCAAAAGGAAACATCCCCAAAATTAGTCTTGGGGAAAGGTTTTTGTTTTTGTCTTTTAGGAGAATGATGGTTAAGGAATCTGAAGAACACAAGACAAATGAGACAACTGAAGAAAAGGGACAAATCATCTATCCCAGGAAACAGAGTGAAACGGCCTATGGGTATATATTATCTAAAAAATTTTATGTCCTCTTAAATGTTTGTTTCTGCTTTTCTCTAAAGATTTAACACTATTGGTCTTCTAATAGTCCCAGTTCAATTAAAATTTAAAGCTGACTTTGGAGTTAGAGAATGGCTCTCTCCTTCTTTAAACTCAAGCATGTTGTTAAAAGGAAAATGCAAACTCCCTGTATCATGCCAGAATAAAAGAGCCATCTTCTGCTATGGTACAGGACAAAAGCAAAATTAATTAAGGAACTATTCTATTACTAATCTCAACTCTTTGATTCTATTCTGATTCTTTAAACTTTTCTTAAAGTATAAATTTTATATCAAAATTTACAAGATTAATATATACATATACATTTTAAACTTTGTTAAGATATGAATGGTCATATAGAGTACTAACTAATTCTAGAAAAAAGGGTTCAATTAGCTGCATATATATGTCTTTGTGTTCGAGTCTCTTATCAGTTTTCTGCAGGAAATCACGGCCAGGCCTAACATCAACTGAAGTCTCCAGGAAGAAGATGGGTCCCCACAACAACAACAATTCCACATGGATAATAATAATATCACTGAACTGACAAACATCATCTACAGATCAGCTTTGAACTACAAGGTGCTCAGAGCAATTTTGAGATGACTAGCTGAGATGATCCAGTCTCAAAGACTACTTGAATAAGGACTTGAGATAAACCCTGAACTTTGGCATTATACACAGACTAGATAATGAAGGATATAGTTACCTCTCTTAGAATTTGACAATTAACCTAAAATTTTTCTTTCAGGATAAAGAAAACTTCGCCCATACCCAGCAGGAAGCAAATTTAAGAATACGACGCCCACATTCCCAAAGAGGTGGTGTGGGGCGGGTGGTTTTTTGGTCTTTTTAATGGGTTTTGGGTCTGGGATAATTTTCAGTGTTTAGGGGGGTTGGTTACAAGTTATTGTCAAGGGTTAGGAAAAAGGTTAAGCAAAGGAGATTAGATTTAAGGTTCTTGTTTAAAAAAAAAAGAGAGAAAGAAAGAAAAGGAAAGAAAAAAGACAATTACTAGTTTAAATACTTTACATTATTACCAACTATTAGGATATAAAGAAATGAAAGTAGTTAGACATTACAATAGAAATTGTAGTCATATTAGATATGTTTTAAAAATTGAGCAGATATATTTTAGACAGGTCATCTTCAAACCCTTCAGAGTTCTACCGAATATGGCATTTAAAATGTTTTAATAACTTAGAAATTTTTCTTTTTTGAGACATGTCAGCTCCTGGCAGTACCAATCTACTTCAGAGAAAATATGGGCATTGAAGAAACTGCATATGGAGTTAACTTTCATTGTGGCAAAAGTTAGCCACTGGACAACAAAGTATCTTCAAATCAACAGGACAAAATTGACAGACAGAACACAAAACAAAGGACTACTGATTCCTGCCAAAACAAGTGTGGTTATGGCTTTATCAGACGGCATCTTCTGAGGCCAGGACAATATGGCACCATCCCTGAAGTGGTCTTTACAATCTGGAAAAGGTACAGTGCCCTTTTCTTTGACGGCAGCTGAACAGGCAGTGGGCCGATGGCTTCTGTTGTGCAATGGAACAGCAACTGAAAGCTCACGCCTCTCAATAGTAGACTGGCATTTAATAGAGGGATGTGGAGAAGAAGGGGATGCTGAGATGAAGCCATATATACACAGCCAAGAAGAATGAACAGCTGAATTAAAAAACCATCAACAATTTCCAGAATTTAAAATCCTGAATCATGACATGACACTAGTGGAATTCAGGTGTTTCTGGTACATGGACTGCTCTCACCCAATGTGAGGTTGAACTGTTGACCTTGTGTACAACCTACTTCACAAATGAGTCTGTCAGATACGATAAGCCTATAGGCTGAAGATGATGCCCCAACACTGCGAAGAAACCTCAGGTGACTGTCCAGGCAGCTGGCTGTTTCTGTCAACTCACAAAATTTTTGGAAGTTGCTTTTGTGCACTTCCTGTTTTTATTTTTGTTAGCTAATATTATTTCCTTCTTGGGTCTCTGAGGGAGTTGAAGATTAGTTAGTTATAGTTGAAGATTAATTAGGATAGAAAGTGAATTAGATACATTTTGGACTTACTAAAATAGGATAGATAAGGGAATTATTTTCTCTGATTTGTCAAATACGAATGGACTAGACATCGTTTAGGTATTTGTTACTTGTATATATTGTATATAGTTATTGTACTTTTGTATACAGTTTTTCTTTTGTTAGTTATAACCTTTTGCCTTTTTTCTTTTTATTAAAATAGAAAAGGGGAAATATGGTGATATTTTATTTGTACTGAAATGTGACTTTAATTTTATGTTAATAAATAAAGTTGCCCTGGGGTCAGAGCTATTAGAGCCATAGCAAAAGCGTGGTGGTTAGAAGAGCTAGGTAGATTTCTGTGTGTTCAGGGATACAGCCAGTATTGGAGACATACGCCTTTAAGACCTGGAGGGCGGTACTTACAGGCAGTGATGAGGCAGTCATGTGGTTGGGTTTACAACCAATGAGAAGGCAGAACAGAAAGACTATTTAAACGCAGACAAACAGGAAGTAGCTCTCTCGGGGAAGTTAGGAGCACTGCAGGAGGTAAGATTTTATCTCTGAGCTCTGACCTCTCAGCTTTCTCTTTTACATTGGCTCTGTGTTTCTTATTTTAATAACACGGTTGGTTACATCTACATCTGGATTCATAACTTGATAGAATTACTGATAGTTGAGGTGGTAAAATTTGGATGGGAGGTAACTTGGAGAAAGTCATTAGAAAACATGTCCTCTGGAATGATTTACCTGCTTTCTGTCTGCTTTACATTTCTCTGTGTGCCCTATCTGACATGAGTAATCTATTTTGTTCTGCCCTGTTCTCACAATCATGATGCTCTATTTCCCTATGTAAAGGTCTTCACATGTTGGAGATTAGTGATGATGGATGAAAACCCCAGAATCTCTGAACCAAAACAAATCTTTCAACCTTTATTTGTTAGTGTCAACGGCTTACAAGAACCATGAAATTATATGAATAAATAATTGTGTAAAATTTTCAGTTGTGGCTTGAATTTCCTACACAACAGAAATATTGACCATAGAAAAACCACTATGTAACATTGAGTATAGTGGCAAAAGGTTTTTGTACAATGTAATGGATTTAAAATGTCTAAAAAGTTAAGTTTAGCTTATTATTATATTATTTATTTTAAATTTAGGTGTATGTGTGTGCTCTGACATGGCTGTATGTGCAACATGTGCACTCAGTTACTGCAGAGGCAATGAGTAGTGAGGCAAGGAATCCCCTGCCTCTCAAGTTCCAGGTAGCTGTGAGCCACATCATGTGAGTATTTGGAACTAAATCGTAGTTCTCTGCAACAGCACTAAGCACTCTTAAATGCTGAGCCATCGCTCAGTGTTGATATTTAACTCATTTACAATTTTCTCTAAGGTCTTTGTGATTCTTAGAAACTTATTTTTGAAAATCTTTCTATGCTCATTTCTGAAAGAGTGATAGTTTAGCAGGCTTGTACATGTAATGTGAATATGAAGTTGAAGAGCTACACCAGTTCGATACTAATTATAGCTGAAATTTGAGTAATGATACTGATAATTTTTCTTCCTCTTTGATTTGAATAAATCATTTTGGATAGTTTAGCTCCTTGTATAAATTTTTAAAAAATAATGTTTCATGAGAAAAGACTATCTAAATTTAGAGAGTCACTCTGACAGTTCTAAAAGCCTTTCATGTTCTAAAAATTACTTAAATGAAATTATTAATAAACTATATGTTAATACAAATTAATCAGAATATTTCCAAAGAGGAATTTCCAAAGAAGAATATTTCCTTAAGTTCTGATGCCTTATATAACAATGCCACACACACACACACACACTATATATATATATATATATATATATATATATATATATATATATATATATATATATGATAATTGTGTTACTTAAGAATCTACATTGTGGTCCAAATTTTACTGCCCTACTATGTCTTTTAATAATTTTTAGTCAGATTTTAAAATACAAAATATTTTTACCGTATCTTTAAACTTTTATTGATATCACTAATGGCCATTATTAGTAAATGAGAAGGCCCAAATTTTGTCATCTGGCTTAATTATTTTCCTATTTCTGTGATAAGATACCAAGACTAAAACAGCTAATAGAAGAATCTATTAGGAACTGTCAATTTCAGAGGGTAAGTCTATGAACATCATAGTGGAGAGAATGTCCACAAGCAGGTGGAGGTGGTGCTGAAAAAGTAGCTAAGAGATGACATTTTCATCCATAAGCATGAGGCAGAGAGCTAGCTAACTGGAAAAAAAACACTGGCTTTTGAAATTTGAAAGCCATCCCTCAGTGACATGTCTCCTCTAAGAAAGCCACATCTCCTAATTTTTCACAAGCAGTTCCACTCACCAACTGGGCAGCAGATATTCAAATATATGAGCTTATGGGGGGCATTTTCATTGAAACCACCACATTCCACTTCCTGGCCCTCATGGGTTTTTTGCCATATTATAATGCAAAAAATTCATTTTGTCCAATTTCAAATGTCTCCGTAGTTTTTTGCAATCTCAACAGAGTTTCAAAGTCTAAAGGCTCTTCTGAGTTATAAGGCAATTCCTTTCTTTTTAAAATTTATCTCTCATGTATTACATCCTAATCACTCCATTCCCATTCCTCCAGTCTTCCTCTCCAACCTCCCTTTTCCCACAGATCCACCACCCTCTGCCTGCTCTCAAAGAAAAAAGCAGACATCAGCAAAACAGAATACAACAAGCTACAATAAGACTATCACATCAAGGCATGACAAGGCAACCGAACAGGAGAAAAAGGGTCACACAAGCTGGTAAGTGAGTCAGAGACAGCCCCTTTCCCACTGTTAAGAATCCCTCAAGAACATCAATCTACTTAGCCATAACATATGTGCAGAGAACCTAGGTCAGAACCCTACAAATTCTGTGATTTCTGCAAGTCCCCAGGAATACTGGTTAGTTTATTTTGTGAGCTATGTTCTTGAGTTGTCCCTGAACCCTCTGATTCCCCTGAGCCTTCCTCTCTTTCCTACCCAGTACTTCTCAAGCACCTCCTAATGTTTGGCTGAGGGATTCTGCATCTGCTCCCATCAGTTGCTGGATTAAGTCTCTGTAGTCTCTATGATGATATTTCTGATAGGCTCTGTTCCCAGAATAGTCTTCAGGCAGAACTGTTGTAGATTATTATTTTAAGATGTGTCACATTTGTTTATGCTGTTGAATATTTGTTTAATAATGCAGAGATGTATTGCAATCTTCTAATGTTGTATTTGTTAAAGTCTGTGAAGCTGTTTTACTTTGCCTGTGTTACTTTGCCTGTCTAAAACACCTAATAAATAGCCAAATGTCCGATAGCAAGGCAAGAGAAATAATAGGCAGGGCTGACAGGAAGAGAGAATAAATAGAAGGAAAAACTAGAAGGAGAGGATGAGAAATGAGAAAAGAAAGGGCCAGCCACACAGCCAGCAATGAAGTAAGAATGAAAGAAAAATATATAGAAGTAAGGAAAGGAAAAAGTCCAGAGCACAAGGTAGATGGAATAATTTAAGATAAGCTGGCTAGAAACAAGCTTAGCTAAGCCTGGGCATTAATAAATAATAATAAGTCTCTATGTGTATTAATTAATTTATAATATATAAACCAATAATGCAGAACAATCTGTAGGTCAAAGATCCTGTGCCTGGATTTGTCTCCCAACCCCTCCCTGATTACAGAAGATGGCCAATGCAGACTTTATCCCCTGTTACTAGGAGATGTTGCTAGTGTAATTCTCATGAATTCTATGGAGATTCCATTGAAATAGATTTCCAAAATTCCATTCGTTTCTCCCAGTATGTTTTCCATCATGTCCCCCATTCCTCCTGTTCCCAAATCTACCCACCCACAATCCACCTGCAAAATCTATTTCCACTTCCCAAGGAGATCCCTGCATCTCCCCTTAAGCTTTCTTTGTTATTTAGCCTCTCTGGGTTTGTGAACCATAGAATAACAATCTTTTATTTTATACACCTAATATTCAATTATAAGTGAATACATACCATGTTTATATTCCTGTGTATGGGATAAATCATTCAGGATGACTTTTTCTAGTTCCATCCTTTTACCTGCAAATTCCATGATGCCATTTTTTTTAACACCTGAGCAAGTATTTCATTGTGTAAATGTACCACATTTTCTTTATCTATTCTTTGGTTGAAGAACATCTAGGTTATTTCCATTTTCTGGCTATTATGAATAAAGCTGCTATGAACATAGTAGAGCAAGTACCCTTGTGAAAGGATGGAGCATTCTTTGGGTATACATCAAGGAATGGTACAGCTGGGACTTGAGGTAGATCAATTCCCAATTTTCTGAGAAATCACCATACTGATTTTCAAAGTGACTGTGCAAGTTTCCACTCCTCTGAATGCGAGAGGAGTTATACTATTGCTCAATACCCTCACCAGAACCTGTTGTCATATGTGTTCTTGATCTTAGCCATTCTGACAAGTGTAACATGTAATCTCAGAGTCGTTTTGATTTGCATTTCCCTGACAGCTAAGGATGTTGAACATTTTTTTGACATTTTAGAGTATTGCATTTTAATTTTTTTTATTTTTTTTATTTTTTTTTTTGAGACAGGGTTTTTCTGTGTAGCTTAGTGCCTTTCCTGGATCTTGCTCTGTAGACCAGGCTGGCCTCGAACTCACAAAGATCCACCTGCCTCTGCCTCCCGAGTGCTGGGATTAAAGGCGTGTGCCACCACCGCCTGTCTTGAACATTTCTTTAAATGTTTTTTTGTCCATTTGAGATTCTTCTGTTAAGAATTGTCTGTTTAGATCTGCACCAATTTTTAAGTGGATTATTTTCTTACTTGATGTCTATTTTCTTGAATTCTTAATATAGTTTAGATATTAGCCTTCTGTCAGATATGGAATAGGTGAAAATCTTTTCCCTTTCCGTGGGCTGGTGTTTTGTCCTATTGACAGTGGCATTTGTTTACAGAAGCTTTTCAGTTTCATGAGGTCCCACTTATTAATTCTTGATCATCTGAATGTCTGCACTATTGGTGTTCTGTTCAGGAAGTTGTCCCCTGTGCCAATGGATTCAAAGTTATTCCCCACTTTCTCTTCTATCAGGTAGTCTATCTGAATTTATGTTGAGGACTCTGATCACTTTGGAATTGAGTTTTGTGCAGGGTGATAGATATGGATATATTTGCATTCTTCCACAAAGCAGCATTCAGTTAGACCAGTAGCATTTGTTGAAGATGTTTTCATTATTCCTTTGTATATTTTTGGCTTCTTCATCAAAAATTAGTTATCTATAGGTGTGTGGATTTACATCTGTGCTTTTGATTCAATTCCATTGATCAGCCAGTCTGTGTTCATGCTAATTCTATTTGTTTTTTCCATTAGTCAGCTCTGTAGTACAACTTGAAATCAGGGGTGGTGATATCTCTAAAAGCTCTTTTGTTGTATTGGATTGTTCTAGCTATCTTGCTTTTTTTCCATATGAAGTTGAGTATTATTTTTTCAAAGTCTTTAAAGGTTTTTGGAATTTTGCTATGGATTGGGTTAAATCTTTAGATTGCTTTTGGTAAGATGGCCGTTTTTACTACATTAATTCTTCCAGTGCATGAGCAGGGGAGAACATTACAACTTCTGATATCTTCTTCAATTTCTTTCCTCAGAGACTTGAGATTCTTCTCATACATGTCTTCTACTTGCTTGGTTAGTATTAACCCCAAATCATTCATATTTGGTGGCTATTTTGAAGTTTGTTGTTTCTCTGATTTCTTTCTCAGCCCATTTGTTGTTTGTATAGTGGAGGGCTACTGATTTTTTTAAGTTAATCTTATATTCTGCCACACCTGATCTGAATGTATTTCTCAGCTATAGAAGTTCCCTGGTAGAATTTTTGGGGCTGCTTGTATATACTATCACATCAAATGCAAATAGCAATACTTTGACTTCTCTCTTTCCAATTTATATCCCCTTGGTCTCCTTATCACTCTAGCTAGAAAGGCAGGTACTGGATATGAAGAGAGTGGATAATTGTGTCAGGTTCCTGATTTTAGTGGAACTGTTTTAAGTTTCTCTCCATTTAATTTGATGATTGCTATAAGCCTGTTGAAATGTTCTTTTATTATGTTTAGGTATGGCTCTTTATACCTAATCTCTCCACAATGTTTTTTTTCATGAAGGGGTGTTGGATTTTATCAAAATCTTTTTCATCATCTAATGAAATGATGATTTTATCCTCTTTCAGTTTGTTTATATGTCAGACTACAATGACAGTTTTTTTTTTTTGTATACTGAGTTATTGCTGCATCTCTGTCAATGAAGTCTACTTGATCATTGTGCATGATCTTTTTGATGTGTTCTTGAATTTGTTTTTCAAGTATTGTATTGAGTGTCTTTTAGGGAAATTGGTCTGTAATTCTCTTTCATTTTTGAATATTTGTGTAGATTTTGTGCCAGGGTGACTGTGACCTCTTGGAAAGAATTTGACAATGTTCCTTCTGTTTCTATGCTGGGGGATAATTTGAGAAGTACTAGCTCTTCTTTGAATCTCTTTTAGAATTATGCCATAAACCCTCTACTCTTGGGCTTTTGTTTGGTTAAGAGATTTCTACTGAAGGCTTCCATTTCCTTAGGGATTATAGGTCTATTGAGATTGTTTATCTGATCTGGATTCAACTTTGTAAGTGGTATCTATTGAGAAAATTTCCTTAGATTTTCCAATTTTGTGGAGTACAGGATTTTGAAGTATGACCTAGTGATTCTCTAGATTTCCTCTGTGTCTATAGTTATGTCCCAGTTTTTGTTCCTGATTTTCATAATTTGTATATTTTCTCTGTGTCTTTTAGTTAGTTTGCATACAGGTTTGTCTATTTTATTCATTTTCTTAAATAACTATATTTCATTGATTCTTTGTATTATTCTCCTTTTTTTCTATTTTATTTATTTCAACCCACTGTTTAATTATTTCCTGCCATCTACTCCTCTTAAGTGTGTTTGCTTCCTTTTGTTTTAGACCTTTCAAAGTGTGCTGTTAAATTGCTAGTATGATATCTCTCCTATTTCTGAAGGCATTTATGGCTGTGAACTTTTTTCCTAACACTACTTTCATTATGTTCAAGTAGTCTGAGTATGTTCTGCATTCATTTCCATTTAAATTTAGGAAGTCTTTATTTTATTTTTATTTCTTCTTTGACACAGTGGTTGTTCACTAGGGAGTTTTTCAGTGTCTCTGAGTTTGTATGCTTTCTGTTTTTTTTTTTAATTCAGCATTAATACATGGTGTTTGGATAGGATGGGAGGGATTATTTAAATTTTCTTGTGTCTGTTGAGAATTGCTGTGTGATTCAGTATGTGGTCAATTTTGGAGAATGTTAGTGAGGTGCTAAGAAGAAAACATATTCTTTTGTATTTGGGTGAAATGTTTTGTAGGTATCTGCTAGGCCCATTGGCTTTATAATGTCTATTAGCACTATTATTTCCCTGTTGATCTTTTGTCTGGATGACCAGTCCATTGGTGAGAGAAGGATATTAAAGTCTCCATATATTAGTGAGTATAGTACGATGTGTTATTTAGGCTTTAGTAATATTTCTTCTACAAATGTATTGCCAGAGTCATGGTAACTCTTCACATTAATAGAAACCCTACCTAAGACACCCTGTCTTTGAATTCCATTTGCATAAGCTTTGATTTGTCTTAGTTTTTAGCAGCCTTTTCATTTCAAAAGTTATATTAACTATTCCCTTTATATCATTTGCATATTGATCTGCTTATCTTTTTTTTTTTCTGTACAAGCCTTGATTTCAACATTAAATTTCTTGGTGCTCTTTTCTTCTCTCTCTCCCTCCCTCTGCCTCTCCCTCTCTCTGAGTGTGTGTATATATATATATATATATATATATATATATATATATATATATATATATATATATATGTGTGTGTGTGCGCGCGCGCGCGCACGCATGCACGCATTTCTTTTTCCTGCTTGTCTTTGTTCATTGCAGACCTGTATTAGACTGATTGCTAGTCACAAACTGACAGAGTCAATATTATGCTATCCTGGAATCTCCTCTGCCAATGGAATTGGGCAGATTCTTAGAACAATGGTAAAAAAATAAGCCACAACCTTTGCCAAGATACCACAAGAATAATTGCTAGCCCAGTTGTTAATATTATTTCACAATCTGAAACCTCTTGAACTGGACTCCCACTCCCACAAACTACTTATCTTTCTCTCAGCCATATTATCTTCCCAATCCCTACTAAGTTGTCTCAGTAATTTCTGCTTACTGCATTCAAGTACTTTACTAGTTCAAGGCCTCAAAATCATCCACACCCTTCCAAAGAAACAGCATGGTCAGGCATATCATAGCAATAACCCACTCCCTGGTACCAACTTCTGGCATAGGTACTTGTCTATTGCTGTGATAAGACACCATGGCCAAGTCAGCTTACATAAGAAAGAATCTGTGGGCTTACATTTTAAGAATTTTAGCATCTATGACCATCTTGTCTGGGAGCATGGCATCAGGCAGGCAAGTACGGTGATGAGAGCTTATGACTTGTTCTACATTCATGAGAAAGAGAATGAGCTAACTGGGAATGAATGGACTTTGAAAACTCAAACCCAGCTTCCAGTCATGTGTCTCTTCCAAAGACTACACCTTCTAATCATTCCCAAGCAGTTCCACCAATTTGGGAGCAAGTATTCAAATATGTATGCATACGGTGGGCAGTGTCATTCAAATCACCACATTATCCAAATGAGAATTAGCAAAGCACATCCAAAACACTTTTAGGAACTATATGCCATTTGAAAATGTCAACTTAACTCACTTCCTCCAATGCATTTATTGTACCTATCTTCAAAACTCATTTTAGATAGATATCTGTCTGAACCACTTTACTGAAATCTTTGTTAAAGACATGGCAGATGATATCAAATTGTCAAATGAAATAGCCATAAAGAAACTATACCTGGTAGTGATCTTTGCAAGGCTGATTAATTGAATATATCTTCAATGACCGGAGAGATGCTGGGATGTTTCAGCTTTAGTAGCTAATTCAAATTATCTTGGGCTATCCTTATTCCTTTTAACAGCAATTTCTTGTCCACATCTGTGTTGAACCAAAAATACTTCCAAGTAAAAGAAAAAAATTGGAATGTGTTAATAATACTAGTTAGCAGAAAGCAGTCAAAAGTTTGAGAATGTCTTCCTATAGATTTTGATCATATTACTTTAACCAGCCTACTTAGGGTTTCAACCAATTTGCTTGAAAGTATCTTGATATTTGTCTTTAACACACAGCAGGGATTTAACCTGACTGGGGCAATGAGGGAATGAAGAAAGGACAGATAAACAAACACATCCAGAAAATCTAGGATCAATTAGGCTGTGCTCTGATGGAGCACCAGCAAATATTCAGCAAAGACGTATAACTTCAATACTTTCACTCTGTACTGTACAAGGCGAGTAAAGCTTTGGCATCCCTTTGAGCCTCACCCTTGAAAAAGACTTTGCTGATTTCTCCTGGTCTTGGAGATACCTGTAACCTTGACAAATAATGTACCTTTCCTTACGTATTCACCCAAGTCTTCATTTCCTCCATGCAGCTTCCCTTTTCTTATATCTTAGATTTTCATGATGAATCTCCATGCATATTCTTGGGATGATTCACTGCAATGCTTATCATCAGACTGAGAAGAAAAACACACCACATCCTCTGGCCTGAATTTTTTGGGTTAACTGGATCAAAAACTGGAAGAAGACTGAAAAAAAGAACCAGTAACATCCCATTTCTGTATCTTAGGGCTGCCTTTAAGAGCTGTGCTACAATAATCAAACAACTAGACTGTTACCCAGTAAGAGGAACAGTCAGGTCATGTCCCTGAGGCAGGTAATAGCTGGCCAGTATGCACTTACCAGGGAGACTCCAACCAAGAAATCACCCAAAGCAGTCCCTGGTTCCATAGCCAAGCATACCACGGGTAGGAAAGAAGCAGAACATAAAATCTGAATGCAGTTCTTCTGGGATCTTGTGAATCTCAGATAGTAACATGGTTTCTTTTGCTTTGAACGGAAATGTTCTCCATGCCTATATATTAGCTATGTTAATTACTTGGTAAGCTTTCAAAGAAAATTATAATTGGCTGCAGGGTCCTTCATAACTCAGGTGGCAAGGCCTATGAGGCAGAGCTCCTCCTGGATCCAACTTCACAGACCTTTCCTTTTTCAGAGGAAATTACCATGGACCTATGGTATCACATACAAGACTCAACAAAGCAAAAGCATAATGGGCATACACTTATGCCCTTCAGCTGTATATCTATCTCTTCAACTCCTGAGTTGAATATAGTCTAAGATTGGATGAAGCTACAATGTTATTGTAAAAAATTTCTAAGTGGTCTTATTAAATAAAAATCATGGAGCCAAATATAGGGGTGAAAGCCTTAGATCTGGGAAATAGAGAAAGCCACCAGCCAAACTTACCTCACCAACTCTACAGCTTCCAAATGTGAATTACTTCCTGTCTACCCACACCTTTATTGCCTTGCTGTTCTGCCCTCTCATTGGTTATCTTAGCCCAGCTACCTTATTTCCTATTCCCACACAGCTCTGTCACTTTCTGTCTGTCTGTGTACAGACCTTCAGGTCTCTATGGTTGGTACTAGGACTAAAGGCATGTGTTACCACACTTGGCTCTGTTCCCTAGTGTGGCGTTGAACACACAGAGTAATAGAATTAAGGGCGTGTGCTGCCTGACTTCTTGTTTAATTAAAATGGCTGGCCTCCCTGCCGCATCTCCAGGCAAGCTTTATTTATTAATGCACAAATAAACTATCACCACATGTTTTTACCTTATTTCCTCAAAATCTACTTCAAAGTACTAACACCTGTATGTAACTTGATTTGACCCATGTTTTACAATCAACATTGAGAATTGCACTTCCTCACTTTTCTTTATTTTTATCATTAAATTGATTCTTTGTTTGTGTATGTCTCTTGAGAATATTCTCTCCTCTGACTGATGCAAGTTCCCTCTTGTCAGGTCTTCCTACCTTGAGCACAGGTGTGACTTAACATGACTGGGGCAATGAGGGGATGGAGAAAGGACAGATTTATATATATATAAATATATATATAGCTAAAATATATAAACATATATAGAGAAATATATATATATATGCACACATACATACATACATAGATACATACTTATACAATAAAGCAGGTACCAGGGGTCTGTTGGTCTGTATTCACTCTGATACAGAAGAACAAGGAGCTGAAACCTAATTGTTTTTCTTATGTACAGTGCAGGGAGCAAGGTTTAGACAGTCTCTTCATAGGTAGCCTTTGTAGGTGATAGTCTCAGGTTGCAGATCTCTGAGAAGAACACTATGGCTGTTAGTTTCTGCACACACTGCCAACATTTGCATTCAGACCAGAGGTAAGCTTTGACATTGCACTGAGCCTTACCCCAGTTTAAACCGTTTTCAATTCCTATGGGTCTAAGGCACCTGTGTCCTCCATGAGGCCATGTCCATGTCAAACAGTACATGTTTACTCAGGGATGGCTCTGTTCTTTATCTATTCACTCAAAGATTCCTCTTTATCCACATAACATAGTTTTGGGCTAACCTAAATTTGATCCTGTGCCATGGCCACTAATACTTGGCTTTAGAATAAAGTACTTTTTATCCATTTCAAGACTTTCTTCACCATCTTAAAAGACTGACATCAACGAACATAATTGTTGGGTTTTGGTTGTTTTGTTTCTCATTTGCGTCTCAGCATACTCCCTTCTCTTCCCACATTTCTTTTATTTTTTTTTATTCATTTTACATACCAACCACAGATCCCTCTCTCATCCCTCCTCCCACTCCATCTCCTGCCTTCCCACCTTATCCCATCCTCCAACAGGGTAAGTTCTCCCATGTGGGGACAGCTAGGCCTGGTACATTCAGTTGATGCAGGACCAACCCACTCCCTGCTTTATCAGAGGTGAGCACGGTGTCTGACCATAGGTAATGGGATCAAGAAGGCCAGCTCATGCACCAGAAATAGATCCTGATCACATTGCCAGGGGCCCTTCCAACTTACCCAGCTATACAACTGTCTCCCATATGCAGAGTGTCTAGTCTGGTCCCATGCAGGTTCCATAGCTCTCAGTCTAAAGTTGATGAGTTCAAGCTGTACTACAGAGTGGTAGTAATAAAAAACAGCTGGTATTAGCATAAAAAACATACAGGTAGATCAATAGAATTAAATAGAAAACCTGGGTATAAATGGACGTACTTATGGACAACTAATTTTTGATAAAGAAGCCTAAAATATACAATGGAAAAGAGAAAGCATCTTCAAAAAATAGTGCTGATCTAACTGGATGTCAGCATGTAGAAGAATGCAAATAGATCCATATCTATCACTCTGCAAAAAACTCAAGTCCATGTGGATCAAAGACCTCAGCATAAAATCAGATAAAGTGAACCTGACAAGAGAGAAAAGAGGGACAACTTTGAACACATTTGTTCAGAAAAAAAAAAAAACCTCACTGAACAGAACACCAATAGTGCAGGCACTAAGATAAACAATAAATGGGACCTCATGAAACTGAAAAGCTTCTGTAAGGAAAAGGAAACCATCAATAGGACAAAACTGTAACCAATGGAATGGAAAAAGATTTTACCAACTCGACATCTGCCAGAGGAGTAATAGCCAAAATATATACAAAGAAACTCAAGAAATTAGGCATCAACAATGCAAATAATCCAATTAATTGGGGAACAGATCTAAACAGAATTCTCAACAGATATCTTAATTGGCCAAGAAGCACTTAAATGATCAATATCCTTAGCTACCAGGTTAATGTGAATCAAAACAACTGTGAGATTCCATCTTGCAGCTGGCAGAGTGGCTAAGATCAAATGACAGCGCATAGTGGTTAGGATGTGTAGCAAGGGAATGACTCCTCCATTTCTGGTGGGAGTGCAAACTTGTAAAACCACTATGGAAATCAATATGGAGATTCCCCATAAAATTGGGAATTGATCTACATGAAGATCCAGCTATAATACTCCTGGGCATATATCCAAAGGACTTTAAATCTTACCACAAGGATACTTGCTGAACTATGTTCATAATAGCTTTATTCTAAATAGCCAGAAAATGGAAACAATCTAGATGTCTCTCAACCAAAGACTGGATTTTTTTTTAAAAGTGGTACATTTATACAATGGCATATCACTTAGCTGTTAAAAGAAATTTTAAAAAAAATGAATTTTGCCAGGCAAAAGGATGGAACTTGAAAAAGTCTTGAGTGTGGTAACACAGACCCAAGAAGAAAAATATGATTGATGACTACCCAAATTGTCATCAGAGAGGCTTCATCCAGCAACTGATGGAAACAGATGCAGAGACCCACAGCCAAACATTAATCAAAGCTCAGGGAATCCTGTGGAAGAGGGAGGAAAAGGATTTTATGAGCTAGAAAGGTCAAGAACATCACAAGAAAAACAATAGAATCAACTCATCTGGGCTCGTACGAGCTCACAGAGACTGAACCAACAACAAGGGAGCCTCTGTGGGACCAACTTAGACCCTCTCCATATGTTATAGTTATGTAGCTTGGGCTGTGAAACTCCTAACTGTGGGAGCAGGGGTTGTCTTGGACTCCTTTGCCAAATGCTGTCATCATTTTTCTTATACTAGATTGTATTGTCTAACCTTAATAAAAGGGGAGGTGCCTAGTTTTACTGCAATTTTATATGTCATATTTGGTTGATATGCCTTGGATACCTGCCCTTTTCTGGATAGAAACAGAGTGGATGGGGGATCAGAGTGGAGGTGGCAGGGGACTGGGCAGAGAGGAGGGAGGGGAAATCATGGTCAGGTTATAATAAGTAATAATGATAATAATAATAAAAATAAATTTGCATATTTTAAAAAAGCACCCAAAGGCCACTGATACAGTGATTGTTTCATATAATCATGAGCATCTGCACTCAAATATGTAAGCTAAAGCCCCATCCAAGAGCCATTAAAGACCCTATCAATCTCAAAGATACCCCAATAATCACATGTAATGATTAGCTTTTGCTTTAATTCTATCTTTTGTAACAGCCTTAGGAATATCATCTACCATAATCTTCTTATGTTCTATTCATATGCTGACAATCCTATGATTTTCACTTCAGTTTAAAAGGTCTTAGTGAACCCTTTTACAAACTCTTTTATTTTTGTTTTCTCTTCAGTTTTTTGACAAAATAAGCTCCATGAAGAATGAGGGGTTTGGATTGTATGCTAATAGATCCCTAGTCTGTACTATATCATTGTCAAAGTAAGCATGAATGAGTGAAAGAATGAGTCAAGTATCATGTGTACATCATGTACAAATGGGAAAAGAAAGAGTCTAAGGTATTTTAAAAATGGAGAATTTCATTTCTTTTGTTATATCAGTATTTTTCATCCAATAAACTCCACTTTCAAAAGATGGCAATCTAAAATAATATGACTTTGGAGATGTTTCCTATTAATAATTGAAAGATCTTTGTAACTGAGACCAGCACACAGTATTTTTAATTTAAGCAGAATTATAATAAAGTTAATAGTCTTATTCCATCCACATTGTCACACACACACACACACACACACAGAGAGAGAGAGAGAGAGAGAGAGAGAGAGAGAGAGAGAGAGAGAGAGAGAGAGAGAGAGAGAGAGAGAGAGAACGAACACTAAAGATTTTAACTGTTGAAGAAGTTTACCCAGATTTTAAAGACAGGCATAATCTCATCCTATTGATTACTCTGACAACTCATTACTTAGTTCTTCTCATCCAAAATAAAGATACTAGGAACTAAAAGAGAAAGACAAAATAAAATTCTCCTGCTGATCTAGGCAAAATGATGTTAAAGAAGCAAAGAAGTGAAAGCTCCTTCTTGAAGATGATGCCTTTCAGAACTTAAGTTGACTCCTGTTTTTGAACAGTGAATTTGATTCCCTGCAGTCAGCCTTAAAAACACATACAGAATACAAATTGTGTTGAGTTCCTTAAAGTGCAGAAGGTGAAGGGCTGTTGTTAGTTGGAGTTCTTCCAGAAGACAATTCTGTCTCAAACCATGTTTGGTTCTTATGAGAGGTTAACTTCCCAGCATGAATATGACACTAAGAAGCTAATCATCAGTTTTCCTGTTTCCTGACGGAGCTTTCATCCACAGTTGAACTTTCTTCTTTTCTTTCAAACTACATTCTGCTGTAGTCCCTGCAGGAAAGTCAGATCCCTGTTGATCGTCCTCAGCTCAAGGAGAACAGTTTAATCTTTATTTATAGCACTTGTTAAGTACCCACAGGACATAGTAAGGTCATGGTCCTAGCTAAGGCCTGAGACCTATCCAAGATATACAGAACTAATGCAACTTTTGCATCCTCTGGAAACTTATATTCTAAAGTATAGATTCAAGATCCTTTGAAAATATAACTATTTATAATAAAATGGTCAGGGAAAGTGTGTCTGAGTAAGAAATGTGCTCCAGTGAATTCTACTGGTCAATCAAGTAGAAACTGAGCATTGAAGCCAGTTGCACAGAATCAGTATAAAGCATTTTGAGTTTCTATCTTCACAAACTTAAAAATGTAGTAGTGTTCTTAACATTCTCTAGATATTAGTAACCATGGAGAAGCATTCAAAACTCTAGAATTAGACCTTAGCTTAACAAAACAAAATCTCTGCTGATATCATTCAAAATTTAAAAACAAAACAAAAACCCTTATCCTATATATCTAGTTATGGGACTCAATTATATAAAGTATACCCACCTCAAGCCAACAATTATTTCTAAGATGTGAAAATGTATGGTGATGAATGTCATCACATTTCTCTTATAAATACTAAATTTGACCTCCTGTGTCTGAACAAAAATCTCTGGAAAACTCCAAGTAGTTTTATTTCTAATAATCTCTTAGGTATTGGCTAGAGAAATGGTTTCAGAGTTCAGTGTAAAGACTGCTGTTGTAGAACCCCTGAATTTCGATCCCAGCAGGCATACTGGGTGACAGACACATTCAGCCTCTTGACTTTCAATGCCTTCTTTTGGCCTCTGTATAAATCTATACTCGCATTCACAAACCCTCCCAAAGTCAAACAATTAAAAATAAAAATAAATCTTCAAAAAACAATCTTTTAGGTAACTCTGATTTACATTAAAGTTTAAGAACAACAGAGCCATTTTACTCTTTAAATTACACCAGCCATAAAACAACAAAAAAAGAAACTAAAAATTTCTAGAGGTGTAATATAGTATCACATGAAATTAATGGTTTAAAAGACACAACGTTCTTTGAAACATCATCTTCAGTGGAAGTGGTGCTTTGTAAACTAAATTTTTTTCTAGACACTTAGCTTGGAAAACAAGTGACAAGAGATACTATACTTCAAAGAGTTTCATAACTTATTTACATTATGTAAATATGCATAGACAAACAGTTTTAATGACACTTGTAATAATAATGGCTTCAAGATATAAAGATAATTTCTGAGTGCTAGTGGAATACCTAAATTAGGAGAAGTAAATTATCATTTACAATGAGATAGAAAATGCTGTGTAATTTTCTATCTTACTGATTAAATAAAACCCAGGATGATTGCATGACACATTCTTTAAAATATATTTTAAAGAGAATAAACTTTTCTTCCTCTAATATCAGCATGAATATATCATAAAAAAAACCTTTCTCAATACCAAATGGCCAGTTTAAAAAAAAACACATGTAAGTAACATCACAGATTGAATAGGTTGTACTTCTGTAATTATTGTATATATAAATGTGTGTGTCTGTATATGTATGCATGCAATAACAATTAATGAAAATGGAGACAATGACTTTGAAAAACAGCAAGTTATGGTATATGAAGGTATTTGGAAAAAGGAAAGGAGAGGGTGAAATGGTGTAATAGTATATCAACCTTAAAAAAAAAATTAAAAATAAGACTTTTTCATTCTAAAATTCCCAACACAGGAAAATGATACAAAGATAATAAAAAGTACTAGAGATTTTGCGACTTTCACATGAATGATAGACAAGTGATTTCATGCATATCATCTATTGAAGTTGTTTTGCATATAAAAGTGAGGTTCTAGCTATGTGGTCATTCACTCCTGTAATATGTAATCCCCCAGCTTTAATTTGTGAAGGTTGGGATTATAAAAGTGTTTCACTACTCCTGGATATACATTTAAAATTAAGTTAATTTTTAGGAAAGTAAAACCTTATACTATGATTTTAAAACATTTTGTATGTATGAATGGTTTTTCTACTTGTATGTGTAACATGTACATTTCTTGTTCCAGCAGTGGAAGTTAGAAGAAGCCATTAAATCCCATTCAACTAGAATTATGGACATGTGTGAGCCTTTATGTGGTTGTGGGGAACCTAATTCTGGTCCTGCATAAGAGGAACAAATGAAATTAACATCTGAGTCATATGTGTAACCCCTATATTTCATAATTTTTTAACTACATACAATTAATGTGCCAGAATTTCTAAATTCTCTCCTGCTGAAGGATTTTGAAAAAAAAATCTCAAAATTTAGCTAATTTAGTTATGTTTCTTATATGTGTACTGTATTAATAGTATTCACTTCCTCTAACCCAGTGATACTCAACATTTGGTCTTGATCATTTGGGGAAAGAATCATCTTTTTACAGTAGTCACCTAAAACCACCAGAAAACACAGACATTTACATTATGCTTCATAACAGTAGAAAAATTGTAGTTATGAAGTAGCAATGAAAATAATTTATAGTTGGGGGTTACCACAACATGAGGAACTGTATTAAAGAGTAATGACATTAGGAAGGTTGAGAATCATTGCCCTAACCCATCTTCGAAACCTTTGATTCATCTCAAATTTATGACTTTTTTAAAAAGTATTTTTACAGATATAAATACAACCTGAAGAGTTTATTTTGAGTTGCTCATATGTATAACATTTAGGAGTGCTCACCTCTGGAATTTTTCAATGTTTCTTAATTGTTAGTCGTCTCTTAAGAAACATCCTTAATTTTCTATAGTTCTGTATATAGACAATTGTCTATATTATGTTAATTCTTGAAAATCAAGTTTTTAAAATAATGAACTTGTTTTTATCTTTTCAGATGATAATGACTAAATTTTATTAGTCCATACAAAGCAGAACCTGTCATATCAGGGAAGCCATATAGGGCTTCTTCTTTGGAACAGATTAAATGTCTGTATATAAGGAGGACAAGTCTCAGAAAGACAAAATAGAATAATCTCAACATTATTCATTATAGCACTTTTATAATGCTCAATGTTTAGTGCCAGTCATGTTATATCATATATATACATACATGTTATATCATATATATATTTTATATCATATATATGTATATATATATATATATATATATATATATATATATATATATATTAGCAGTATTGCTGTGTACCCCAGGACAACCTGGGCTATAGAACAAGCCCTTTTCTCCAAAAATAAATAAAATAAAAGAATATGAAGACAAAGAAGAAAAAAAGATAGAAAGCAAAACACATAAACAACAAAATCCAAAAAGATTATAATCAATTCAAATATCCACCAATTACAAACTAGTTGAATAAAGTGGCTATTCCCACTGAACATTGTAATATTGAGCTTAAAATGAACATATATTCTGCCTGCTACATAGAATATTTTTACTGAAAACATGAAGATATAAAGTAATATATAGCATCGATTACAAAGGGAAAAGAAAAAGTGATTAACAGAAAGATGGACAAATAAGTTAAAAATGGATGGCAAATAATATAAAGAGATTTTCCTTTTATATAAAAAGCACTAGGAAAGTAAATCTGAAACCAAGTATTTTGCAGCAAATCAATTATTAATTTACAATAATAAAATCTTTCCTCAAGTTTCACTGTGATGCAAAACACTGCTCCTTGTTTTGTATTCTCCATAAGCGTTGGCTGTTACAATTTTTTTAAATTTTTTTATTTGTATTTACTTTTTAAAGACACTAGAGAAGTGATGAATACAGATATTTTTGTGTCTTGATGTAAAGAAGCCTATTGTATTACTTTTTTGTTTCGGTGATAAAATGTCATGTACAAGGAACTTTAATAGATGAATGAGTTTGTTTAGGCTTATTGTAGGGAGCCGCTATTCAAAGATGGCGCTGGCTTCCTGGTAGCCTAGCTATAAACAACTCCATATTTGGCTATGATGCACGAGTATGGTAATTGGCCTTATGTCCTCAGCCTATCCCGTGGCTCCCCGTGCTAGCATTCTGGCGGGACCCAATCACAGTATGGCACCTTTGCCTGATTCCCTATATAAGCAGCTGCAGTTTAGTCCTCGCGCCCCTCACCTCCTGCTAATCAAGAGCCGCCCCTCACCTCCCGCTCTCCCTTAATCAAGAGGCGCTCCAATAAAGTGTGTTCTGAGAAGAATCCTCGCATGGTGGTCGTTCTTCCTCGCTGGCCGAGGAGCGCGCCGCAGCTTATGGTTCCAGAGGAATTGAAGTACAGAATGGATGGGGTAGTATAACAATAAGCAGCAGGCATTACAGCAGGAACAAGAAGCTGAGAGTTCATATCTCGAACTGTAAGCATAATGAAGAGAGGAGAGAGAAGTTACAGAAGTTGTCATAACACTCTAAGCTAGCTGCCCTCCAGGAACATACCACCCGCAACAAAGTCGCACCTCCTAAACATTACCAAACAGTACCACCAAGTGTGGACCAAACATTCATATACATGAGCCTATGAGTATCATTTTCACTCACCCCCACCCAAATATTCAATGCACAACTGCATCAGCAGAAAGTTGTTTCATAAACAGATTGAGCAAGTTCCAAAGTGACTTTTGAAAAGGACTACTATTCAGAAGACATCACAATTTGATCGAAGACATTTCCGTTTGATTGAAAGTCATATGTTACAGTGGGTTACTTCAAGTAGGTAAATAACTAATGAATACATTATAATATATGGTATTCTGAGAACCACATTGCTTATCTCTACCCCATTTAAACTTATTCTGACAGGCCAGAAAATTTAACCATTATCACCAAATCATTGATTAATATCTGAGTTATGTTCTTCAAAATATTTGGCTAAATAGTGCCCAGTCAGAGAACTTCCCCTCAACATTTTCTTTTAGATCTTTTCTTTATTGGGATTGTGGAGTAGTTATTATTAATGGGACAAGGTAGCCTTAGAAATCTGAATATCAAAAAAGAATTTACTCATGAGATACAATTAATTTAATTTAAAATTTTCAACATCATCAATTTGGTATGTTTCATTTTGTCATTTCATGTTGATATATTTCAAGACATGCATACTTTTCCAATATAAGATACCTTGGCATATTGGGGAAAAACAGCAAAGTCATGAAGTTATCTGTGATGGTTGCCACTGTTCTATGAGATATGCCCTAATAGATTATCTGACTTTTCTATAAAGTAGTTCATGAATTTAAAACTGTTTTTTCTAGTACCAGAGGAAAGGAATTATATTAGTTACTTTTCTATCGGTGTGCTAAAACAATATTACCGAGGCAAGTTATAGAAGGAAGGCTTTATTTTGGGCTTACTCTTACAGAGAGAAAATTCTCTGTTACCATTTCACTGGGAGAGCAAAGCACCAGTCGTACATGGCAAAGGTGTGTTTATTTCTGGGAACTATTTTCTTTTCCATTTGTGTGCATGCATGCTTTTGTGTCAGTTATATGCTACCTTTGTCACTATGTTTCTAATAATATAATTTCAGGTCAGGCATTGTGATAAAACTTTTCCATCATGAAGGGAAGTCAGGGCAGGAACTCAAGGCAGGAATGTGGTGGCAAGAAGTGAAGCAGAGTTCATGGAGGAATGCTTTTTACTGGCTTTCTCCTCATCACTTTTTCAGGTTCTTTTTATATCCAATTCAGGACTCTTTGCCCAGGGTAGCACTATGAAGAGAGAGGTAGTCCTTCTCATGTCGATTATTAATTGGGAAAATTCCACACAAGCTTGTCTACTGGTCAATTTGTTGGGGTGTAATTTCTCATTTGAAATTCCCTGTTACCAGATTACCCTAGCTTGTATCTAGGTGATAAAAATCTTACAAGAATACTACAGCACGTTAATTCTGCCCTTGAAAGCATGTGAATTCTGCCATTGTAGGCACATGGAAGTTTTGAATACCATTCAGAATATTTTCCAACTTCTTTCACTGTATTAAATTTTCATTTTAGATATCTTTTACTTCCTTGGATTAATTATAGATGTCTTTCACTTCTTTGTATATTTTTATTTCTCTAAACTTTATTGGATTTTGGCTCTTGCAAATTGGATATATTTTCTACTTTCCTTATCAGAAAGTGTGTTATTTGTATATATGAAGGCTACTGATATTTTAATGTTGATTTTACAGCTTTAGAGAAAATGTTAACTAAGTCTGGTAGTGATTGAAATACCTTTTAAATTTATATTTTGACATTTTCAAATAGAAATAATTTTATTCTTCTCATATTTTAAAAAATGTTAAAAAATTATTTTATGAGGCCTTAAGAGGCACTCCATATAATTATATTAATTCAGGTTTAGATACAATATGATAATAGTTCAATTCTAAAAGTTTATAGGTGAAACCATGAAATTTTCTAACAGTTGATTTTCATAATTTGTGCTAATTTTTTAAAACAACTTTGAGGAAATTGCATTTAGAGACAGACGAACTTGTGAAAATCTTCCATGTGTATTTGTGTTTGTGTGTATCTAGATCCCAAATTTATACAAACTATGATACAAAGATTTTATGTGTGAAGAGCAGAATTAGAGGACAGGATGCTGAGACCTTGTTCTGTCTGTAAATGTTTTTCCAATATGGAGTCTGGAAAAGGAAAAGACAACTTGTTTCAAAAGTTTTTCTCAAAGAATAAAGTCAAAATTGTTACTGCAACATAAGAGTAAAAGAAAACTTCTTAGAGATTTTTCTTCTTTTAAGTTATCAAGCACAACATTGAATTATACTGGAAAGTATGCACACCCTTGTATTCCTCAAAATTATAGAGTTTGTGCTCTCTAGTTTTCTCATGTGGTTAATAATTAGCTGTAAGTTTGTCATATATAGCCATTATTATTATGAGGTTTGTTCCCTTTGTTTACAATTCATACAGGACTTTTTTTCTCTTCGTTTTACTAAAAAAAATTATTATTCATTTTACATGCCAATCACATTTTACATACATAACAATTTACTCTGTTCCCTCCTCTCCCTCCTCTAGACTTTCCCCACCCATTCAACCTCCATTCTCTCCTACAAGAAAGTAAGACCTCCCATGGAGAGTCAGCAGAGCCTGGTACATTCAGTAGAGGCAGGTCCAAGTCCCTCCCCCTGCCTCAAGGCTGAGGAAGGTGTCCCACCATAGATAGTGGGCTCCAAAAAGCCAGCTCATACACCAGGGATGGATCTTGATCCTACCAACGGGGGGAGCGGGGGGGGGGGTCTAAGCAGATCAAGCTACCCAACTGTCTTGTTATGCAGAGGACCTAGTCCAGTCCTGTGAAGGCTCCAATGGTGTTGGTCTAAAGTTCATGAGTTCCCACTAGTTTGGTTTGGTTGTCTCTGTAGGTTTCCCCCATCATGATCTTGATGCCCCTTGCTCATAGAATCCCTTTTCTCTCTCTTGAACTGAATTTCTAGAGCTTGGCCTGGTGTTTGGCTGTGGAATTCTGCATCTGCTTCCCTCAGTTACTGGAGAAAGGCTCTATGGTAACAGGGTATTCACAGATCTGATTACTGGGGTAAGCCAGTTTAGGCATCCTTTCCACTAAAGCTGGGGTCATCCTTGTGGATTCCTGGGAACTTCCCTAGCACCCGGTTTCTCTCTATTCCCATGATGTCTCCCTCTATCACTGTATATCTTTGTTTGATCTCCCAATCCATCCCTGTTCCAGCTTGACCATCATGTTCCCATCGCCATCCCCTGCCCTCCATTGCCCACCCCTAATCCCAAGTTTACTCAAGGAGATCTCATCTATTTCCCCTCCCCAAGGAAATCCATGCGTCCATCCTTGAGTCCTCTTTGTTAGCTAGCTTCTTTGGAGCTGTGGATTGTAGTCTGCTTATACTTTGCTTTACATCTAGTATCTACTTATGAGTGAATAAATACCAGGTTTGTCTTTCTGAGTCTGGATTACCTCACTCAGGATGATATTTTCTATTTCCATCCATTTGTCTTCAAATTTTATGATGTTATTGTTTTTTACTGCTGAGTAGTACACCATTGTGTATATGTACCACATTTTCTTCACCCATTCTTCAGTTGAAGGGCATCTAGGTTGTTTCCAGCTTCTGGCTATTATGAATAATGCTGCTATGAATTTAGTTAAGCATGTGTCTTTGTGGTATGATTGGGTATTCCTTGGGTATATACCCATGAGTGGTATAGCTGGGTCTTGAGGAAGATTGATTCCCAATTTTCTAAAAAAACACCATACTGATTTCCAAAGTGGCTGTACAAGTTTGCACTCCCACCAAGAGGGAAGTTTTCCCCTTGCTCTACATTCTCTCCAATATAAGCTGTTATCAGTGTTTGTAAATGGTCTTATTAATAAAAAAAAAACTGGAACCAGCTATTGGGGTGAAAGATCAGAGAAACAGAACAAGCCACAGCCAGTCTCACCTTGCCAACACCTCAGCCTATCATGTTTCCATGAATCCTCAGACTGAAAGCCTCTGAGCTCTCACCCCTGAGGGTCTCAGTTGAACTGCTGCTTGAAAGCCTAAAAGCCTCTAGTTCCTTGTCCTCATGCCTTTTATGCCTTTCTGCTTCCTGCCATCACTTCCTGGGATTAAAGGCATGTGTCCTTCCCAAGCAAGACATGAGATCACAAGTGCTGGGATTAAAGGTGTGTGTTACCATGCCTGGCTGTTTCCAGTGTGGCCTTGAACTCACAGAGATCCAGACAGATTTCTGCCTCCCAAATAATAGGATTAAAGGAATGTGCTATCACTGCCTGATCTTTTGTTTAATGTAGTGGCTGGCTTTGTCCTCTGATCCCCAGAAAAGTTTATTAGGGTGCACAATATATTGGGGGTCACAATATATCACCACAAGTGTTTTTAATCTTAGCCACTCTGACAGGTGTAACATGGTATCTCAGAGACATTTTGATTTGCATGTCCCTGATGACTGAGGATATTGAGCAATTCCTTAGTTGTCTTTCAGCCATTTGAGATTCTTCTGTTGAGAATTCTCTGTTTAGCTCTGTAGCCCATTTTTAATTGGATTGTTTGGTATTTTGATGTCCAGTTTCTTTAATTCTTTATGTATTTTGGAAATCAGACCTCTGTCAGATGTGGGGTTGGTGAAGATCTTTTATCACAATGGCACAATGAAATTTTTCAATATTTTTTTCTTTCCCTTGAGATGATCAAATGATTTCTGTCCTTAAGACTATTTATAGCATGTATTGTATTTATTGATTTGTGTATGTTATAGCTACCTTTCATCTCTGGAATGAAGTCTACTTGGTCATGATATATGATTTTTGTGTGTTCTTGGATTAATTCTGCATGTGTTTAGTTGACAATTTTTGCATCTGTGATTATTAAGAAAAGTGATTTGTATTTTTTATTGGGTTATTGTAATTTTATCTGAATTTGATGACAGGATATTAATGACTATATATAGTGCATTAGTAGTTTTCCTTTATTTCCATTTTGTTTGAGAACATTTAGTGTTAGAACTTCTTCAAAAGTATTGTATAGTTCCACAGTGACTCCATTTGGTCTTTAACATTCCTCTGTGGAGAATACTTTTAATAACAGCTTCAAAATCAATGCCTATAATGAATCTATGTAAGTTATTAATGTCTTCTTAATTTAAATTTAATAGGTCACATACTTTAAAATTAATTCTTCCAATCTTAGTTATTGAGCTTTAAAAATACCAATATCCAAACTATTAATGAGTAACTTTCTGGTTTTAACAGAAAGAAAGTGATGAAATAATTTATGGTTATTTTCTGAAATGACAAGTGAAAGGCATGTATGATGAAAACTTCAAGCCTTTGAAGAAATAAATTAATGTAGATATCAGAAAATATAAATATCTCCCATGTTCATGGATCAGTAGGATTAACATAGTAAAAAGGACAATCTTATCAAAATCAGTCTACAGATTCAATGCAAACTCCATCAAAATTCCAAAAGAATTCTTCACAGACCTTGAAAGAACAATTCTCAACTTCATATGGAAACAAAAAAATCAAGATAGCTAAAACAATCCAGAACAATAAAGGAAGTGCAGGAGGTCTCACAATTCCTAATCTTAAGTTATATGACAAAGCAATATTAATAAAAACAGCATGGTATTGACATTAAAAATAGGCATGTTGATCTGTGGAATTAGAGTGAAGACACAGGTAAAAATCCACAGTTCTATGGTCACCTGATTATTGATGAAGAAGTGAGAAATATACACTTTAAAAAATACAGGGCCTGGGGATTTAGCTCAGTGGTAGAGAACTTGCCTAGGAGGCACAAGGCCCTGAGTTCGGTCCTTAGCTCCAGAAAAAATAATACAGTATCTTCAACAAAAAGTGATGGTCAAACTTGATGGCTGAATATTGAAAAGAACAAATGGATTCAAACCTATTGCCCTTTACAAAACTCAACTCCAAATGTATCAAGTGGTATATATTAAATCTGATAGAAGAGAAAGTGGATAATAGCTTTAAACACATTGGGACAAGAGAAGACTTTCTGAACAAAACACCACTAACACAGGCACAAAGCTCAACAATTTGTAAACAGAACCTCATAAAACTGAAATGCTTCTGCTTGGCACAGGACTCCATCATTTGGACAAATCACCAACCCACAAAATAGGAACAGATCTTTTTTACCAGCTCCATTTTTTTCTTTTTTATTCTATAATTCAATTCAGACTTACATACCAGCCATGGATTCCCTCATTCTCCAACCTCCTGTGTCTGCCCCCTACACCTTTCCCCCAGCCCATCCCCATCCCCATCTCCTCCAGGGCAAAGACTCACCTAAGGATTGAGTTCAACCAGGTAGATTCAGTCCAGGCAGGTCCAATCCCTCCTCCTAGGATAATCCCTCCTCCTGCATAAGCCCCAGGTTCCAAACAGCCAGCTCATGCACTGATTACAGGACCTGGTCCCACTGCCTGAATACCTCCCAAATAGATCAAGTTAATCAAGTGTCTCACCTATCCAGAGGGTCTGATCCAGTTGGGGGCTCCTCAGCTATTGGTTCATACATAGTTTATGTGTTTCCTTTGGCCATTTGTCCCTGTGATTTATCCAACCTTGGTCTCAACAATTCTCGCTCATATAAACCCTGCTCTTTCTCACCAATTGGAATCCTGGAGCTCCACCTGGGGCCTGGCCATGGATCTCTGAATCCCGTTCCCTCAGTCATTGGATGGGGTGCCTAGCATGACAATTAGGGTGTTTGGCCATCCTATCACCAGAGTAGGTCAGTTCGGGCTTTCTCTTGACCCTTGCCAGTAGACTATTGTGGGGGTATATTTGTGGGCCTCTGTGGGCCTCTCTAGCACTTTGCTTCTTCCTATTCTCATGTGGTCTTCATTTATTATGGTCTTTTATTCCTTGTCCTCCCTCTCTGGTCTTAATCAGCTGGGATCTGCCACTCCCCTAAGCTCTCTTTCCCTTGAACCTTGCCTTTCATTACCCCCACTCATATTCATGTTATTCATGTAGATCTCATCAATTATTCTGTCACTGTGTGATCCCTGTGTCTTTCTTGGGGTGCTGTTTTCTAGGTAGCCTCCCTGGGGTTGTGAGTAGCAGTCTAGTCATCTTTGTTTTACATCTAGTATCCTTCTATGAGTGAGTATATACCATGTTTGTCTCTCTGAGTCTGGGTTATCTCACTCAGGATGATTTTTTCTAGATCCATCCATTTGCCTGCAAACCTCATGATGTCATTGTTTTTCTCTGCTGAGTAGTATTCCAGTGTGTATATGTACCACATTTTATTTATCCATTCTTCAGTTGAAGGGCATCTAGGCTGTTTCCAGGTTCTGGCTATTACAAACAATGCTGATATGAACATAGCTGAGCAAGCACCCTTGTGGTGGTATTGTGTTCCCCAAAATATTGTGTACTCTAATAAATTTATCTGGGGTCAGAGAACAGACAGCCACTAAATACAAAGGCTAGAAAATGGTGGCACTCACACCTTTAATCCTAGCATTCCAGAGATAGAAATCCCTCTGGATCTCTGTGAGTTCAAGGCCACATTGGAAATAGCCAAGCATGGTGACACACACCTTTAATCCCAGAAAGCCAGCCTTTAATCCCAGGGAGTGGTGGTAGAAAGCAGAAAGATATATAAAGCGTGAGGACCAGAAACTAAAAGCATTTGGCTGGTTAAACATTGGGCTGGTTAAGCTTTCAGGCTTTGGAGCAACACAGGTCAGCTGAGATTCATTGAGATGAGGACACAGAAGCTTCCAGTCTGAGGCAACAGGACCAGCTGAGGAATGGGCAAGGTGAGATAGCTGTGGCTTGTTCTGTCTCTCTGATCTACCAGCATGGACCCCAATAACTCGCCTCAGGTTTGATTTTACTAATAAGAACTTTTAAGATTCCTGCTACACACCCTTGTTGTATGAGTGAGCATTCCTTGGGTATATGCCCAAGAGTGGTATAGCTGAATCTTGGGGAAGATTGATTCCCAATTTTCTAAGAAAGCACTATATTGATTTCCAAAGTGGTTGTACAAGCTTGCATTCCCACCAGCAGTAGAGGAGAGTTCCCCTAGTTCCACATCCTCTCCAGCATAAGGTGTCTTCAGTGTTTTTTATCTTAGCCATTCTGACAGGCATAAGATGATATCTCAGAGTCGTTTTGATTTGCATTTCCCTCATAATTAGGTATGTTGAGCAATTCTTTAAATGTCTTTCAGCCATTTGGGTTTCCTCTGTTGAGAATTCTGTTTAGTTCTAAAGTCCATTTCCTTTTTATTTATTTATTTATTTATTTATTTATTTATTTATTTATTTATTTATTTATTTATTTATTTATTTTACAATACTATTCAGTTCTACATAACAGCCACAAATTTCCCTGTTCTACCCCCTCCCGCCCCCCTTCCCTTCCCCCCAGCCAATCCCCCCTTCCCCCCACCTCCAGATCAAGGCCACCCCCGAGGACTGAGATTGACCTGATAGAATCAGTCCAAGCAGGTCCAGTCCCCTCTTCCCAGATTGAGCCAAGCATCCCTGCATAAATCCCAGGTTTCAAACAGCTATCTCATACAGCGAGCCCAGGACCTGATACCATTGCCTAGATCCCTCCCAAACAGATCAAGCTAAAGCCCATTTCTTAATTGGACTGTTGGGTATTTTGATGTCTAATTTCTTGAGTTTTTTATATATTCTGGATATCAGTCCTCTGTCACATGTGGGGTTGGTGAAGAAATTTTCCCATTCTGTAGGCTGTCGCTTTGCCTTGTTGACCATATCCTTTGCTCTACAAAAGCTTCTCAGTTTCAGGAGGTCCCATTGATTGATTGTTTCTCTCAGTGTCTGTGCTACTGGTGTTATAGTTAGGAAGTGTTGTCCTATGTCAATATATTCAAGACTACTTCCTACATTCTCTTCTAGCAGGTTCAAAGTAGCTGGATTTATGTTGAGGTCTTTGATCCACTTGGACCTAAGTCTTTTGCATGGTGACAGATATGGATCTATTTGCAGCCTTTAACACATTGATATCCAGTTATGCCAGCACCATTTGTTGAAGATGCTTTCTTTTCTCCATGGTACAGTTTTGGCTTCTTTGTCAAAATTTATATGTTCATACGTGTGCAGATTGATGGCAGGGTCCTCAATTTGATTCCATTGGTCCACATGTCAGTTTTTATGCCAGTACCAAGCTGTTTTTATTAATGTAGCTCTAAAGTACAGCTTGAGGTAAGGGATTTTGATGCCTCCAGAGGTTGTTTTATTGTACAGGATTCTTTTGGCTATTCTGGGTTTTTTGTTTTTCCATATGAAGTTGAGTATTATTCTTTCCTGGTCTGTGAAGAATTGTGTTGGTATTTTGATGGGGATTGCATTGAATCTGTAGATTGCTTTTGGTAAAATTGCCATTTTTACCATATTGGTCCTGCCTATCAATGAGCATGGGAGATCTTTCCATTTTTGACATCTTCTTCAATTTCTTTTTTCAGGGACTTAAAGTTCTTGTCATATAGGTCCTTCACTTGCTTGGTTAGTGTTACCCCAAGGTATTTTATAACATCTGTGGCTATTGTAAAGGGTGATGTATCTCTGATTTTCTTCTCAGCTGTTTGTCAATTGTAAATAGGAGGGCTACTGATTTTTTTGAGTTGATCATGTATCCTGCTATGTTGCTGAAGGTATTTAGAGGCTGTATCAGTTCCTTAGTTGAATCTTTGGGGTCACTCAAATATACTATCATGTCATCTGCAAATAGGGAAACCTTGACTTCTTCCTTTCCAATTTGTATTCCCTTAAACTCCTTATGTTGTCTTATTGCTCTGGCTAGAACTTCAAGTACTATATTGAATAAGTATGTAGAGAGCAGACAGCCTTGCCTCGTTTCTGATTGTAGTGGAATCGTTTTGAGTTTCTCTCCATTTAATTTGATGTTGGCTGTTGGCTTGCTGTAAATTGCCTTTATTATGTTTAGGTATGTTCCCTATTTCCCCATCACTCCAAGACCTTTATCATGAAGGGGTGTTGGATTTTGTCAAATGCCTTTTCTGCATCCAGTAAGATGATCATGTGGTTTTTTTCTTTGAGTTTTTCTATATGGTGTATTACATTGATGGACTTTCTTATGTTGAACCACCCTTGCATCTCTGGGATTAAGTCTACTTGATCATGGTGGATAATTGTTCTGTTGTGTTCTTGGAGTCTGCCAGTATTTTATTGAGTATTTTTGCATCAATGTTCATGAGGGAGATTGGTCTGTAGTTCTCTTTCTTTGTTGTATCCTTGTTTGGTTTAGGAATCAAGGTAATTGTAGCCTCATAGAAGGAGTTTGGTAGGTAATGTTCCTTCTGTTTCTATTGTGTGGAACAATTTAAAGAGTATTGATATTAACTCTTCTTTGAAGATCTGGTAGAATTCTGTGCTGAAACTCTCTGTTCCTGGACTTTTTTTGGTTGGGATACTTTTAATGACTGTTTCTATTTCCTTAGGGGTTATTGAACTATTTAAATAGTTTATCTGGTCTTGATTTAACTTAGGTATATGGTACCTGTCCAGAAAATTATCTGTTTCTTTTAGATTTTCCAGTTTTGTAAAGTAGAGATTTTTGAAATATGACATGATGATTCTCTGGATTTCCTCAATGTCTGTTGTTATGTCCCCCTTTTCATTTCTGATTTTGTAAATTTGGATGCTCTCTCTCTGTCTTTTGGTTAGTTTGGCTAAGGGCTTGTCTATCTTGTTGATTTTTGTCAAAGAACAAACTCTTTGTTTCATTTTTTTGTATTGTTCTCTTTGTTTCTATTTTATTCATTTCACCTCTCTCTTTGATAATTTCCTGGCGTCCATTCTTCCTGGGAGACTTTGCTTCTTCTTGTTCTAGAGCTTTCAGGTGTGCTGTTAAGTCACTAGTGTCAGATTTCTCCAACTTCTTTATGTGGGCATTTAGTGCTATGAATTTCCCTCTTAGCACTGCTTTCATAGTGTCCCATAAGTTTGGGTATGTGGTGTCTTCATTTTCATTGATCTTTAGGAAGTCTTTAATTTCTTTCTTTATTTCTTCCTTAACCCATTAGTGATTCAGTTGAGCATTATTCAGTTTCCATGAGATTGTAGGTTTTCTGTAGTTTTTGTTGTTGTTGAAATCTAACTTTAAACCATGGTGGTCTGATAGAACACAGGAGGTTATTCTAATTGTTTTAAATGTATGACCAATCATAGTACCTTCCTCATGAACTGACCTTTCCATGGTAAAATAAAAGCTCTTTCTCCATAGGAGAACTCTTTCTTTTGATTTATTTCTCTCATTTCATTCATATGCTACTATTCTTTCTGTTGGTGTAAGAATAATTTATGTTTTTGAAAGAATTATTTTCACATCTCTATTTATGAGATTTTTCTTTGAAAAGTATGTGAAAATGAGCCTATAGACATATATTTAAATATTCATTACATTGATACATATAGTATTGCCATTACCACAAGATGCCTCATTGTATCTCAAAATCATGTCTTTCTTCTTTACCCTCAACTATGGTATCTTAATGCTTAGCAGTCACTACATTTTCTCCATTTTTTTTTTGAGATAGGGTTTCTCTGTGTAGTTTTGGTGCCTATCCTGGATCTTGCTCTGTAGACCAGGCTGCTTTTGAATTCACATAGATCCACCTGGCTCTGCCTTCCAAGTGCTGGGAATAAAGACATGTGCCACCAATATCTGGCTCCATTTCTCAATATGTGTCTTTTAAAGAATTTCAAATACTAAAATTCTATAGTATATGAATTTGGAGAACTGGCTTTTTCCACTATGTATAATGTGGTGGTTTGAATAAGAATGGCCCGCATAGGGTCCTATATTTGAATGCTTAGTCACCAGGTAGTGGAACTCTTCGATGATTAAGAGGCAATGCCTTGTTGGAGGAAGTGTGCCACTGAAGGTAGGCTTCAAGGTTTCCAAAGCCCATGTCAGGCTCAACCTCTTCCCCTACTGCCTGCTGATCAGGATGTGCAACTCCCATCTGCTTCCTTATCTCCTTATCTGCCTGCATGCTGCCATGTTACCTGCTATGATGATAATGGACTAAGCCTTTGATACTAAAAGCAAACCTTCATTAAATGTTTTCTTTCAAAAGAGTTGCCATAGGCACAGTATCTCTTCACAGAAACAGAATATGTGACATGCAATTACATAGAAATTAATCCAATATGATACATGTATCGTCATCCTGTTCATTCTTATTGGTCAGTGTTATTGCATGGGAGACATTTTTCTATAGCTTAATTAATTAGCCCTAAATTGGAGAATATTTATATTGGTTTAAGTTTCTGTTAATTATGTGTGAATAAGTATGTTGAGTGTTCTCAACAAGCCCAAGTTCCCATTTCCCTAGGGAAATTGCCCAAGATTACACTTGCTAATATAGCAAGTATGTATTTATTTGTAAAAACTTGAATATAAACCTGATCTTTTACTTTTAATTTACTTTAAAATATTAGTTATTTATGTAGAAATCTTTTTCAATCCCAAAGTCATATTGATTCTTTCTTATTTTGTCTATTAAGGTTTTATATTTTTATGCATTACATTTAAGAAAATAATCTCTTTTTCAACTAAATGTAAAGGATATAAATTCTGGGTCTCAATCCATTTATTTCCTTTGTATGTACTTACATGTTGACTTGTTCCTATATCATTTGTTGAAAAGTTCAGTGATTATTCTTAACTACAAGTACAATTTCATCAATACTTATGAGGCTATTAATGATGTTTCTCTATGGTATAACTTAGGTTTAATGTGTACTATTGCTCTTTTCTTCAAGAATCATTAATTATTGATTTTTGCATTTCTCTTTATTTTTTAAAAATAAATTAACTAAAAATTTATTTAAAATTTAAAGGATCTCTCCCTCCCTCTGTGTGTCTGTGTGTATGTGTGTTTGTGTGTGTGTGTGTGTGTGTGTGTGTGTGTGTGTGTGTGTGTATGTGTGTGTGTGTGTGTCCCTATGCATGTAAATGCAGGCTTGCCATGAAGCTCATACACAGGTCAGAGGACAGCTTATAGGATTTGGTTTGCTCCATTCATATTATGGGTCCCTGGGGTTGAAATTATGCAACTTGACAATGAGCAATTTTACATGCTAGTGTATATAGCTGGAATTTTCTCCAGTCTTGCCCAGCACCACAGACCCTGCCACCACTTATAAAATAATCACTCAGAAACTTATATTAATTAAACTGCTGGGCCATTAGCTCAGGCCTACCACTGACTAGCTCTTACACTAAACTCGGCCCATTTTCTTTTAATCTATATGTTGTATACATGTTCTGTGGCTTTACCTGTTGCCTTTATATGTTGTTCCATGGACAGCAGACTGGTGTGTCCCCCCACACCCCCGCCTTCCACCTCCCAGTCTCTCTTCTTTGTTTGTCCCACCTATCCTATACTTCCTGCCTGGCTACTGGCCAGTCAGTGTTTTATTTATCAATCAATCATAGCAACATATATTCACAACATATAGGACATCCCACAGCAGATGTATCTTCTAGTTCCTCATGCATTTAATTGTAAATAACTGACACTATTATTTTTTTCATGGCAGTGCATTACTTGAATCATGTACATTTTTACTCAGTAAAAGTACTAAGTGTTATTTTTCTTTAACACTTTCTTGTTGACTAACATGTCCATTGTAGTGTTACTATATTACCAAGATGTGGGGGTTTGGTTTGGTATCTTTTATTATTAATTTCAGAATATTTTGAAATTAGCATGCTTGATAATCCTTCTGTTAAAATTGAGTTCTTATTGGATTTTGTATTGATTCATTTTTGGTCATTTTAATTACTTTCCTTTCATAGTTGTTAATTTTTAGGCATTACAGTAACAAATGTAACTTAAAAAGCCTACTGATCCAAAAATTTAACTTTTTGAGGAGTGTTTTTATTTATCTGTTTATTGTGATATTAGGTAAAAACCTAAGTCTAAGAACTCAGGTAAGTGATATACACTGAACTACTTTCCAGACCTGGAGTAATTTTATTATTATCAAAGTACAAAAAAAAAAAAAAACCCTAACATTTATGTACCTATCTTCTCTCTATTTTTGTGTTGTCTTAAGCATTTATTTTAAATGCTTTTAGCACTTCATTCAATGATGTACATTTTTCTTACTCAACAAACATGACTTTGAAAATTCACCAGAAGGGAGTTTTATCACATTTACTTCTGTTTTGACCAGCATGCTGAACTCATTTCTGAATTTTCACAGCTCGTTTTAGTTTTATTATCTTTCTTAAGGGAAATTATCTTACTCATTCTTCACTAGATCACTGATAGTAACAAAGAGTATCACATCAACATTGTCTAATAGATATTTATTTCATTTTGAGATTATTTTACCCCTTTATCTCTGGCTTCTATAGTACTATTTGTTTCTAGGAGATAGATGATTTTTACTTGCTTATTGGAACATTTTTTATTGCTGTTGTTAAATCCATCAGATACTTCCAGCATCTGATTCTTCTAATTGTTGGTAAGTATTGATTTTCCTTTCAGTTTCAAGTTGTGATTTCACCAATTTTTGGTATTGCAAATTTAAACTGTATACTAGATATTTTGAGTATTATTATTGTGAGCATGGTAATTCTATTAATCTTCATTTTTATTAGACAATTTCCTATTAAGTCTACACAATGAGAGTTGATGAATAGTTCCCAATTTTGACAACAAATACTACATTTAGCAAAAGAATACTGCACTGCTAACTGATTGCAGACGGTTGGTATGCTACTTCAAAATCTATTCTCTCTCTTATGGATACATCCTGTTAATTGTGTGACAAGAGTTCATACTATTTGTTTTTCTTTGTCAGACTAGTCTCTTCCCAACTGAGCTCTTTCAGTGTTTCTCAGCCTTCCTAATGCTGTGACCCTGTAATATAGTTCCTCACGTGATGACTCTCAACCATAAAATTATTTTCATGGCCATATCATAACTGTAACTTTGATGTAAGCTCAGATAAACTCTCTTCTCCGTATTATTTCTGGTTATGGTATTTTCTCACAGCAACAGAAAAATAACTAGTTCATCCACTATGTCCTTTTCACAGCCCTTGTGTCTTTCCACTACTAGTATTCCCATTCCACATTCAGTTCATCTGGGCTATACACTGCTGGATAGAAGCATACACCCACTGTTTCCCAAAGTTGGCGGCTAGTGGGGTCTCCTCTGCTCTCTGTCTTTCTCCTTTCTCTTTATCTGTTTGGATTTTCTGCCTGCCTCTAAGCTCCCTTGTTAAAGGCCAAATGGCTTTATTTATCAACCAATTGGAGCAACACATCTTCACAGATTACAGAAAGACATTCCCCCATCACTTCCCCTTTTTTATCTAAACAAAAGGGAGGCTTTAACTTTAACCTAGTAAAGTTACATATATCAAGCAAGAATTACAGTTATAATATTTAGTCTATTTGTATTTTGTAAAATTAAAGAAAATATTCTATATATCCTATATTTGTGAGCCTAAAGTTTCATATCTAATTTATCTTTTGTCATGACCAAGGAAAATTATAACTATCTAGTGTTCAACTACATCAAAGACCCCAGAAGGATGTAATACCTAAGTAAAGGGGAAATTCATTATAAGCAACTTTCAAAAGACAGCTGGCTACCTGAACAGTCATCCAAAGTTCTTCTGCAATGTCGGGTCATCCATTCTTCAGCCTACAGGCCTAGAGTCTCTCAGTTGCTTTTCTCTGTGTCCTGTAAAATGTCTAACAGTGTCTTCTGTGAAGCAGGAACCTGAATAACCATCTTACCTTTCAAAGTTCACTGGTCACCTTCCTGTGGGTCCTGCATGTCCAGTTTATGCAACATTTTGTCCAGAAGTCCAGGAAAGGACAGTTTCTTGCCCAAATGGCTATTTTGACAAGAAGAAGATAAACTCCATATAGAATGTCTTCAATTCCCATCCTCCTCTCTGAAGTAAATTGGTGCTTCCAGGAGAAGATGTACTCATTGTCCAGGAAAGTAAGTTTCTAAAACATTTTAAATGCCATATTCTCTAGGTCTTTGAAGTATTTGAAGATTATCTACCTAATTAAATTATATCTATATATACTTAGAAAATGTAACATGAGTATAAGTTTGACTATAGTAGAAGACTATTAATCTGTATTTCTTAATTATCCGTTAAAATTTAAATGAGCTGCACAAACATAATACCTTAAACAAGAGTAGAAATACACATACAGTATAACAAAATTAATTTCAACTTTGTATCAATAAACTAAAATCTATACCAATGTAAAATATTTCAACAAGTTGCTCTTTAAAAGTAGGTTCAACAACCCACCCATTTATCCTATCATATCTATACCCTATATTTTCATATCAAGTGCACATATATACTTTTGCATTCTTTCCTTCTCTCTCCTACCCCTCACACCCTCTCTCATCTCATGACATACTCCCACATTCAGTTCACCAAAATATACAAATATAAATATTAGAAATTATGATACATATATAAGTGACACAGTCAGATTTTTTTTTTTTATTTTTAGCCTGGGTCACCATGTTTAAAGCATTATTTTTGGGTTTCTTCTATTTTTCAGCAAATTTTATTTTATGGTTGAATTAATTTCCATCGTATACATGTACATATATATGTATACATATATGTATATACATACACTATACACAGAATTTTCATTACCCATTTGTCTTTCAACAGTGTTGTGTGCCTTTTCCTAGGCACACATGAAAATGCATCTCTTTAGCACAGATACAGAACTAGCAACAGTGTCAAGTAATATTTTCATCAAAGTCCATCTTACCAATGCTTGAGTATATTTGGGTTTTTTACATGAGTACAAGTGAGAGGTTAATTTCAGGATCTTGAGTATGTGAAAGACAACTACATTATCGAAATCCTATGCTAGTGTAGGTGAAGACTTAGAAAGGCTGCATCCTTGTAGGTTTTTTCCTGTCCTGCAGATAGCTTAGCTCACTGGAAAATTGCCTCTCCTTGTCCCCAGCATTTGTTTACTGCTACTATCGCCTTAAATAGGGATATTCTGAGTTTTATAAGTTTTAGGTTTCATGGACTTATGAGGTGTTACCTACTGATTTTGATCAGTTCCCATTGTCCTTTTCAATTTGGAGGAAATTGAAAAAGACTTTAAGTTTTTGTCTGTGTATTAGTTTCTTACTATTGGCACTTATGTGATGTTCGATGAGCTATGAGACTATATGCCATACCAATGGTAAGCTGTTTTCAGGAGCTTCACCAGCAATTATGAGAGTCTGTAGTACCATTGAAAACAAAAGTTTCCTTCCATCATTGATAGGGGCTGACAGAAATGATTATCTATGGGTTTATGCATAAATTTTAGAATATATTTTCAACAGGCACATCACACCCATTAAACAAAGGAATCATAGTAGTCTCACCACTGGGACCTGTGACTGACTGCCCCAGTAATGGCTTTTTTCTTATATTGACTCACAAAATAATGTGAGAAATTCTATGTGTGTCATGGGCCTTCAATCCAATTAGAAAGTTTTTGATTACATGGAAACAGTCATCTAGCTATTGCCATGGCAGGAAAATCTTACCTGTAGTTTCAATAGCACAGCCTGTAATACCTACAAGTGAGAGAGACTGTTGGTGGCAATTCTCCTCTTGCAGCACACATGGTGCCTTCTAGAGACCTAAAAGGTAGGCAGGAGGTAGAATGCCTCTAGTTAAGCCCAGTCTGATTTCTCCGTGTTCATCATCCAATGTATGCAATGGCTTTAGCAATAGGAATTTACCATCTAGTTCTAGCATGCAACCAATTAGTGTCAATTGTCTTGATTATTTGAGGGGTTTGAGGCTCACACAGGTGAGTTAATACTTGTGCCCTCATCAATGAGCATAAGCCCAATATCTAATTCTACACAAGGCAAGTTGACTATGGTGGTATTTTATTTGTACTGAAATGTGATTTTAATTGTTTGTTAATAAATAAAGTTGCATGCCGGGCGGTGGTGGCGCACGCCTTTAATCCCAGCACTCGGGAGGCAGAGGCAGGCGGATCTCTACGAGTTCGAGGCCAGCCTGGGCTACCAAGTGAGTTCCAGGAAAGGCGCAAAGCTATGCAGAGAAACCCTGTCTCGAAAAAACCAAAAAAAAAAAATAAAATAAAATAAATAAATAAATAAATAAATAAATAAATAAAGTTGCCTGGAGGTCAGAGCTATTAGAGCCATAGCAAGAGCGTGGTGGTGGTGGCACACGCCTTTAATCCCAGCACTTGGTAGGCAGAGCTAGGTAGATCTCTGTGTGTTCAGGGACACAGCCAGCATTGGAGACATACACCTTTAAGACCAGGAGGGCTGTACTTACAGGCAGGGACGAGGCAGTCACATGTTTTGGTTTACAACCAATGAGAAGGCAGAACAGAAAGACTATCTAAAGACAAACACACAGGAAGTAGGTCTTTTTCGTAGAGGTACGACCACCGCAGGTAGAAGGGTAAGGTTTTAGCTCTGAGCTCTGACTTCTCGGCTTTCTCTTTTACATTGGTTCTGTGTTTCTTATTTAATAAGATGGTTGGTTACATCAACTGAGTCATTTACAGTTGACTAATGTACATTTTCCATTGTGGCATCCATATGATGATGGTTTAATCGGAAGAAGGCCTTAAATGACTGGACAACATGAGATATCCAAGAATTTTAGAGGAATGTCAGAGGCTTTAGTTACTTTCCATTTAATGACCAGACATGACATGAACCCAATTGAAAGGACTTTAGTGGAAATGGACAACAAATGAGGTGTATTGTGATTAGGGCATCCTGATTTCTAGGAGTATTTATTAATCTGTTGGTTCCTAGTGGTTTGGTTTAGCCATCTATCAGGGGTTGATCTCTTATATTCCCTCAGGTTATATATCCTTTGTCTTAAAGAGGATTATGTAGTTATATTACCTATTTTTTCTTCATCCATACACCCCAGACAGCTCCTATCTACCCATGTCTTCCAATGTCACAAGCCATACTTTAGAAGGATGTTTCATTGGATTATTTATAAGTTTCCAGTTTTATCATTTAAATTCCTCTGGGTAATTGTTAAGCCTAAAATCTGTGGTGATAATCTAATTGTACTGAAATATTATTTTGATTGTATGTTAATAAATAAAGTTGTCCGGGGGTCAGAGCTATTAGAGCCATAGCAAGAGTGTGGCGGTGGTGGCACATGCCTTTAATCCCATAGATCTCTGTGTGTTCAGGGATAAAGCCAGCATTGGAGACATATACCTTTAAGACCTAGGGGGCTGTACATTCAGACAGTGACGAGGCAGTCACGTGTTTGGGTTTACAACCAATGAGAAGGCAGAACAAAATACTAAAAATAGACGAACAGACAGGAAATAGGTCTCTTTCGGGAAGCTGGGACACCGCAGGCAGAAGGGTGAGATTTTAGCTCTGAGCTCTGACCTCTCGGCTTTCTCTTTTACATTGTTTCTGTGTTTCTTATTTAATAAGACGGTTGGTTACATCAATAAAAATCTGAATGTTGAATTTTGGATTTCCTTTCTTCTCTATTAAAGGTTGAACCTAAGGGCTGTCTTCAATCATTTCTACCATGCTTTCTTTTTCATTTCCCATTGTTTAGGACTTAAAGCTTAATAAATATACCATCCTATAAGCTCTACTCTCCACTCCACCCTTTACCCATATTCATGGTATTCTATAGATATATAGGGGAACTTGATTATGAAAGAGGTGCTCCACTCCATACCACAGAAAAGAAGATGACTACTCTGGGATTATTGCAATGGATATTACATTCTTTGTCATTTCATTGTTGGTTATAGGGCCCACTACCCTTCTCAGGAAACATTCAACCACCACTGAAACCAGGAGGGACAATATTCCACAACATATAGAGTAAAGGTTGTTATATAAAGATTGTCACTGCAAATGCTCCACCCTCCCATAGGATCAGACTCAGATGCATATTTCTAACCTCATTAAAGAGTCATACAATCTTGTCTACCCAATTCATCTTTCCTTCTGTTCCTTCTGTTCTCTCTCTCTCTCTCTCTCTCTCTCTCTCTCTCTCTCTCTCTCTCTCACACACACACACACACACACACACACTGCACACTGTCTCTCTTTTTCTGCCTCTGTCTCTGTCTCTCTGTGTTGTGTTGTATTGTGTTGTATGATTTCTCCTGGGGAGAGATAAACAAAAGTCTATTCACTCCAGTCATTGAACCAAATATCAAAGTAACAGTTTCAGTAAATTCCAACTTGCTGAACCAATGAGCTTATTGAGGTTAATTACATGAGTATGGTGGAAGGGTTACCTATAGGAGCATGAGTGTCTGAAAAGTAGCAGCATCACTGAAAATCCCATCTCAGCATAAAGGACATTTGTGAAATATACATCCCTGGAGTTCTCTGAATTACTCGCAAGGAGCTCAGAAACCTGGGGTAACTAACTCTCTTATCCTCCGTAATTGTGTACTGCTTGTATAACTTGGGGAGGAGGGCTTGCAAAGCTTGTAATTTTCAGCTTTTCTAGACTTTTGAGATATTATGTATTCCATGATTTGGTTCAGCTTCTTTCTCCCTGAAGGAGGGTTATTTCAATTCAGAGGAAATTTTCCACACAACAAATGGACATCTCAGTGGATTCAATGTCATTGCTGTTGTGCATAGATTTAGTGTTTTCAGGATACTTAATAACAGCAAGTTTACATTTGAAAAAAAGAATCAGAATATTGTATATGATGACTGACTCAATTGATGAACCATTGCAGTGATTGCTCAGTCTTGTAATTAGCTGTTCTGTAAATGTTAAAAATGTTCTTGCTAGTAGAAAAAAATTTCAAGAAAAGAGAGAAAGGCAGGCTTATTTTACCAATACCAGCTTAATTGAGCCAGATATGTGATAAAATTTCCATGTCATCAACTTCTAGGCAAGATTTTACTTTGCCATGAGGTGTTTAAAGTTTTACCTTATCATTTGTTCAATATCATCATTAGTAGGCAAGAAAAAATGGTGTTCTACTGGGGCATTTTATAACCTTCAAATATTCAAATACTTAATGATTGTAAAAGTAGAAATATACATTTTACAACCATGCATCTCTTCCAAAACATCTATCCATATGTGATATACATAAATTGCTCCCCGCCATAATTATTTGCTAAAAGGTCATTAGTCTTGATTACACAATATATATTTTTTTCTTTTTAAAGATAGTCAGTGCCTATATTCCTGACATTGCTAATTGTGGAATTTAAAATAAGGTAGTAATTTAAACTGTCTGGAAATCTTTATTAAAATGATTAGAGTTCACCAGCATAGTACTGTTATAATTCATGCGCTGGGATTATTTAAAGAAGATTTGTGTTACATGTAAAACAAAATTTCCCACGAGGATTTTAAGCATATTGATCATGTTCTTCAGATTTTCGCAAAAAGGCAGATAGAATGTACATATTTAAAGGGATATGCAAACTTTGTTACAGAGATTTTATAGCTTTGAAGACTTGTTTCCCTAGTATGTCAAATCTGAGTGAGTTAAAACTCTATGAAATAAAACTAGAAATCTCAATAAACAAATGCCAATTCCCCTTCCACATTTTCATTTTAAAATGTTACAAGCAGAAGTTATTCAGACCTATATTAAAATGTGAGAAAGCCTGTATTCTGGTTTATTGTAATGGGGATAAGACTTTTACAATATGGAAGAAGCTTTAACTAAAAATCAAATATAGACACATTCATCACAAGGCAGTTGTGGATTTATAATTAAGAATGTTGTTGTCAGGGAGGGAGTATTTATAGATGTCTTTTAAGAAGACAGTTTTTTCTTTGATTTTTGCATTCACTCACTGATGTATCCACACCCAGAGCAAGCCCTTTTGCTATAATTCCACAGCTGTCTTGTGACAGATTTTTCTACAAGAAACATACATTATTTTTTAAAAAATTGTGATAAGGCTGAGCAAGGACCAAACTTGAAGCTTAATCTAAAACTGAACTGTAAGATCCCTATCTGAATTTTTAGAAAAAAAAAAAAACAGGAATGTACATACATGTAGATTGAAGTTTTGAACGAACAAGTTTTTTTGTTTGTTTGTTTTTTAATGATAGATTCCAACAGTCCTATTTGCATCACTTACTTTTATTGATATTCATTGTTCAGACACAAGTATGAAAATTATAAGCCCAACATATGCAAAAGAACTAGCTCCACTTCACATTAGGACCTTCCTTCTGTGTAATGCTAATCATAATAAGTTCAAGTTGCACAAGGTTGTAGACAATGTTTGTTGATGTGCCACCTCAGTAAGTTGAGATTACCCTCTAAGAAAAATGGTATTTGCAGAGCAACTCTTTCATAAGAAATGTTCACATAAGTAAGAAAAGGTCATAGCACCTTGTCCAGGTTGTTTTTCTTGTTTTCATTTAGACCCCTGGGAAGGGGTCATGATTAGAAAAGATTCTGCAAATATCAGGTGCTCAACTTTCAGTAGCATCATACATCAATTTGGAATGACAGGCAACAGTCCCAGTTGTTAGCAAAGTGTGTGATGTATCTCATTATGAGATTACTGGTAAAAATAGTGTGTTACTGTGAGGACCCCAGAGACCTGGCAACACAACTGGTGCTTTTTTGGAATGGGAGGCAAAGCACATCAAGCAGACATTTGGGAATCTAGGAAGCAGATGGTGTTGTGTATGCAAAACAAATGACAAAAAATGTATTAATTTATGGACACTCCACAAATTAAATATCATTTAAAAAGAATGCTAGAGTAGGCCTGTGCCCAGAGAGCACCATGTGTTTCCCTGAAGGGAAGCACAGAGCACATAGAAGCTGCCTCGGCACGGTGTTAGGAGAGAAAGACAGAATGTGAGCAGATGAGGACGTCTTGTCATGGTCATGGATTTTAGACAAAGGAGAATAAAATAATATCTAGCTGCTCTTTGGCTTTTTAGAAACTTTCCAATGTATGTAAATCTCAAAGTCAGCTTAGAGTTGAAAATTCAGTTTTCATATTGAAATCTGGGTTCTTGTCAAGAAGCACACCCCCTTATTTTAGGTGTGGTGTTCTCTCTCTTTATATAAGTTGGAGATAGCAATGAGATGGGGGAAATTTACTGCACAAAACAAAGCATAATAAATGAAAGCTTCCCGGTCTATATCTGTGCCTCAGTGATATTCTGAAATGATGGATTATTCCAACAGAATATAAGAAAATATTTATAATGTTTCAAATGCTACTTAGTAGACATAATGCAACAAATATATTTATTTTCCTTTTTCCTTTATTAAGTCATTTGCTTGAGTGATACAAAATTAATTAATTGCCTTTTACTAGCCTATTTTTTAATTAATAAATTTTCTCCAAAGAACTGATAGTGATTTATCAAAGAATGAATTCACCAAATTAATTTATAACAGTTTTCCAATCATCAAAAGTAAGTAAAAGATGACTTTTAATAGAATATAAATTATTTTACTTCAGTTTTATATTAAAACTATGTATCATATCAAATTTACTTTGACTTGTGTGATATGAAAATGGCTAATTTTGTTTGTAAAAATGTTTCTTTTTGATTATATAAGCTAAATTAAAACTTAAACTTTTAAAAGAAAAACATCAGTTTTTCCATTTCAACTTATATAATTTTAGTTCTGTTATCCAGAAAAAAAATGGGATATGAAAGTAAATTTGTGGGCAATAACAACTGAACACAGAATCTGTATTGCCTGCTACCAAATGTCTTATATCTCTCTATGCAGTGTGTTTTCATTTGAATGATAGAATCAAATTTAAAAAGGCTTAAAACAAAGATGCATGAAATGTGGAAAATTTTGTGGGTAGTTTTCCTATCCAAACTGTTATCTGGTATATGGGGCTCAGGCATAAACAAGATGAATTCTGCCAAGACACAAGAAGGAGCCAGAAAACATCACTGCATGCCCCCAACACTATATTTCTCTGAACTTGATGTGCAAAGCTTTTTGACAAATATAATAGAAAGTCATTTGGCAAAAAGGTAGCCACTTCCTAATTTGTCTTATGAATATTTATTTATCTAGGCCAAGTAAATTCTGATAAATATTTAACAGCCATGAAGATGAATCTTACAAAATAACATTCCATTTAAAGGCAAAGGTATTACATTCACATTAATCAGTTGAAAAATGCTGCTTTTTATATTAATGCTGCTTTTTATATTTTCATAATACTTAACTCTGGATAAATAAAACTCCCAGTTTTAGAAGTAAAATTGATTATTTAGTCATCCATTTAAGACAGAGTGTTCCTGTCCTCAAATCAACAGATAAAACATTGATTATGTGTTTAAGATTTAAATGTACTTATGTGTGTAAATGTAGTTTTATTCTTGAGGTCATACTATATTTAAACTGACATCTACCATTATTTTCATTATCAGTCAGAAGTAGAGTTTCTATCTATAAATTAATACAAGCTTTTTTTGTAATTATATGCATGTTTTCAAATATTAAATCCAAGAAATGTCCCCAAATGGTAAAAACTGTATTTATCCCATGAATATTATTGTTATCAAACTGCCTAAAATTGTTACTGGAACTAAGCAGTAGAGTGACATCACTGAGAAGGAAACAGAAAGCAACAGCGACTTTGTGATTCAGTGTGATTTTTTTATTTAGCCAGGAGTTTGGGGCATATGAGAAGCAGACAGAAGCAGTCAGGGTTGCATCTAGCAATTGTTATATTATAAATGATATCTGTTGTCTTGTTTGCTGTGAGTAGTGAATCATTTGTAAAACTAAAATAAATATATGTGCATAATATACTTTATATAATCCTATGTGTGGAATTTCAAGGAAAAACAAGTCTTACAAGAGAAGTACATCCATAAATTAGCAATTTTGACACATGATTAGTTGTAGTGCTAAAAACCTTGCTAGGAAATCTGAACTTTTACCTTAGAAATATTATTCAGTGATATTTTCTGGTGTTTTCAATAACTTAATTATTTCCTATATGGCAAACTTCCCTCTAAATATTTTAAGAGTGAGAATGTGAAGAGAAATTGTGTATTTTTGCTATGGTATATGCTGTAATAAAATAAAAAAGGTGATATAAAATATGAATTAGTAAGAACAACATAATTAATTTCTAAACAAAAATAATCACAAGTAGATAAAAAATTCAAATCATTTTATTAGAGACAATTTTATCTTATCAATAGGTACTCTAATGATTAACTTGAAGGTATTTATGCTTATATTCTTAACCTTTCAACCAATATCAGTGAAAGTAAAATTTTCAGGCTTAAATATTTGAAATTAAATCAATATTACAACTATCAAGAAACAGTGCGTGCTTTGCATATTTTAACATTTCAAAAATGAAATTAAAATGCTAATTATTTTGTTATGTTCTTTTTAATTGTGAACAATTTCATGTTTAACATTTATTTTGTGTTATTAAAACTAAAAGGGGAGGACATTATTATAACTATAGCAAGCAGGTTCTTTTACATGTTTTTTTGTTTTTGTTTTGTGTTTTTGTTTGTTTGTTTGGTTTTTGAGACAGGGTTTCTCTGTGTAGCTTTGTGCCTTCCCTGGATCTTGCTCTGTAGACCAGGCTGGCCTTGAACTCACAAAGATCCACCTGGCTCTGCCTCCTGGGTGCTGGGATTGAAGGCATGCGCCACCACTGCCCATCTTTAAATGTATCTTTTTTTTTTCAGAGCTGAGGACTGAACCCAGGGCCTTGCACTTGCTCAGCAAGAGCTCTACCACTGAGCTAAATTCCCCAACCCTCCCTCTTACATGTTTTTAAATTAATAATTTTATAATACTCCATTATATTTTGTTAATAATAAATTATTAATTAATGTATCATTTGTAATAAAAAATAAATTGGAAATATCCAATATTGTGCCATCTTAGAAAAGTGGTTCACTGCTTATTATTGGCATTACTTATATACCAATACATAAGCCAAATATTATGGAAAGTACATACTAAATCAAGAATTCTCAGAAATTTTGATTTCACTATTCCAAGATCTATTGGTAATCCTTAAATACTGACTACTCATTTTCCTGTCTTGCGCCTGACCTTTAATGTTTTACTCTCTTAATTAACAAACTGATGATCAGTGAAAAGCCCTATAATTTTTTGAAACTAATATCCTCAACTTTGCAGCATATATTATGTCTGTTGTTAGCATAATATGGTCAAAGTTAGAGTTCAAATGAAAAAGACAGATATGTAAGAGGCATCTATTGAATGCCAAGCATTTTTCATGTTTACTGCCAGTAGCTGGCACTAAAAACAATTGTAGATACTACTATTGACACAGATAGGGAGACTTACATACAAATATTGAGGGTAAAGCCCAGGACAATTTAAGTTTTATGAAACAATTAAATCCAATAATAGCAGTCACTAACCTTTAAGTGTAGCTTAACAATGACTTAAGCATGGTAATTTTGGAAACCAAGTTTGTAAGTTAAAAACCCCTTCTATTTTACTAGTGACAGCATGGTGCCTTTTGTTACTGTGCCAAGACTAATGCAAATGTTTTATTACATTTTTATTATTGCTATCAGATACAAGTATCTACACACTTAATAATTTTTGAATTATCACTATAACTATCCAAATATAATATACTTTTGAAGTTTCTGAGGGAGGAAGAAGCCTATTTTTAAGCCCACAGATGCAATAAGACCTCACTTAACAAAGGATGCAAATTGTACTGCACATTTTAAAAATTATTTTAGAGAATGATAGAAAGCCAACTTACAAGGGCCTATCACTTTTAACATGTTGCTTGAGAGCAGATATAAATAAAAATAAAAAGATAATGAGGCATATGGTGAAGGTTCAGTGAACAAAGTTGGGAAGCCATAGGAAAACTGACCCAAGAAAATTAGACTCACTAACTCACAAAAAAGTACACTCAGAGTAGAACATGAAGTATATATGAATTTCCTGCACCCAGCATGAATTTCTTTATAATTACTAGTAGAGAACCTTTGGACCACTAGGACTTATGACACATTCTGGTAATCTATTACAACATGAAGTAGGCAAGGGGATAAGGTGTTAACAGCCTTCAGATAAATTTATCCTGAGGAATGTATGAGCCTGAATCCAGTGAAAGAAGAAAAAACGGGCTCATAATATACATAACGTGTGTTTCTCAAAGAAAAACATTTCTGCAACTAGTGTTATCTAGGAGACAAATTTCTATAACTTATTTTCTCAGAAATTAATGCTACCTGAACTCTCTGGAGCGTGCCAAGAAGTGGGTCTGTGCATATAAATTACAGTTAAGGACGGAGACTTTCAGCTAGAGAAGGTAAAAAGAGGAAAATTAGAAAAGTGATGGAAGGAAGAAACTCTAAGATTTATTTCATTTTTGTTACAGTCACCTGTGGGGGGGAATCAATGAAATCAAAGATAAAATATGGATAAATCCAAAGATTCTCCCTTTATGCTTCATCCATCCTCATTATTTTTTGCAATCTGCACAAAGATAATTAATATCCTCACTTGAATAATAATTATATCTCATTTTTTCTTTTTAATTTTCTAGAGTACCTTTTTATGATAATTCCATGCATGTACACAATGTGTCTTGATCAAACCCACCATTAATTTCACATCCACTCACCACAGACCCTCCATAATGAGTCTATATCCAATCTTCATTACCTTTTCTTAGGTTTTTGTTGTTTGGTTTTGATTTTTGTAATTCACTGAATCTAATATATGTTGTGTCTGGAAATGTTGACTGATCTTCTTTGCTTGATAGTGTGCAGGTCTGGTATATGTTGCTGTGAGGTCATGAATGCAATCGTCAAGTCATATCCCCAAAATAGTTTTTAAGGGCACACCTCCTTCATTTCCCAGCTCTGGCAGTCTTTTTGCCCCTTCTCCCATTTGCCCTTTCTCAAACATTGGGAGTAGGGGCTTGATGTATTTATTAGGGCTAAGTACTCATTAATCAATTATTTGAAGTGTTTCAGAATTAACTTTTTATTATATGGAATAATGTATATGTGTTTCTGAGTGTTGATTTGTACAAATGAATGCAGGGGTCTATGAGGATCAGAAGAAGGTGTGGTATTTCCCAGAGATGGACATAGGAGGAGTTCATGCTGGGAGCTGAACCTGGATTTTACTGCAAGAGCAGTTTGTGCTCTTAATGTCCTGAGCCATCTGTCCACCTACAATATTCACTTATTCTCATCATTTTGGCTTTTATAAGTCTGTACTTTAACTACTGTCCAGTGTAGAAGACTGAACTGTTGCTGGAGGGCTTCTCTCCAGGCTCCACCAAGCCCTGCAGTCCCACAATCCACGTATAAAATAATCACTCAGATGCTTATATTATTTATAAACTGTATGACCATGGCAGGACAAGCAAAAAATGGCACCCAATGGCTCGAGTTTCCAGCGTAAACCTGAGAATATTTAATAACCAATTCCAAACAGAGCCAAAACCAGGTTCCTGCTTCATGTCTCATAAGAGCAGCTAGACACCACAAAACTCTGGTTTGAACTACTGGCGGGTTCCTGGCTTTTGCGTTTGACCAGCAGTATGGCGGTAATGAGGTGTCTGCCAGCAGCACATTATACTGTGTGGTAGATTTAGTCTTTACTAGTATTAAAAAAAAAGAGGTTTCTGGGCTACAGGTTGCTTTGATAAAAGCTTAGACCCACTATTTCTGAGACTTGATGACTCCCAGAGCTGGCGGAAAAAGTACCACTGCCACGTTGGGAAGCTGAAGTGGGCGGAGCCAGCAGCCCCAGCGCCGTTTCAGGCTTATAAGGCTGCAGTTTAAAGCAATAGGCTCAAGGGAATATAAAAAATAAGCCACGTAAAGATGGCTACCACACAGAGAATCTGGATTATATTGTCTTTGATATTCGTAACTGAAGAAAAACATTTGATTACAAAAGCTGTTGAGTTATGCCAAAATGTATATTTTAAAGGTACCTTGACTTCAAAATTTGGATTTAAGGATATGTTGCTTTGGAAAAGAGGTTCCGCTTTTGTTTCCACAGAAAGCCAGAGGCTATGGATTTGTTCCAGATTAAGATACATCAGGTTTGACCAGTCAAGACCCCCTGAAAGGTCTCCGATGACACCATGTCCCAGATGATCCAACATCCAGAATGGTTTCAAGGCAACTGGCTCCCACAATACAGCCTCAAGGACTACAACATAGGCCTAAAATTTTCTTTGTGTCCCCATAAGATACAGCACCCCCCTCCAGCAGGAAGTAGTAAGAGAAACTACGCCCAAATTCCCAAATATACCAAGCTGGCTTTAGAGGTGGAATTGGCTCACTCCCCCTCTAAACCCAGACATATTGCTTTAAAAAAATGGTTAAGAGATTCTTGTGTCCCAAATCAGAAGAGCGCTCTGGTGTGGGACAGAGAAACCAATATTTTTATTTAAAACAGGTTGATTATAAATGTGATCTCTTTCTAAAAAAGAAAAGGGGATATGATAAAGATATATAGGATATAGACATGATAAGATAAAAGGGTAGATTAATGAATGAACCTACTTTTAAAAAACAACTTGTTTAAAATTTTTTACATTGGTATAAATTTTAGTTTATTGATACAAACTTGAAGTTAATTTTGTTATACTGTATGTATATATATATATATATATATATATATATATATATATATATTTCTATTCTTGTTTGAGGTATTATGTTTAACTCATTTAAAATTGTAGTGGATAATTAAAAATAGATTAATAATTAGTCATCTATGATAATCATATTTGTAGCCATGTTAGTTAAGTCTTCTAGGTATACATAGATATATTTCAGATAGATAGGTAATCTCCAAACACTTTATAGACCTAGAGAATATGGCATTTAAATAACTTAGAATTCTGTTAATGTGAGACACAATTGCTCCTGGCTGTACCAATTTGATCCTGAGAGAATGTTGGGCTTCTAAGACATTTCCATTTGGAAGTTTGTCTTCTTGGCACAAAATGGCCTACTGGGCAAAGAACTGCCCTTGCCTTGACGGCTGACAGTACGAATACAATGCTGTCCTTTCTGGATAAGCGGAACACAAGGAAAGCGACCACTGTACTCTACCAAGACAGGGTAAGATGGTCTTTCAGAATTCCTGCTTCTAAAAATGGTCTGTCATATACTCTAGGCCTGTAGCCATTTTGAATGCACCAACAATGCTGAGAAACATTAGGTGACTGTCCAGGCTGCCAGCTGTCTTTGTCTACTCTTGCAAGATTCCCGAAAGTTGCTTACATCCATCTACCATTTCTCAGGTACCATTATGTTCCTTCTCAGGTCTTTGATGTGGTTGAAAACTAGATAGTTGTAATTTCCTCAGTTATGATAAAAGATAAGTTAGATATAAAACCTTAAATTCACAAATATAAGATAGATAGGACATCTTCTTTAATATTGTAACTGTAATTCTTGCTCGATAATTGTTTTGTTATATGTAATTTTACCATGTTAAAGTTAAAACCTTACTTTTTAAAAAAGGAAGAAAAGGGGAAATGCTGTGGATATCGTTCTATATAAATAAAACACTGATGGCCAGTGACCAGGCAGGAAGTAGGTGGGCAGGCAGGAAGTAGGTGGGACAAGGAGAGAGGAGAATTCTGGGAAGCAGAAGGCTGAGGAGGGAGACACTGCAGCCACCGCCAGGACAAGCAGCATGTAAAGACTCTGGTAAGCCACCAGCCACGTGGCAAGGTATAGATTTATAAAAATGGGTTAATTTAAGATAAAAGGATAGTTAGCAAGAAGCCTGCCATGGCTATACAGTTTATAAGTGATATAAGCATCTGAGTGATTATTTTATAAGTGGATTGTGGGACTGCGGGGCTTGGGGAACCTGGAGAGAAGCCCTCCAGCAACCCTGAACCAAGTTGGGAGCAACACTAATCTACAGGTATGAAAGTACATTTAGAAGTAGTTTGACACCATGTTTATTTAGCAAAACAATAGTAGTAAGTTCTCCCAATTGCCCACAACCAAAAAAGTCATGGGTTTTATGCCAGATTTATGGTTCCAGGTATGAAGTTCCTCCCAGAAAAGAGTATTCAAATCCAATCAGAAAGTGGTTGAATATACCCATAACCTTCATTCCACTATTGAATCAGTGGGTGTATTTTGTCTGGCATCTCAGTCAGTACTGTAATATTCATGGTCCACTGCTGAGTAATGATACTGATGACTTTTTTCCTCCAGTGGCCTGTATAGCAGCTTCTGGCACTATTAAAGGTATCCAGCAGGGAATTTTCCAGCTTGATTTCTCTATGGCTTGCCAACAAAGTACATTGTGTATTCAGAAATATCATTTTTCTTTTGTGTTTTGCAATCTGAAAATATGCTTTGAAATAAAATGCATATAAAGTGATTCAGTCATGTAGCATATATATCCTGTGAATATTTTTTGCTTCAAGTCATTGTTAAATTTCCTGATGCATTAACAAGTATCAAACCATTTAAATTGTTTTATAATATTGTTCTGTAGACATGTAAGATAATGTTTCAGTCCCTATATATACCAATTTTGAGATATTACGAATAAAAATGTTGTGAACATTCCTGCAAGATACAGATACAGCAACTCTTAGAAATTAATCATCAAAAATTATAAATTTACTATCACAGACTTATATAAGTTAAAGATCTTATACCAGTAATTTAAGTGTCTACTTTATTTATCTAAGAGAACTTTTTAAAAAAAACCAATCATGAGAGGAAGCAGAAAAAACAGTGAATACAGTAATAAAATAGGGAATAGAAAAAAAAGTAAAACAAAAATTTGATTCTTCTAAATGATCAACCAAACTTAAAAAAAGGATTCAATTTATCAAGAAAATTGAGATAACTCAAAATACTAAAAGAAGAAATTAAAGAGAGTGTTTTACTTTCAACATTTGAGAAATAGATTGACAGAACAAGTTACAGTGATTCTCTTCTATTTCAAATACATTTTATATAACTGATGTTGCTTCTTTAAACATTTCTTAAGCCTTATAATGTATTCATACAGCTGTGTCTAAATTTTTCTTTATTTCTTTCAGTTTATAATGTAAAGTTTTCTACTGGTGTTTTGCTTTTAAATAAGAAATGTCCCAACAGGTTCATGTATTTAGTCACTTGGTCCTCAGCCTGTGGTTTTGTAAGCTTACAGGACATTTTGGTATGCAGAACATTGATGGAGGAAGTGACAGTATTAACTCATTATCTAACCAGATATGCTTACCGAAAAGAAAGAAATTCACAAATCCATATTATACATGTGTATAAATGCAACATTCTCAACAAAATACTAGCCAACCATACTCAGTCATATACCATAACTAAGTAATACTTATCATTGGAACACATGATGGATGCAATATCTTCCAGTTACTTATAATGTGTAACAGAAAAGCAAACACATGGCCACCTTAAGGGTATAGAAAAATATTTTGCCACATTAAATATAACTTGGTAAAAGACTTAATAGCCAGTGAGAGAATAAATATTTAACCTGATATAAGACAAATGAAATATATATATATATATATATATATATATATAATTATAAATAATAATAAAAGACTGAATGTTATCCTGTGATAATAATAACAATATCTTAGTACCTCAGCACTCCCATTCACCATGGAAATACAGCATTTAAAAATAAAATTTGAACAAAAACAATAAAATTAATGAGATCCATTTGATGGTTGAGGCCCATTTCCAAATTCAAGATGTTGTGGCTAAGTTTACTACATGTTACTTAGACCTCAGTTTTACTAATGTTTGGCTCATGTTTATGTATTCAATCTCTACTGAAATCCAGTAGCATAACAAAATTTGATTACTATGAAGAGAGAAGTTCTGTGAAGAAAATGGTAGGATTAAAAAAGTCTTAAGTATGACACTATATTCCACCTGTAGTAATATAATGTATCCCAGGAATGAGAGGTAAGAGGAAAAAGTAGTGTGTACACACCTTCCTTTTTTTTATTCTAATCTCATTCTAAGATAGTCTGCTGCCGTTAGAGTCCAGGTTCTTCCAGCTTCCAGGGTGGCAACAATCTCAACAACTCTTCAGTGATTTTTCTATTCTTTTACCAGTAGATTTTGACTATTGATATATCCAGCTTCCTATGCTGAGGAAATTCCACACTGTCCACCTCAATAGCATTCAGACAGCCTTTGTTGGACTAACCACCCCCTAGTGTATAAGCCAATACAACAAAATCATATATACAGTTATATTGTTTTTTTCTTCTAGCTGAGGCAGCCTGATCCTATTATGAGAATTATTGGCCTGAATTTTATTCCAAACCAACAGGATTTTAGGTCACCTAGTAAACTTGAATGGAATAGCTAAGGAGGAAAAGCTCCCCAGCCTCCAGCCAACACACACACACACACACACACACACACACACACACACACGAAGAAAAAGGTACACAGACATTATTTAGTTCTAGGAACTATTTGATTAAATAATTTTCCTTCATATCTTGAATACCCCCCCACACACAAACACATAAACAGTTTGGTTATAGAAATTAGAGAATTGGAATTTCTCTGAATTTTGTTGAGTTTGTTTTGACTCTCTGACACTCACATGTTTAATTATAAATGTAAAGGGGATCCTAATTTCTGTCCACTGAGTTCAGTCACCTATATAACAGTTCATATTGCTATCTTATGTGAGGAAATTTAGATCAAAGTTCTTGAAAATTAAATAATGACCAAGTTTAAGAGTCCATATATCCTTAATGTAGGATAATAAATGTTGCTTTGACAGTTCTAAACAAGCTACTTCTGTTGGGCTTGGTTAGTAAATGCTGAGGGACAAAAAGCATTTGTCACATCAAAAGTCACATACTAATAAAAATGATATGTTAATTTGCTCAAGCAATTAAACTACATCTGGTATAGCAGCTGGAGTTGAAGTTACCATCTGGTTTTGTTTATTATAAACTACTGTCAGTCTCCAAGATCCATTCCCTTTCTGCCCAGGACAAATAGGTGAGTTGAATGATGATGTGGTAAGAATCACCATCCCTGCAACTATCAAGCCTTTATGTTAGCATCAGTCTTTCCGGTGAATCCAGGGACAGTGCAGTGCTATTTGTCCTCTACTTTCCTAAATACAGTTACATTAGCTTCAACTTGACTTTTTTCTTGCAATTAAACCTCTGCTCTACAGGTCATGAAAGCAATGTGTCCTTCTATTAGATACTAAGTATATCTATTCTGATTAAGCATTCTAAGAAAGATACACAGGGCCGGGCGGTGGTGGCGCATGCCTTTAATCCCAGCACTCAGGAGGCAGAGCCAGGTGGATCTCTGTGGGTTCGAGGCTAGCCTGGACTACCAAGTGAGTTCCAGGAAAGGTGCAAAGCTACACAGAGAAACCCTGTCTCGAAAAAAAAAAAAAAAAAAAAAGAAAGATACACAGGATCAGTTTGTGCAACAATTATACTCATTCTGAACTAAAATTTTGAGGTAAAATCCAACAATCATCTGTCTACATGACCCATATTTTGGGTTTCTTAGTAATATTTTGAGTCCTTTAGAATTAGTTTAAAATTAGAGTTGGTGTACATTCATTACTAAATGCTGTGGGATAATCCTCCTGTACACTGGTTTAAATAAAACGCTGATTGGCCAGTGGCCAGACAGGAAGTATAGGCAGGGTAAGCAGCCTAGGGGAATGCTGGGAAGAGAAAGGGCAGAGTGAGGAGTTACCAGCCAGACAACGACGAAGCAAGATGACAAGGCAGAACTGAGAAAAGTTACCAAGCCATGTGACTAAACATAGATAAGAATTATGGGTTAATTTTAAGTGTAAGAGCTAGTGAGTAATAAGCCTGAGCTAATGGCTGAGCAGTTGTAATTAATATAAGTCTCTGAGTGATGATGATGATGATTATTATTATTATTATTATTATTATTATTATTTTTGGTTTTTCGAGACAGGGTTTCTCTGTGTAGCTTTGCGCCTTTCCTGGATCTTGCTCTGTAGACCAGGCTGGCCTCGAACTCACAAAGATCTGCCTGCCTCTGCCTCCCGAGTGCTGGGATTAAAGGCGTGTGCCACCACCGCCCGGCCTGAGTGATTATTTTATAAGCAGCTGCAAGACTGTGGGGGCAGGTGGGATCAGAGAAAACTTGGACTACAACTAAAAATTCTTATTTTCCACAATTCAGTGTCTCTAGTAAAAAACCATAGGTTAGGAGAAAAATTAGAAGGTACAAAAATTTCCATTGTATTAGAGTTCTTCATAAAAAAGACATTGCCTCTCCTTCCTTCAAGATATCCTGAATGAAATGATATGTGACAATTAATTGAGGCAATATTTTAAACAACTATTGAGCTTTAATAAAATATGACAGACTGTGTACCATATTAATAAAAGAAATTTATTTCTTACAATTCTGGAGTTTATGATAGCCAAAATAAAAATGCCAACAAATCTGGAGTCAAAAGAGGGCCTGCTTCTCATATGTTATACCTTCCTGATATGCTCACATGATAGGAGAAATAGAAGAGGTAAATTCCTTGGAACTTTTTTTTTTTTTACAAGATCATTAATCCCACTTTAAAGGGGCTCTACCTTCATGATTTAATTACTTCCTAAAAATCTCAACTCTTAACACTGTTATATTGGAGATGTGTTTTTTTTAAACACACAAATTTTGTAGGACACATTTAAACCCCTGCAAATGTCACAGCCCTGTATTAATGGTACAAGTTAGATTTGTATTTGTTCAGTGCAGAATACGTGCACAAGGCAAGTGAGAATTCAATAGACTTAGCTAGCATTTATTCTAGTTCGATACCATCAGGGTTTATCCTTCCATTCATCTATGTTGGCTACACCTTTGATTCTATTGTCTATTGTTTAATAATGAAATGCTGCCACTTTGTCATTCCACTTTTTAATTTTTTTTACTTTCTTTTTGTTTATTCTATGTCTCTTTTACATCATGTATCTTGATGCCATTCATTTCCCCATTCCTTTGATTCCACCCTCTGCTCTTGCACCCCATTCATATAATACAACATTTAAGAGAAAAAAGGAAACAAGGGGGAAATTAAACATCTCATCACAGAAGCTGTAATATGACACAATGAGCCGTACAGTAAACTCCTTTGTCAATACATCTTTACTTGCAACTGTTCATTGCAGAGTCATTTGTCTGGTTCAAGGCCTCTGGTTACTGCTACACTATCTATGCTGGCCCTCACTGGAACTCCTCTTGGATATCCTGTTGTTGTCCTGTGACATGGAGATCTTACAGTTTTGGGTCTGCAGGTCATGTCCCTTCATGTGCTCTAGTAGATCATAGATGGGGTGGATGTTGGGGCCTGATTTGGGGCCTGGGAAGCTGTAGGGTTGGTCTGCCAGCCAGTTCTCCTCTGTCCTCACCACCAGAGTGAGAACTCCAGTATTGCCTGGGCTAGTTCACTACTTGCAGCAATGAGAAGGGAGTGGGGCCAGTTCTGCTCTCATGCCCTCAGGGTATGCTCTTCCACACCTATAGTGTTGCCCTGGTGAGGTACAGAGGTCATTCTTTCAAGTGTTGCAGCTGGTGAGGGGTAGGGTTCTAATTACCACAGGGCCAGCTCCACCACCTGTCTCAGAAGTTGATAAGCAGGAGGTGTAGAGGGGTCCTCCGACCATGTCCTCTGACCATGCTACCATATCAAATGAGTAATGGGGACAGCTCTCCTTGGCTCATAACATCAGAATTGGGTCACTCTCACCTCAGAGCAGTCTGAAGTGCTGCCTAGGTGAGGAGCTGGGCCAATTTCCTGAATGCTGCAGCTGGTAAGGGAGAGGGCCAGCTCTTTCCTCTGTTGCAGGTGGCAAGGGGCAAGGTATAAGGGGGGGGCAATCTCTTATCCTCCCACACCACCATATGTTTATCATTCCTCTTTAAGAGAATTGCTTTTACTTTAGGTTTCCAATTGCAGTAGCAGCATTTTTTTTACTATAATTTACCACCTGGGGAGAACAACAAAGTTTTTAAAAAGTTTTTGTGGCTCCCTCACACTTTTGTTCTTTATGATGGTAGTGACATCTTTGTTCAGTGTATTTTTTCTACTAGATAAGCTACTTTTACACAATAACTCTAATCAAACTGAATTTTCCTACTGCCTTTCTTGACAAAATACAAAGGCAGTTTCATGATTTCAGCTTTATTTATGGTAGGCTACATCTATCTCTGTTTCAACTAAGCATATGTATTTTTGGAAGCCTTTCTAAAATACTCCAGATATAACCTTTAGTCCATAGTCATTCTTTGTTGGGGTTCTAGCAGTAAATTCAACCTAAACCAATATTTATTCTTCCAAACAGCAAGTTATTTTGTTAATAATCACAGTTACACTTTTGTGTCCAATAGCACTCTGAGTTGATTTTGAAATCCTACAAAATTTTGAAACATTTTGTATCCCCTAGTTGGACACACTTGGAGATTACTTTAGGACACATTTGAATGCACTAATAGTGGTAAAAGCAAGAAGAATTTCTAAGAGTTGCTTCTGAGGGGGTATTACTTCAGGGAATTGGTTAAAGAGATTAGAAGAGCTCAAAATCTTAAAACCCCATAATACAGAACAATAGGTAGAAAATAATTTGGGGTAGCTAATACTCTTGCTGTCTTGAGGCAGAATTTATTCTCCAGGAAAATGTCCTTTTTGCTTTTAAAGATTTTGCATAATTCAATTGGTCTCAAAATTAACACAAAATTCCAATGTACTAAATTATTAATTTTCAATAGAAATTATTTTTTAATTTTTAAATTTGTTTTAATTTTTTAAATTTATTTTAATTAAAAGCAAAAGAAAATAAAATCTAGACAAGAATATTCAGTTAAAGTGTCAAGTATTCGTTATAACTTGCTCATACCAATACCAAACCCAATACAATCAGAAACACAACTAGAATTCAGGAAAGACCATCGTTTAATACCCAGAAGAAAATAAGTTTCTGAAAACTGGATACTGACATGGGAAGATCACTGATTTGTAACTAGGTTTTACATTTAATTATAACTTGAAGCATTTCCTTTGACTCTCAAATTATTTATATTGTTGGTTGAGATAATGAGTCATATATATATATATATATATATATATATATATATATATATATTAATATAGTGAAATAAACCAATTACTTCTTAAGAATTAATTCCTTAGCAGTGTCCATCCATGTCCTCTATAGTATAAAACATTTAGAACACTATATTTCAATTCTGAATTTTAAAGGAAGTCTTGCACTGTTTCCTTGTTTTCATTTACTCCAAAAAAAAAAAATAGATTCCATTCTTCCTTTGACTTATGTGCAATGTGCAATCGTTTTCCTTTCTACTACAGGGAAAAAATTCACACTGTTTGGATCAAGGCATGGTGTATATGTACTTTACTTTATTGTACTTGGATACAACAAGAGGGCATTGTGCAAAATGGTATGTTAGGTATATATGCATCTTCCCAGTGACCTATAACCCCAGTCAGAAATTACCCCCATATTTTACCTATTTAAATATGACAAAGTCACTCCAATATTCATCGTTTACATGCTAGGTGATCTATGCCTTTAGTATTTATATATGAAGATAATTTCCTTCTCTTCATTGTGAATTGGAAATAGCATAACTCTAATTGAATTTTGTGAGGGTTATAGTTTTGACATTTCAGATGAGGTCTCCAAAGAAGTGCAGCTTATCAATTCTGCTCTCTTACTTGCTTTATTGTGTTGTTATTGGCATCGTGGAGAAGCAGGTGTTGCAAAGAGCTAATATTTCAAGCTGAGAGTCAACAGCAGTATATGACCAGTTTAATAGCTGTTAGTGAACTTGTGAGGCTGAACTTCATTGAAAATTTGAGACCATTATAATCTCATTCACATCTTGATTTTGTGTTGGGCCATGGTATCATTTTTGTATCATGGTATTAATAGCCTTGTAAAATGAATTAGACAATGTTTCTTGAACTTATACTTGGGGTAATAATTTGAAGAGTATTGTTGTTAATTCTTTGAAGGTCTGAAGAATTCGGAGTGAATCCATCTGGAACTGGAACTGTTGGGAAATTTTTAATCACTGCTTATATTTCAATAGGGGTTACAGGTCTGTTTAAATTGTTTCTTCCATCTTGGTTTAACTTTGGTAGAATGTATCCATCAACAAATGCACTCATTTATTTTAGATTTTCCAGTTTGTTAGAATATATATTTTTAAAATATATATTTTTAATTCCCTGAATTTCCTTACTATCTGTTATAAGGTCTCCATTTTCATAATAATTTTATTATTTTGGATTTCTTTCTTTCCATCTTTTGGTTTATTTGATTAAAGGTTTGTTAATCTTTTTTTCTTTTCTCAAAAACCAAAGATTTGCTTCACTAAATTTTTTGTGTTATTTTGTTTCTATTTCATTTTAATCACTGAGTTTGATTATTTCTTCTGTCCTACTTGACTGTGGGAATAATTTCTTCTTATTTTTCCAGAGCTTTCATGTGTGTGGCTAATATGACCTTTCTATAGATTTTTGTGTGGGCACTCAGTGCTATGTATTTGCCTCTTAGAAATGCATTTTCTGTACCCCATAATTTTAAGTATGTTGTGTATTTATTTTCACACATTTCTCAACAGTTTTAATTCCTTTATTGATTTGTCTTGAACCATTTTTTATTCAAATATTGTTTTATTCAAAGAGTTGTTCAGTTTTTATGAGTTTGTAGGCTTCCTGTTGTTTCTGCTTCTGTTGGTACCTTAGTTAAATCATGGTGATCGATAGGATACAGGGTGTCATTTAATTGTTTTACAATGATCAAGACTTGCTTTGTATCCAAGTATGTGATCATCTTTGGAGAAAGACTCATGAGATACAGAGAAGAATATATATTCTTTGTGTTTGGGTGAAATGTTCTGTAAAAATTTATTGGGTCCATGTAGTCAGAAGTTTTCTTCAGTCCTGCCCAGCATCATGGTCCTGCAGTTGCTTATAAAACAATTACTCAGAGACTTAATATTATTTACAAACTGTATGGCCTATGCCAGGCTTCTTGCTAGCTAGATCTTATAACTTAATTCATTTCTATTTATCTATAAGTTGCCACATGGCCATGGCTTATTGGTACTTTCAGATCCTGTTTGTCCTAGTGGTGCTGACATCTCTCTAAATTACACCTTTCTCCTTCCTTTCTCTCTCATTGGATTTTCTGTCTGCCTCTAAGGTGCCATCCCATGTGACAAAGCAACTTTTTCAAAGCCTACAGAAAGATATTCCCCAGCACTTCCCTTTTTCTATCTAATCAAATAGGAAGATTTTAACTTTAACATAGTAAAACTGAGTATAATAGAACAGTTACCAAGTAATAATTACAGATACAATATCTAGTCTATTTGTATTTTGCAGAATTAAAGAAAATATTCTATCTATCCTATATTTGTGAGTCTAAGGTGACATAACTAATTTATCTTTTATCATAACTAAGGACAACTATAATTATAACTATGTAGTCTTAAACTACATCAAAGACCCCAGGAGGATATAATATTATGTAAGTAAATAGGAATTTTATTGTAAGCAAAAAAATCAAGAATGGCAGAGACAGCTGGATGCCTGGACAGTCACCCAAAGTTCCTTTGCAATGTTGGGGCATCCATCTTCAGCCTATAGACCTAGTCTCTGTCACTTCTCTATGTGTCCTGAAGAATGTATAGCAATCTCCTCTGAGAAGCAAGAACCTCAAGAATCCTCTTGTCTTGAGAAGGTCAGTGGTCATCCTCCTATGGGTCCTACATGTCCAGGTTATACAACATATAGTCAAGCAGTTGATGCAAGGGCACATTTTTTGTTCAGTAGCTAATTTTTGCCACTAAGACAGCAAACTCCATAATGAGTTTCTTCAATGCCCTCATCCTCCTTGAAGTAATTAGTGGTACCAAGAGCAGATGTGTCTCATTGTCCAGAAAAGTCTAAGTTCTTAAAACATTTAAATGCCATATTCTGTAGGACTTTGAAATGTTTAAAGATTACCTACCCAATTGAAATATATCTTTGCATACCTAGAAAACATAACTAACATGACTATATGTTTGATTATCATGGATGACTAATTATTAATCTGTATTTCTTGATTATATGTTACAATTTCAAATGAGCTGCACAAACATTATACCTTAAAGAAGAGTAGAAATATGCATATAGTATAGCAAAATTAACTTTAACTTTGTATCAGTAAAATAAAATCCATAATAATGTAAAACACTTTTAAACAAATTGTTGCTTTTAAAGGGTAGATTCAATAATCTACCCTTCTATCTTATCATATCTATACTATCCCCTTTTCTTTTTTAGGAGATTGCATTTATAATCAACCTCCTTCAAATAAAAGTAATCATTTATATACAAGAATTTGGGGAATTTGGGCGTTGCTTCTCACACTACTTCCTGCTGTTTGGAGGTGCTGGTAATCTTATGGGGATCCTAAGAAATTTAAGAATTATAGTTAAATCTTGGTTATAATAGTCTGTGAATGCTGGATCATCTTAGTCAGGTACTTTGAAGCTGTTCTGGATGTTAAAACATCTGGAGACCTCTAAAACCATGTTAACTTGGAAGTAATCCAAATGTACAGAAAGATATCCCCCAGAAGGTCCATTTTGTTTATAACAAGTTAACGCCAACATTTCTCTTTTTATTTTTTGTCTGGATGACCTGTCTATTGGCAACAGCCATCCTCTATCACTGAAGCCACCCTCTATCACTGTGTGAGGGTCACTATGTGCTCTATCTTAGCTGTAGTAATGTTTCTTGTATTAACTTGAGTGCCCTCAGGTTTTATCCATAAATATTTAGAATTGCAATATCCTCTTGGTATTTTCCTTTGGGGAGTATGTAGTTGCCTTCCCTATCTCTTGTGATTAGTTTTAGGTTGAAGCCTTTTTTGTCATATATTTAAATGACCATACCAGCTTACATCTTGTTTGCATTTGTTTAGAATATCTTTTTCCATACTTTTACCATGATATGATATATGTGCTTGATGATGAAGTATATTTCTTGGATGTATTAGAAAGATGGATCCTGATTTCTAACTTGTCTTTTATTTGTGAATTCAGACCATGAATACTGGTAATAATAGTGAGCAGTCTGTATTGATTCCTGTTATTTTGTGTTGGTCTGGGTTCCCATTATTTTGACTAAATGTTTTAGGATTATTTATTCCTTGTGTCCTGTTTGGAGTGGTTAACATCTTCAGGGTCAAGTTTTTCTTTTATTGTCTTCTATAGAATTAGATTAATTGACAGAATTGTTTAAATTTGTTTTTATTTGGAATCTTATTTTGTGTTTATTTTGATTGACAGCTTGGCCAGGTAAAGCAGTCTTGGCTAGTATCTGTGGTCTATAAAAGCTTGTAAAACACCCATCTAGGCTTTTCTGGGTTTCAGAGTCTACACTGAAATGTCAAAAATTATTCTAATGGGCCTGCCTCTGTATTTGACTTTGTCTTCTCTAATTGTAACTTTTAATATGTGTTATATGTTCTGTACATTTATTGTTTTTAAATATTGTATGTAATGAAGAGTTTCTTCTGGTTCTGTCTATCTGATGTTCTGTATGCTTCTTGTAGCTTGATAGGTATCTTTTTCCTTAGATTGTGGAATTTATATCTTCTATATTTTTGTTAAAAATAATTTACATGTCTTTGTTCTGGGTTTATTCTCCTTCCTCCATACCTATTTTCTGCTACTTTAGCCTTTTCATAGTTAACAAGATTTCCTGGATATTTTTTTGCCTGGGATTTTTAAGAATTAACATTTTCTTTGATTGAGCTATTTATTTTACCTTGTATTCAATGCCCAAGATCCTGTCTACATGTCTAGTACTCTGTTGATGAGGCAGAGATCCGAGATTTAAGTTTTATATCTTGAGTGTTTTATTTGCAATTTTATTTCAATATCAGTTTCCTTTAATGATTCTATTTCTCTGTTATATTCTCAGTTCATGTTTTGAATTATCTCCATTATTTGATTCAACTGATTGTGTTCTCAGTCATTATTCCATTCATTCATATTCTCTTTAAGGCCCTAGAACATATTCATAAATTTATTTTGAAGTCCTTCCTTGTGCTTTAGCTAAATTGCTTTTGAAAGGCCCTATCATGGTATGATTGCTTGTTTCTGGAAGAATCATTTCTTTCTTTCTTTCTTTCTTTCTTTCTTTCTTTCTTTCTTTCTTTCTTTCTTTCTTTCTTTCTTTCTTTCTTTCTTTCTTTCTTTCTCTCTCTCTCTCTCTCTCTCTCTCTCTCTCTCTCTCTCTCTCTCGCTTGCTTTTTTTTTGTATTTGTACTTTTGTGGTGAGATCATGCCATCTGAATTTGTGATGTTTCTATTGTTTCTTAGTATAGATATCTGTTATTGTGTTTGTTAGGTGAGTGTTCTATTCTTTGCTCCTTGGTGCTCATTCTGGGTGCTAGTCAAATGTAACTGTGTCCTTGAGTCCTACCTTACTATTATCATTCTGGTTCCCTGGAAAGGTTTTATACACCAACAGGAATCATAGCAGAATGAAGATGTACTAGAGGTAATGCAGCCTCCTTGTTTTTAATTTCATTGTAATTTTGGAAAACCAAGAGTTTGCCCAGGTTTATGGTTATTTACTGTAACTTAGGCAGGGCATTGTCAAGTATTTTAGCCAGTTCCTCAAGAATCACAAAGAATTCTTGTTTGCTGGTATGAAAAATAAATATTTCACTTTGTGGACTATACCTTCTGTTTCTTTGAATCAGCTCTTTTCCAACCTTCTTTAAATTTCATTTCATGGATGCCATTTTCTCAGCCCATTATTAGGAAATATGTCAGAATACTGGAGTTCTTACTCTTCTCAATTTTTTTCTACTCTAATACCTTGTTTGGAAAAAACCATGATGCTCTCACTGAAAATTATGGGAAAATTTACCATAGTCAACATGTTACAGGAAAATTGGTACCACCTCCTGGGGTTCTAGTCTCATTCATAAAAAAAAAAATCAAGATTGAATGCAAAAGAAAATCACGGGGCAATTATTAATGAGTAAAAAAAGTAAATAAACAGGGCAGCCAGCTACAAATTGTAACATCAGTCCAGAAGGAGAAAACAGGGAAAAGAAGGAAGAAAATCCATGCATTTCTATTTAAGACAGTATGGAGATCAGTCACATGGTAGTAGGCAGCTATGAGGAGGAAAAGAACTCTTTATAGAAAGAGTAAGAAAGACCAGTTTACCAGCAAAACATATAGTTAGGTTTTGGATAGCATCTGAAAGAAGAAAATAAAGTCAATGCCTTGACTCAGAAAGGAACAGAGTAGATGGAATAGAACCTTGGGGCTTATGGCTTGGTAAGCAACTCTTCTAGAGGGAAAAATCCTGGAAGGATAAGTATATTGTTTCACTTAAGAGATATTTATTCCCCCATCTATTTAGCATAGCTTAAGGTGGTTATGCCTTGGTAGGGTGGTCCTGTCTTCCTGAAGAGTTGCCTCTTATTTAGGTGATTGACCTGGACAGCTGAAATGTTATGTCTCCACCGAGGTCAGATATTTCTTTCTCTTAATTCTAACAATGTCTTAGGATTCATGGATTATTTTGACTCAGAGAGAATACTAGGTTACTTCTAAGTTCCTAATTCCCATACTTTTGCAATCATATATAATTAAGCCAGCAGTTGATGCAATATTTTTCTCACTCATTTCTTTCTACTTTATTGGAGATCATGATCCTTTGTCCTTCCAAAGCGGTCTGTACATTTCCTTGAAATATTATTCTGTGTATTTATCAAATTTTGGTTGTATCCTATATGAGAATAATAAGATTTCTGTACTTTAATTTTGGCAATGAATAGATAGTGATTCACATACTTTATTGGTTATAATAAGGTTCTTTTTTATTGCCAGAGATAAAACTCTGAGCCTCACTGAATACTTAAGCAAGAAATTTTCTCCAAAGCTATACAACACACAAGTTAAGAACCTTTGTTTCTTAACTTGACTTATTGCTGGCTTATTTAGGAGATATTCCCTGCCATATGTCACAGTATAATGTTTTATAGTGTATTGAACTGGATAGCTAGCAATAGAAGTTTTTGATAGCCATTTTTATATGTATTTAATTTTGTTTTATTTTTATTTCTAAATCATATATGTACAATTTGTATATCTGTGTGATTATTTTTCATGTGTACATGTGCTTGTGCATATACCTATGTGCCACTGTGTGTGCCTGTTGTTGCTAGAAACATTGGATCTCCTGAACCTAGAATTCCAGGCACTTGTGAGGGGCCTTATGTGGGTTCTAGGAATCAAATTCAGGTAGTCAGGAGGAGTATGCTGAAAAATCCCCCCAGATCCCAGCCATTTTTTTTTAATTTCTCATACTTATTCTTTATAGAACATATTCTGGTAAGTCTACTTTATGTCATTGTTATATAGATTATAATCATATAGAAAATTCAGATCTGCTTTGAGAAACATTATATTCTCATACTACAGTAAACTGACATATCAGGAAAAATAGTATATAAACTGTAAACTTTGTATATTTCTAAGTACATTGAGTTAAAATGTGTAGGTTCCTTCATTTGTGCATGATATACAAGAGGCCTCCTTAATTTTAAGAAATTTTAAGGAAAATTGGTTTCCTTAATTTTTATGGTATGAGATATAGCTTAAATTATATATTTCAATTAAATTGGGGATAATATGGATAGAGATGGTGGAGGGAAAATGCAATCAGAATATACTGTATGATTTTTAATTTAAAAAATCTTATGTCAATCAACTATTGAATAGTTAATAAAAATGTGTTAAACTTACACAGTTAAATGTTGTGGGATATCTGTAACTGTATGAGGATATATAGCTGTGATTTGTGTAATAAAAAGCTGAACAGCCAATAGCTAGGCAGTAGAGTACAGGCAGGACTTCCAGGCAGAGAAAGAACTCTGGGAAAAAGAAAAGAAGAGTCACCAGCCAGATGTGAAGGAAGCAGGATGGATAGTATGGAAATGAGGTAATGAACCACATTTAACATAGATTAAAAAATATGGGTTGATTTAAGTTATAAGAACTAACTAGGAATAAGACTAAGCTAAGGCTAAACACTAATAAAAATAAGTCTCTGTCTCATTATTTGTGAGGTGGCAGACCTAAAGAGAAAGTATTGCTACAGTTAACTATTGTTCAGCTGCTAAGAAAAATGAAATTATAAAATTCAGAGTTAAATTTATGGAGCTGGGGACCATGCTGAGCGAGTTAATCCAAACCTAGAAACACAAACATGTTTTCTCTTATATTTATATTTTTTCCCCAATCTTTCAATATGCGTGTTTCATTTGGAATAGTCAAGGAAGTAAGGAAAATTTTAAGTGGTCATGGTGGGGAGGAATTTAACGGTAAAGAGTTAAAACATAGTGAACAGGGAAATATGAATAATAGAACAGAAAGTGTTAAATAGGTTAGAGATTGGAGACCTGGGTAAAAGAAGGAGTATTTGAAGGGGTAACTAATGCTAAAGACTTTTGCAGAATGAAAAACATATACAAATGTACTACCGTGGAATATTCCTGTTATACATAAGAACATATACAAAAGTGGAGGATCAGATTAAGGCACAACATTAAAAAAAAAAAACAGTTTTTCACAACATGGAGCAAAAAAGAAGTCTGAATAGAGCTACCTTATAATAAAGAATGCCCTTACTGAACACCACAAACTAGAAACTCTCATTTTCATGGACATTATATCAATGCATTTTGCTTGATACCAGTTTACACCCCTTCCAACTTTATCCCACACCCTTAATACCTATTTTCATGCATATTCTCTAAATTTTCCAGGTATATATTAGAAAAATAACAAAGTTCTTTTAAAATGAATGCCCTTGTAGAGCAAAGTTTGAAGCTCCCAATTAGAGGCCACCAAGGACTTGAATATAAGATGGGTTTAGAAACAGAAAGAGACCCTGTAGGTTGATATTGAGGTAACTCAGCACTATGTGGGTTGACATCTCCTTCAGTTGTAGGGATTGCCATTTCCACAAGAAACATAGTTCTGAGGCACTGTCAAAGATGTAAGGAATGTCCCTTTCTTTGTGCATAGGAGAGCTGTTGTCTTTTGAGTGTGGAGAGGTTCCTATTACCAAATAGGAACTTGGCATTTTAGGGGTTTAATTTATCTTCTTTAGCTTTGTCAGAAACTTACCACATGTCTCTGTCTTAACTAAGAAAATTTGTTACTTTCTAAGTCAATTCATATCTGTATTTTAAACGTAGAAAACCATATATGGCCTGAGGTTAAGCTCAACTTTCTTTGTAATCCATCTAATTGCATGATGAAAAGCTGGGATAGATTCTCAGGAATTTCTTCTCTGTGGTTGCAGTAAATAAAATTTCCTCCCAAGCTCACCTAGACATTTTTATCGGTTATTTATTCAGGACTTGTTCTGGGAATTCAAATCCCTGAGCTCATCTTTCTCTTCCTTCACCTTTGTGAGAGACATTCTGAGCAAGAAACCAATTCATTATGTTCTTTTGCTTTCCCCAAATATTTGATGTATTGTATTCTGACTTACTAAACCTCTTGGTTCTTGTAAATGATTGATTAGGAGTATCTAATGCAGAAGCTTTGTATATCTCTTTGAGCAGTTTATATTTCACTTGGTATACTAGAAGTATGGTTTGTAGTAGTGATATTAATGTTTTTATCATTATAAATTAAATTTGATTATAGCCATTTATGGAAACCCAAAACCAATTCGCTAAATTTAACCTTCTAATTCTGTTAAACTAGAACCACTTCTGGTGCTAAAATCTATATCAGTCATGGTTCTTCAGAGAAACAGAGAGGGTAAACATGGAGAGAGGCAGTTACATACATACAAATATGCATACATACACATTTATTCACACAGTTACAAGGAGCTTCTTAATAATTTTCATACAATTGAGGACGCAAAAAATTTCATTGGTATAATAAATGCAAAGTAGATATCAGGAAAATAATTACAGACCTCAGTCCAAACCTGATAATCTAATAATTAGGACTGGATTTAGTATAATTCAATGTAAGGACTCAGTATCTAGGGATGATCCTCTACAGGAGGAGTGCCATGATTTTCATGGCAGGAGAATGTGTGCTAGCTCCAAAGAACAGAGATGGAAAATTTACTTGCTCTTTTTTGTTGTTTTCTTCTATCTTTCTATCTTTCTTTTTCCTTTGTGTGTGTGTGTGTGTGTGTGTGTGTGTGTGTGTGTGTGTGTGTGTGTGTGTGTGTGTGTGTGTGATTTTGCAAAGCATCAGTTGGGTGATATTCTCCCAAATTGTGTGAGAGTCTGTAGTTCTGAAACAGTTAACTTATTTAAATGTACATTTCTTTCAGAAACACCCTCTTAGATATATCCAGAAAAAGAAAATAAAAAACTAAACAAAAATGAGGAAAAAAGAAGACAGCAAATCTGCAGCCTGTGACATCTGCAATAACTACACATAGATGGTAATATTTATTCTAGTAGAATTTTACCTACAGTTTTGAAGATTCAGCAGTCATCTATGCTGTGAGCTTCCTAAGTGTAAGAAAGTCTCTGGCTGATAACCAAGAAAATGAAGCTCTTATCCTGGAAGCCTATTAAAAAAAAAAAAAACTGGATGCTGTCTGAGACTGTATGAGTTTGGAAGTGAATGCTGTTCTAGTTGAGTGCTAAATGATGGATACTCTTGAATGACACAGTGATTGTGGTTTTACAGTACTTTGGTTTTGTAATTGTCAATGGTGAGAACCTTGCTTACCTTAGAACATAGTACAAAATAGAAGGAATATATTAAGGGCATTTCGGAAACTATTGGGAATTCTGTTTAACTCTATGTATGACAATATGATTTTTATGAAGTTCAAGTCACTAACTCAAAGAGTAAATTTTAAAATGGAGTATTCTGACAAAATATAATGCAATGTCATACTAATTTGATACTTACATGCTGGTAAATGGTAGTAAGAAAATATTAAACCTTTGTTTTCCATTATTAAATCATTTCGTTTTTACTAAGAGTAGAAAACTTAGTTGGGCAGTGGTGACACACACCTTTAATCTCAGGCAGGTGGATCTCTAGGTTTGAGACCAGTATGGTCTACAGAGTGAGTTCCAGTACAGCCAGGACAACACAGAGAAACCCTGTCTACAAAATACAAACAAATAGAGAAACAAAAATGTAGAAAACTTTATACATGCGGCAAAAGCACTACAAGTCATATCAGAATTTACTCAGATCTCAACTGTGTTATATCAGGTAGCATTGGTTGATAGTTCCTAGTGTGAGAGTATATTCCATCTAGTGTGAACATGTTGTGTGTTCAAAAGAAATACAGGGCCTGAAAAGAGTTCAATAAATAAAGTGTTCATTGTACAAGTGTGAAGACCTAAGTTCAAATTTTTAGAATCAGTATAAAGCTGGACATGGTAAAATGTTCAATTTTTATGCTTCCCCACCAAAATGAGAAATAGAGACAAGAGAATCTCTGAAAACATGGAGGCAAGCTAGCTAGCCTTATGTATACAGCATTGAACAACAAAGAAATCCTATCTCAACAAGGATGGCATATATATGCGTGTGTGTGTGTGTGTGTGTGTGTGTGTGTGTGTGTGTGTGTGTGTATCTTCACTGACCCATACAGATGTGTCAGGTTGACTGAAAGGTAGGGCTGAAGCAGGACCTCTCCCTGGGGCTAAGTGGGATGGTGAGTGTCAATGGCCCAGAACTCCCCTGTCCACTAGAGAGAAGCACACTGAGCTGGGAGTCTTGTTAAAGTAGGAACTTGTTTTATTGCATGAGGAGTGGACTTTATAGGTTAGGGTTGAAAGACCCTAGCCCTTCAGACTTATACCCCCAAGCCTCAGGAAAGGAGAAACTTCAAGCACCAGGAAATTAGAAACTAAAAATCTAGTTCCAAGGACAACCTGACTTAGCCATTGTTCAATCTCCCCTGCAACCATATAACAATGTAAAAAGATTTCTGTTAAGAGATGTGCTCAACTGTGACTGGGATAGTTGCAGGTGTTCCAGGATGGACCACCGTGACCTGTGTGTAAACTCCATTCCCGCCCTGCCCTGATACTCCCCTTGAGGTTTCAGGAACTTTGGGTTCCAACAAGGGTGACAGGGGATGGGGTGAGGGTAGTGGGACAATGAGATGATGCCATCTCCGCAGTTACCAGGCAGAAGCGATTCTAGGTTAGGTTGAGCTCAGTCACTCATATATAGAAGTCATGTCTGAAGCCAGGTTGCCAAACTTGAGCTAGGCTTGAGGTATTATGCTGGGCCTCATGCCCAAGCCTTATGAGGCCCAACACAGATGCATACATACATACATACATATATACATACACACTTATATATGTGCACACACACTCAAAAGTTATATATATATATATATATATATATATATATATATATATATATATAACCATCTGTGAAAGTGCATGGTATAATCCAGGCAGGCGATTGTGGCCAGAAACACCTTAGATATCTTACACATTTAATTTTTAATAATTTGCTTTAATTGTTTCATGTTCAACAACATTTTACTATTGTCAGTTTCCATGACTTCCAGTCAATTATATGACTACTATGTGGAATCTCAAGTTACAGCTTAAGAAAACATGAACTAAATCATATCTAGACACTTGATAAAACCTGTGAATTTGTATGTCTTCTTTAAGACATTACTCAAATATCACCTTCAATTGTTCCTTTCATTAATAATTATTATTGAACACCAGCCCTCAGGGGGCAGAGCCAGTGGAGCTCTATGAGTTCAAGGCCAGCCTAGCTTACATAGGGAGTTTCTGGTCAGAGTGAGACCCTACCAGAAAGCCAAAACCCCAAACAAACAATGCCCAAATAATTATTATTGAAATGATGAATATATATTTCTTCTCATTTGGTGTACTTTCTTTAATAAGAATAATCAGTGTGAGACCAGGTGGTGGTAGAACATGCCTTTAACCCGAGCTCTCGGTAGGCAGAAACAGTTAGATCTCTATGATTTTGAAGCCAGCCTGGGCTACAGAATGAGTTCCAGGACAGGCATCAAAATTACATGGAGAAACCCTGTCTCAAAAAAACACCCCTCCAAAAAAATCTAATTTTGCTTATGTACTTGTTTTCTACTTATGTCACCACAACTAGACTATATCTATTTTACAAAGAAAGATATGTGACTGCTTCTTGTCTGGGCTCCAAAGATAAATTATGACTTTGTCAACATAATCATGAACACATAGCAGCCATGGCTACTTGCATAAGACCTACACAAATAAAAAAGGAAAACCATGAAAGTAGACAGAGGAGTAGCTAAGGAGGAGGAGGAAGAGGAAATTCTAAAGACTGGATAAGAGGGAATAAGTGGGGGTTAATATATTCACAATACATTGCATACATATATAATGTCAAAATTGAAATAAGAATAATTATTGGTAAGTAAAAACTAAATTAAAAGTTTTTACATAATAAATGATATATATACTATCCCCAAGGAAAAAATTAATTAAATTAGTAAATTAGCATTTAATACTTTTTTTATGGAAACAAAAAGGAAAGCAAATTATTAATATGGTAATGAAAATAAATTCTCTCTTGGCAGAGGATTCGACCTAATGTATACATCTCCAAAACTCTCCACACCTAAGAGTCAGGAATCATTGTAGACATGGGAGAAGAGTGATTGTAAGTGCTAGAGGAATGGGGAGTTTGTTGTTTGACTCTGTCTCCTTGGAATGTCAGAGCTACACCTATAAAGTCTTAATATGACTGCATAAACGAGAGCTGAACAAGGGCAACAGCAATAGTTATAATAGTAAGGACAAGGGAAAGACCGCAACGCCTCAACCCTATACAATTAGCTAAAGGCAACTGAGGAAAGGTGGGCAGAGGAGAGGTGGTCCTCTGTAGGGAAGAGTATATCAGCTGGTTTTACAGTGCCAAAGGTTAGCCCTGAAAACATACGCACAAGTAGTATTATATGGGCTGAAGGGGTTATATTGAGGAATATATAGGTACATACACACACAAGTATGTATATAATAACAATTCGTGCAAAAATTGCCTATATATTCTGAGGAGAGCAAGAAGAGGTTTTGAAAGAGTTTGGAGAGAAAAGGGAATGGAGAAATGTTATAATATAATGAAGAAATGAAGAAAGAAATAAAAAGTTGCAAATGTCTTTAACTGCTGAGTCATCCCTCCATCCCTCAAGTATAAAACTTCTTAAGAATTATTTTTGGCCGGGCGGTGGTGGCGCACGCCTTTAATCCCAGCACTCGTGAGGCAGAGCCAGGCGGATCTCTGTGAGTTTGAGGCCAGCCTGAGCTACCAAGTGAGCTCCAGGAAAGGCGCAAAGCTACGCAGAGAAACCCTGTCTCGAAAAAACCAAAAAAAAAAAAAAGAATTATTTTTACTGCAGGTGCTATAATTATACAGCCTTCAGATTTCACCATACTGTCTATTCATTATAGTGTTTTTAAAAGATCTGTGAGACAATCATCAATAAACTTTTCTCACCTGTTTCATTTATTTTTTGTCATGCCCTGTGTTCTTATTCAAGTCATGATAACATCATTGGACATTTCTCTTTTTTTCCATTGGTCACTTCTATTCAAATGATATTCATACCACATCATGACTCTACTGGTCAGTTTTCCTTTTTTCCCCTATTAATACTGATGATTATATGTACTTCAATTCTTACTGTTAGTTGAAGCCAAGCTGGCATTTTCTAAAATATAACTTTCTAAAATATATTCTAAATGTATTGTGTACTATGTTTCTTAACAAAATAATTAAGAATCCAAAGGAACATATTGTTTCTAGGTCATGTAGTACATAAGAACCCAGATGCATTATTCATTATTTAATATATCTAAATATATAATGCTTCCTTCTCAACTTAAACAGATTTGCTCTCTTTAAACTTAAAAATTAATGCTAGGGATTTCAACATATAGGTATTCAGAAAGGAACATTAGTTTATGGGCATATTTTACCATTTCTTATGTAAAGGTCTTGAATCACAAATGTAAAGGTAATATGATTTGAATTGTGAATTTGAGGTTAATTTAAGTACTAAATAATTCCTGTCATTTTTAAAGTTTTTATTTTACACTTACTTTTTTGTGTGAGAGGTCTAATCTGCATGTATGTGTGTGCACCATGTGCAAGCATGGTGCCTCTGAAGGTCAGAAGACAGCATCAGTTCCCCTGGTGCTAGGGCAAAAGATGGTTTTGAGTTTCCATATGGGCACTGGCAACAGTACCTGGGTCTCCTGCAAGAGTAACAAATACTCTCAAACACTGTACCATCTCTTGAACACTAGTTCCCAGAATTCAAAAGAAGTTTGGCTACTACAGGAAAGTTAAGGTTTCTTCTGACATGTGGCAAAAAATTCTTTCTCTAAGGAGGAGCTACTTACTATATTTTGTACTATAAATAACATTTGGTGTTCTGGTAAGAAAAATGGATTTATTATTAGACAATCATTTTAACTGCATACAATCATTTATAAATAATTAAAAATGAAATAAATTATACAAAAATACAGTTACTCAAATAGTTTTTAAAATATGTCATGCAACTCTGTCAATACATTAAAAGAACAAGATCTATCATATGGCATTTTTTGAAAACTGTGATGAATGTAAATTATGTTTCATACTCTTTTATTCAAGAAGAAAAAATGTTATATGAAATATGTGCAATTTTTATTGGTGAGAAATTACTACTAGAATAAACAATTGGGAGTGATGTTCAAGTTCATGTTAATGAAGAAATAAAACTTTTTTACATTCAACTCTGCATACCTTTATTAAAGTGACTTCTAAAGGTGTCCCAGAAGAAGGACTCAATCTTGTCTCTGCTGCTGACAAGCATTAGTCTCCGCAAGAGAAAGAAGTTGAAGCAGGCTCAATGCATTGCTTTTAAATGTTTTCATAGATGACAATCTATAGCGAAATAAAAAAAGAACACTATGACACAATTGTAAAAGAATGGCTCTGACTTTCAATATAGGATCAATTTGATTTCCTTGAGGATATGAAGGATATAGTAAGCAAGAAACCTTTGCATTAGAAATGAGAGGTAATCAAATTCTTAATCAACCCAACTTCCTTCTTTCCTAGAAACAGAAATTACACCCAAGGATGCAAACACTAGGGAGTTGTCACAATTCTATATTCAATTTTCAGAATAAATATTCTAATTTATATCAATCTATATTTCAAGAAGATTTTTTTAAAGAACTACAACAAAGAAACACAACAGGTTGCACTCCTTTTTTTCCATGGAAACATTAATAGAAATTGAAAAATATTACTTAATAGCTACATGATGTTTCTAATTACCAAATATTATTATTTCCCTCAGTTTACAAATTCTGAATACTATTCTTAGATTACATGTTGCATAATGAAGCCAGTAAGTAACAGAAGGTTTTCACAGTTATTTATGACTTGAAGGAATAGCTAAATTTATGAAAGATTCATTTAAATTCTCCTTGGGAGAGATGTATAAGAACATTAACTGATTTATTATAGTTAATAGAGTTCTAATGACATACAACAAAAGAATTAATGACACCAGTTAGACTTTGCAAAATTTTCTGCAAAGTTTATATTCATGTTGACATAATCAATTCATTTAGAAAGGAATTAGGAATAAAGGCATAATAAAACTTGATTTTATTGATATGGTTTCTTACCTTATATCCCGGACTGTCTTCACACTGGCTATCCTCCTGCCTAAGGCACTGACTGCTGAGAATACAGGTTTATACAATCATATCCAGCCAAACACTTTATAAATATATATCAAACTTTTATAAGAATTTTAATATATAATTGACTCAAATGGTAATAGTTTCTATTTTGCATTGCATTTATGAAACACAAAATAAAGGTGAGACACCTTGGAAAAGATAGTTTTCTCATGTATTAACTTACACAAAATAGTTTTTAACTCCATAGTTTCCACTCTAAAATCAGTATCAAGCAGAAATTATTCGCCTGTTTGAAACTGCCAACTTTTTTTGTCTAAGTCACATATTAGCTGAGTTTTTTCATGTTTTCCAGATAGCTCTTGGTATTGTTTCATTTTGTCTTGACATTATGATACTAATGATTTTTGTAGGATTAGATCCCTATCAAGTAGCTTTTTGTAGTTGTTTCTTGTAAAATATATTTCAAAGGTGTCAATATATGTAATGCTAAAATATGTACCATGATAGCAGAAACTTACACGAACCTATGGAAAATTTACCTAAGTTTATTATTGAAAAATCTCTGAATATAATATGCTAATAGTAAATTTTTCCTTTAAAATGGAATAATATACCTTTTGTTATCCTATACTATGTGACCATAGAGACTGTGCTTATGGAACTTGAATGATTTGCAGCATTAGTTACTAGAAACATAAATATTACACAATACATGTTGGAATTTATTCTCTTAAGTTATTATTAATGCTTGGTTGATCAAGTAATTTAACATTTTTCTTTCAGTCAAGAATACATTCTCTAGAGCACAATAGTCAAGAACTCATGCTGTAGAAAGACTGGGCTTAATCTTGTGCAAATAATACTGCTTCACCCTCCCAAGTAATGTAATCACAGTCTTACACCACCACCATGTCTGGCTTATGTTTTTGGGAATCAATTTTCCTATAAATTTAGGAAAATGGTAGCATTATCCTGAGTTGTGATTAGAATAATTTGAGTTTATATTTGTCATATTTTAATGTGCTCAACATGTTGGTAACCTAACCAAACTAATAAAACATATATACAGATATCACACATACAAACTTTTTTTTTCCTTCTTGGTTTTTCGAGACAGGGTTTCTCTGTGTAGCTTTGTGCCTTTCCTGGAACTCACTCTGTAGTCCAGGCTGGCCTTGAACTCACAGAGGTCCACCTGCCTCTGCCTCCCGAGTGCTGGGATTAAAGGCATGTGCTACCACCGCCTGGCTACATAAAAACATTTAAGTCAAATGAAAACTGAAAGTTGTCTCCCTAAGATAAACAAACTGGCACAATTGTCCTTATGCACCATTTTTCAAAATTTTTCCTGAAGGTTCTATCCAGGGCAATAGCATAACTTAAAGGTATTGCCTGGGAAATGTAGACAAAATACACTGCCTTTTCTATCAAAAGGTTAAAGGAGACAAAACTATATAAAAAAATAAAGAAGCAGTTTAGTAGAAATTATGATTGTCCAAGGTTAACATATATTGATATCAAAATATGTCCTGAAGTTTGCAATTTGTGACCCGAATTGCATTGAACTTATCAACTAATATCAGCCAATAGTGTAATAATGTGAAGTTGAGCTCTGAATATTCAGAGAGGTGTAGTACATCTTTAAATTAAGAACAAAAATGCAATGCCCTACTTCAAACACAGATTTTATGTGTCCTTGACAGCTTGATTTGGCACACCTATACACACACTGCAGAAGCAAAACTTTCTGGGTTGCCAAAATACTTTAGATTGTGTAGCTATTTTCTTGAGAATTTCTAGACTTGGTTCTTACAACTTGGTGGTAGATGTGGCGTTCTTTCAATTCATGGGAGGTATGCCCTGCTGCCTTTTTGCAGTGGATCTCTGTCTCTGGAGCTACCAGAAACCAAAATTAGAAGAAAATCAGTAAAATGGAGTTAAGGGCCCCAATCAAATATTGCATCAATCAGTAGATTTATGCATGAAACAAAGTAAGACAAACCATAAAATATTACCTTAGTGTTTGGAATTTTTCAGCAGATGTAAATGGGATATCAGTCATAAGATCACTCCAAAAATGAGAAATAAAAGATTCAGTTGGAGTATAAAAGACCTGCTATGTGAATGGATGTTTAGTAACTCCAGGAGATACCAAAAAAGATGAATGAGGATTCCCCCATCTTTTATTTTCCCCAAATGTCCATAAAGGTGAATGTTAAGGTTTTGGAAAGATAAACAAACAAACATAAAAAGAATTAAAATTGTAACACAGTTTTTGTGGTTGGCATAGCACAAAGATTTTGTGGGGTGATCGAGAACTGTGTGCAAATGTGAAACTAGTATGGACTCCTAGTCTGCTATTCCATTTTTGAGTGGCACAAGATATAGGGAGCAATTTGAGCAGAATATAAGAACCTCTGTCAGGAACCTAAGGGGTCACAAAGCATGAGTTGTTCCACAGGGACTCTGTTCAGGGGCAGCCTAATTGGCAGTTCATACAGATGAACCAGTAGCCAAAATGGCCCCCATAAATGTCTTCCAATGGTTTTAATGATACTGAAGTGAAGGATTGAGCCTCTGATCAAGATACCAGAAACATATGAGAAAGATGGAAAATTAGGTTTCTTCTTTAATTAAGGAAAAAGATAAATGATCTGAGCCTAGTAGGAACAGGATTCCCCCAGATAGTTTTCTAAGGCACATGGTCAAGTATTTAGAAGATAAGCACTGAACAAAGGGGAAAAGAAATAGCAGATGAAGATTGGATATGTCAGTATTAAATTATACTCATAGAATTAAGTTAATGACAAAAGCCCTCTTAGTCATGTGGAAATACATGATGCTGTTTGCTGGAAAAAGGGATCCCCTTTTCTCTGAAACAATGGCAACCAAGTAAACATAAGAAGGCAAACCTACCTCTAAATGGGATTTCATGATCACCCAATAGTCCACTGATGCTAGGACTCACAGTGCCTGATGCTTCAGCCCCTATCCCAGGCTCAGGGCCAGCTCCAGGTCCAGCTCTTGTCTGAATTCCTCTTGATCTTTCACTTCCCTTGAAGAAAAATCAAAACCTCAACAAACTTCGATAAATCCATGATTATGTTCAAAATACTCATTTCAAAAGTAAGGAACTATCTCAACCAATGATCCTATTCAGGGAATTTCTTCAGGGTGGGATAGGAATAAGTCTTCTCAGCACTCCTCTTTACCTGCCCAGAGGTCCAAAAGTTTAAAATGGAACAAAGGTTTCTGACAGAAGATCTATATGAGGTAGGTGAACAACTGGATTCATTCCCTGAACCTCAACTATATGTCTGGCCCAAATTGATATCATTAGTTCAGAAAGGTGGAGTGAAAAGTAAGGACACCATGTAGATTTGGGAAAGAAGACACAAAACCAGGTAGGGTATAATAAAGGCAGATGAAAATTTTTCTTCAACAAACAGCCTAGATGGAATAATAATAATGAGGTTCATCTACATGTGACATCTTTGAAATTTGATCATAAAAGAGAATAAAAATTATTACTCAATTCCTAGAATATAAATAAAGTTTTAATGTACATGAGGGGAAAGAAAGGATTACAAATTTCCAAGAAAGGCTATAGGGTCAGATGAAAAATGTGAGATTAAGCACAGACGAGCCTTTGGGACAAGGGGATGCTAAAATTATACTTTGTAAGTAATATCTGGTTAGAAATAGCAAGAAAATTCTAAGATACTGAAAATTGAAAAAAAACAAAGATTATGCAGAGAAGGTAAAATTACTGCAAATGTAGGAACAAGAGGCATCATAATCCAAGTTTGACTATCATAGAAGACTACTTATTAATCTGTATTTTTACATGTATTTTAAATGGAAAATTTAGTTATCCATTATAATCTAAATGAGTTATATAAACATGATACCTCAAATGAGAATAGAAATATATATACAGTATAACAAAATTAAGTTTAAACTTGTATCAATAAACTAAAATCCATAGCAATGTAAAACAGTTTTAAACACGCTGTTGCTCTTTAAAAGTAGGTTCATTAACCTACCCCTTTATCCTATCATATCTATATCCTATATATCTATATCATATCCCCCTTTCTTCTTTTAGAAAGATATTGTATTTATAATTAACATGTTTTAAATAAAAATATCGGTTTTTCTCTGTCCTACACCAGAGGGCTCTTCTGATATGGAACACAAGAATCTCTCAATCTTTTTTTCTATTTTTAGGAATATGCTGTGGATATCGCTTTGTGTAAATAAAATGCTGATTGGCAGGAAGTATAGGCAGGACAAGCAGAGAGGAGAATTCTGGGAAGTGGAAGGCTGAGGCATACATACACTGCCAGCCACCGCCATGACAAGTGAGATGTAAGGTACCAGTAAGCCACGATCCACATGGCAATTTATAGACTAATAGAAATGGGTTAATTTAAGATATAAGAACAGCTAGCAAGAAGCCTGAGTCATTAGGCCAAACAGTTTAAATAATGAAAACTTCTGTGTGTTTATTTTTAAGTGGGCTGTTGGACTGACAGGGCTTGACAGGGCTGGAGAGATGCTCTCCAGCTACAGGAATATGCTTGGTTTTAGAGAAGGAGTGAACCAATTCCATCCCCAAAGCCAGTTTGATATATTTGGGAATTTGTGTGTAGCTCCTCTTACTACTTCCTGCTGGAGGGGGGCGCTGTATCTTATGGGGACACAAAGAAAATTTTAGGATTATGGGTTAGTCTATGAGGCTAAGCCAGTTGCCTTGAACTGTTCTGGATGTTGGATCATCAGGGCCATCATGATATCAGAGAACTTTCAGGGGATCTTGGCTGGTCAAACCTGATGTATCTTAATCTGGAACAAATCCATAGCCTGTGGCTTTCTGTGTAAACAAAAGCAGAGCCTCTTTTCAAAAAGGAACATATCCTTAGATGCAAATTTTGAAGTCAACGTATCTTTAAAATATACATATTGGCTTAATTCAACAGCTTTTACCATCAAATGTCTTTCTGCAGTTAAGAATACCAAAGAAAACATAATCCAGATCCTCTGTGTAATATCCACCTTTATGTGGCTTAATTTTATACTGCCTTTCCTGTCTCTTTAAACAGTTTATTTTTAAAAACTATCTATTTCTTTATATAACTGCATATATTTTTTCTCTCTCTTTCAAGCCTATGTGTATTTTTTACACACTTTGTAAACTATTCTAACTGAATCTGCCGTATTGTAAACCTATTGCTTTAAACTGCAGCATTCTAAGACTGAAATGGTGCTATGGCTGCTGGCTCCACCCACTTCATCTTCCCAACATGGTGGTGGTATATTTACCACCAGCTCTGAGAGCCATCAACTGTTAGAAACAGTGGATCTATGATTTTTTAGCAAAGCAGAGTGTAGGCCAGAAACCTCTTTTTTTAACTAGCAAAAACTATATCCAACTCACAGCATAGTGAGCAGCTTGGAGACACCTCTGTGTAACATAGAGTCAAGCCTGTACACGCCACAAACCTGCTAAAGAGTAGCTCAAGCACGTAGGCTGCTGCTAACTTGGGAGAGAAGCTGTTTTTAGCTCTGTTTTAGAATCTTTTTTCTTAGGTTTTAGGTGGAAACTCTTGCCAGCCTGTTGGGCACCATTGGTAGCTGGTGGTTTTCTCCAGTCCTGTCCCGTATCAGACTGATTCATAACTGAATTAAGATTTATTTCAAACTATTTTGTTTTTTGTCTATGCTTTATGTAAATGTTACACAGACATAGACATTTTAAGATTGGTAAGGCTGTTTTTTTCCAATAAAGCTATGAAGATTTCACTGAAGAAAGTAAGATTATCAAAGGGGACATCCAATACTTTAGTCTTTGCCCTACAATTTCAGGCAGTTTCAATGGTAAATGGGATGCCCTCTAACAAGTTATTTTTTTTTCTTGTTCACAAATGTCATACCACTTCCAGACATTGGAATCTTAGTAGCACATATCTTATAAAAGGTGGGATTTCTGGGGACCTCAGTTGATGTGTATCAAAAGGCAAAATTTTAATTGTGTGTGGATCTAAATCATGTCAAACAGGTGTGTGAAGGATGTGTAACTTGAGAAAAGGAACATAGAGAAAGCATACATTAGAGTGTAGACATTATAAACTGACACCTTTTCAAAATATCCAGGTTGGATTCACAGAGATGTCTAAGGCAGAAAAACTAAAATATTTACTGATAATCAGCCATTATCTATTTGAAGATAATATTAATTATACTACAAGTAGTTGTAAGATAGAGGGAGAAAGACACAGAGATTGGAATCTAACTAGTACATAGTCTTATAAAAAGGGGAATTACTGGGGACATCAGGTGATACAATTCAAAGGCAAAATTTTAACTGTATGAGGGTCTACATCATTGTTAATCAGTTTGTCCTCCATCTTTTTTTCACTTAAGTTATAAAACCTTAAGCCAGTCCCCTCCATTCAATATCCACCCTGCCCTTTCCAACCTCAACACCAAATGCTGACAAAAATATGGAAAAAGAACAAGGTATAATGGACATAGGAAGTTCCCTTTCTGGTGCTACTAACCACAGACATTGTAATTGGATGGCTGAAAGAGTTTGGACACATTACAGCTAAATGAGGAACGTTGTTGGCAAAAGTACTTAGGAAAAATGTGGTAACAAGGAAACCTTGTGATATAAAGAAGGAATCATTTCAATTGGCTGTACTTTTCCTGTGGACTTCCATTCTCATTCACTTAGCAAAGAAAACAATACTAGGTTCTTTGACGTCTGCTCTGATTCTACAGAAGGTCCTAGGGGGATTCAAAAATAAATTTTAGTTTAAAATCAAAATAGCTGCAGAATTCAAGTCAAGTATATGTTGGCAACCAATTGATAAAGATTTAACAATTATAACAAAGATGCCCTTGAAAGCATATCTATCCAGATAGATGCATCCATCTGAATGGTTTCAGAAAACAATGTTATACTTAGTATGATGCTTGAAGGAATGGGGAATATTTTTATTCTTCTTGTTGGAAGTTATTGCACTTTTATTCCCCAAATTACAGGTACTGTTGGAATGATTTCAAGTGTTCTTCATGGGCCAATTACTTTATGCAATGAGTAAACAAAATATTCAGGAACAAATGAATCTTCTTTTGTACTCTTATAAAGTGACAGATTGCCAAATGGAAAGGTGTGATGCTCTCAGTCCAGACCTTCCATATTATAGTTCTAGAAGTCATAATTATAGTTGTCATGAAATCATGAAAATACAAAGGTTAAACCAATGATTAAATGAAACAGCAATAATCATACAACTTATTGTAGTATGTAAACAATGAATACCACAGAACAGAGGAATTGAACAAAATTAATCAAATTATGAAAGAAAACAAAAATGTGTTATGAAAGAAATAGTGGTGAATATAAAATATGAACTGTTTTTATATCAGAAGATTAAATAAAACAAAATTCTATTTAAAGATGAAAAGAACTCACTTGGTAGAAATTCAAATTCCTCCAGAGTAAGCACTTCTTCAAATCATAAAGTGTTAAAGATGATGCTTTTGATTCAAAATTGCATTCTGTTTAGGAATTGTATCACTTCAAAACAGCCAATTTGTAAGAATATGGAGATGAGATCCCACCAATTAGAGATACAGGATTTACCAAGTAATAGAGAGTTGCTAGAAGGAAAGTTGAAAAGGGTGACAGGGGTGAACTAGGTATACTCTGGGTTTATATGAAGAAGTCAAATGTTTCGAGTATGAATTTAGGCTTGGAGATTGCTGTGGGACGGTCTGTATGTCAAATTGCTCTGATTGGTCAATAAATAAAACACTGGTTGGCCAGTGGCCAGGCAGGAAGTAGGTGGGACAAGGAGAGAGGAGAATTCTGGGAAGTGGAAGGCTGACGTGGAGAGACACTGCAGCCACCGCCATGACCAGCAGCATGTGAAGATGCCGGTAAGCCACCAGCCACGTGGCAAGGTATAGATTTATGGAAATGGATTAATTTAAGCTATAAGAACAGTTAGCAAGAAGCCTGCCACGGCCATACAGTTTGTATGCAATATAAGTCTCTGTGTTTACTTGGTTGGGTCTGAGCGGCTGTGGGATTGGCGGGTGACAAAGATTTGTCCTGACTGTGGGCAAGGGAGAAAAACTAAAGCTACAGGAGATAGTCTTGGAAGAGGAGCTAAGTAGCTTAGTCAACACCAGGTCTAGAGCAATGGTTCTCAAGCTGAAAGTCACAAACTCTTTGAGAGGTGAATGATCTTTTCATAGGGGTCACCTAAAACCATCAGAAAACACAGATATTTACACTAATATTTATAATAGTAGCAAAATTATATTTGGAAAGTAGGAATAGAAATGATTTTATGATTTGTGGTTACCTCAATAGGAGGAATTGTACTAAAGTGTCACAGCATTAGAAAGGTTGAGAACTACTGGTCTATAAAGACCACAGTGGAGGAGGGGGGAGGATATCTACTGCCTGTGTCTCATCCTAGTGTGTTGACTGTAGCTTCCTGTTATAAAGTGGTTCTGTAGGTCAATGAGGAGTCACAATGGATGGAAATTTGCTAGAAGTAATGGTTGAGAGGTGGTGGTATGGAATTAGGGAGGGCAAGTACCCCCTGTGTCTTTACAAAGAGGCTGAGTCCATGGGTATATAGGTGGTTTGGAGGAGAGGTTCAGGCAGGAGGTAGCAAGTCCGGGGAGACCAGACTTGTTTCTCCACTTATAAAAAGATATTAAATACATCAGAAGATTTAGGGTAAGGACTACAGATGAGAGGGAACATGAGACATTTGATTCTCTGATGAGCTATCTCAATATTCATTTTCTAAATATATTTATGTTTTGAGATTATATTATATCATTTTCTTCCTTTTCCTTTCTGTGCTAGCTAGTTTTATGTCAACTTGAGATGAACTAGAGTTATGAAAGCAAGGAACATCAATTGAAAAAATACCTCTATAAGATCTGGCTTTAGGGCATTTTCTTCCTTATTTTTTATTTTAATTTTTGTATTAAGAGATTTTCCATTAATTTTACATATCAACCTCAGATTCCCCTGTCCTCCCTCTTCCCACCCCCCCATTCTTCTTCCCCAACCGAACCCCATTCCCACCTCCTCCAAAGCATGGTCTCCTATGGGAGTCAGCAGAGCCTGGTACATTCAATTGAGGGAGGTCCAAGCCCCTTCTCCCTGCACCAAGGTTGTGCAAAGTGTCCCACCATAGACACTAGGTTCCAAAAAGCTGGCTCATGCACTAGGGACAGGTCCTGGTCCCACTGCCTGGGAGCCCCATAAACAGTTCAAGCTAAACAACTGTCTCACTTATCCTGAGGGTCTAGTCTAATACCATGGGGGCTTCTCAGATATTGGTCCACAGTTCATGTGTTTCCACTAGTTTGGCTAGTTGTCTCTCTACTTTTTCCAATCATGGTCTGGATATCTCTTGCTCATAGAATCCCTCAACTTTCTCATAGATTGGACTCCTAGACCTGGGACCTGGGTGTGTGTCTTTGCATCTGCTTCCATCAGTCAATGGATGAGGGTTCTATCATGACAGGGTATTAAGCCATCTGATCACCAGAGTAGGTCAGTTCAGGCACCCTCTCGGGCATTGCCAGTGCTCATTCATACCACAAGGACACATGCTCAACTATGCTCATAGAAGCATTATTTGTAATAGCCAGAATGTAAAACAACCTAGATGCCCCTCAACTGAAGAGTGAATGAAGAAAATGTGGTACATATACACAATGGAGTACTACTCAGAAGAGAAAAACAATGACATCATGAAGGTTGCAGGCAAATGGATGGAACTAGAAAATATCATCCTGAGTGAGGTAACCCAGACTCAGAAAGACAAACCTGGTATGCACTCACTCATAAGTGGATACTAGATGTAAAGCAAAGGATAACCAGACTGCAACTCACAGCCCTAGGGAGGCTAGGTAGTAAGGAGGACCCTAGGAAAGACACAGGGATTGCACAGTGATGGAGAAACAGATGAGATCTACAGGAGGAAACTGGGAGTGAGGGGGGTAATGGAGGGCAAGTGTTGGGGGAAAGAGAGCGTAGGGGAGTGGAAGGTTCGAGCTGGATCAGAAACAGAGTGGGAGAACAAGGAAAGAGATACCATGGTAAATGAAGATACCATGGGGACAGGGAGAAGCAGAGTGCTAGGGAGGTCCCCAGGAATCCACAAAGATGACTCCACCATAGACTACTAGTGCATTTTCTTAATTAGTGATTGTTTGGGCCAGCCCATTGTGGGTGATCTTGAGTTCTATAAGAAAGCAAGCCAAGCTATTGTGAGATATTTCATCACACTGTGAACCCTAAGACTATGTTAATTAAATAAAATCAACCTTGTGTCAGGAGTCAGAGCCAGCAGCTAGTTGACAGAAAGTAGTCATAGAGAGTCAGATGGAGTACAGATGACAAATAGAGAGAAACATAGGAAGTAATAGGAAAGAACTTTGAGTGTAGCAGTCTATTTGGTTTGGAGCAGCAGAAGGATGCTGTTTTGTTGGGTCACTGACTAAAGATGAAGATCAGCTCATGCTTCTTGTCTTCCTTGAGTTAGCAGATTTTCACCCCTGTATCTGACTCCCAAGTCTTTATTGGTAAAATATAATTATAGAGACTTAGTTAAAAACTGCATTTGGTTGGAGCAGCAAAAATGGTTCTGGTTCTGGAGGGACACAGATGTCCCTCTAGGTCTTGGCTTGAGCAGCAGGTCTGTAACTATGGATCTGCAGTCAGTAGATGAAACAGTAATAGTTTCAAGTACAGTCTCTGTACTGACAATAAAATAACACTGAGAAAGGCATGAAGAACATGTAAATAAGCAGCATTCCTCTATCACCTCTGAATCAACTTTTGCATCCAATTTCCTGCGCTGTTTGAGTTTCTGTCTGAATTTTATGGTGATTAGTGGTATGGGCCTGTATTGTCAAATAAACCTTTACTTTACAAGGTATATTGGTCATGATGTTTCATCACAGTAGTAACCCCAGCTAAGAAACATTCATCCCTTAAACTCTCCCACATACCCCTCTTTGCTCCTTTTCAAATTGATTTTCACTTTTCAATAATTATTGTTAAATGCAGTTATGTATGTATATATATTCCTAAATCCAATCTGCTCAATTTGTGCTATATTACCTCTGTGTATATTTTCAGGACTGATCATTTGATATTGGAGAACCAGTTGTTGTTCTCTTAAAGATATAGCTACAAACAACTCCTGTACCCAAATTTCAAGCAACATTGCTAAAGAGGAGTCAAAGTTCATCAGAGCCAGAGTAGTAGATAATTTACAGTTCTCTTACTTTTGAATAAGTCTACATAATTGCCTGCCATTTACCTGTTCCAATTTCCTGTCCAACAATGTGTCCCAACCTGGGCCAGATTAGCTGTATCTTCCTTGTGACACATTTTTCTTCTCCAGACTTGGTTCAGTTCATCCACCTTAATGTTTTATTCTGCCACTTTATTTTCAAACCTTACTGTACCAGCTAAAGCATCAGTTTCCAGTAGGAGTTCCTTCCCAACCCTGTCCTAACTTACTGTATTTCCTTTGCATATTTTTATCACTCCATTTCTGAAGTCAAGACCTTTGCTTCAGGTCAGATACATGGAGGACAAACAGCCACTCAATGAAGAGGGAGGCTTTGTAGAAAACGCAAAGAAATACAAACTGCAAAGGAGAAAGTCCAAAGTACAAGAATAGTCATAGAACAAAGAGAAGAAAAATGTCTGATTTTTTTGTGAGTAGGCATACTTAAAAGCTGTATAGTTGAGGCCCCGTGGCCTGATAAACTTCTGCTCTAAAGGCAGGAATTCTGGGGAGGAAAGTACAGTACCTCATAATAGGACTAGTTATTCTGCCCAGGTCTTTAGCATGGTTTGAGTTGATCTGGTCTTCCTGAGGATGGTCACTGGGCCAAGTGAGCAAGCAGGCCTAGCTAAACTGTTAGGTCTCTAACCAGGTCAGAGATTCTAATTTCTGACCAGGAGCTCTTTCTTCTCTAATATTGCCACTGAAATTCTTACTGTTGATGGTGTCCTTTCCATAAATGTACATTGTTATAGCTGTGTTTTTACATCTTTAAGCCTTCCCATGGTAAATAATTGTTTGATGGAATTTGAAGCTTTCCATATTACAGCTACATTAACACATATAAATAGGTCCTAAGATAGTAAAAATAAGAGCTGTAGTTGTAGCCGTGTGGTTAAGGCAATGGACTAGAAATCTATTGGAGTCTCCCCATGCAGGTTTGAATCCAGCTGACTGTGTACTGGTCTGTTTGGCCTCTTCTACACAGAAACAGCAAACACTGCTCACAGGGCAGGACAGGGTCCAAAACTTCACAGAGAAACTCTGTCTCAAAAAACAAAACAACAACAACAAAATACTAGAAATAGAATACAATTTTTCATACACAAAATTCAAGAAGCTATTCCTTTTAATACTGTGCAAGTTCTAGCCTTTCACTAGGGCAAACTTAAGAGTGATTGAACCCTTAGGAATCAACTTCCCTTTGAAAAGCTTCCTTAGTTCATATGTCCTGTGCATCTCACTTGCTATACACATTTCATGGTATCTAAATTTCTTAACATTCTGGTAATTTCTAAACCACATTTCTAGAAGCAAACCTCCATATGTTGTTATCATTTGTAAGACATTGAGAAGATTACTAAATCTTATCTAAATCTAAATCTAAATTTAAATTCATCTAATCTATTTATTAATTCTAAATCTTAAATCTTAAATTTCCCAAGTCAATAAATGTATATTTTCCCATAAACCTTCAGAGTCCATTCATCAAATGCACTTATAATAAAGTCCTAGAAATATTTCCTTCTCATATTCCATATTTTTATAAGATATATCTGGTTTCTTCCTTTTCAAGTTAGTGTGACTTCTCAGTTGTGAAACAAATTCTAAATGATACTGTTTATTTTCTCTAACAGATGATTTAGTGACTAGGCAGAAAATACAAGCAGTGAAAAAATACATATTACCATCTGGAGGAATTCTCTCTTTCAAGGATTCATATCATATCATAATAGGGTAAGTAAGCCATTAAACAGGCTTGGCAGAGGTAATTGAATCTAGAGATTCAAAATAGGAAGAAGGGCATCCTCCCAGGTGTTTCTAATTAACGAATACCAGTTGTGAAGCTTCCTCACTAAGACCCTGGTTATGACCTAACACCAGCCTTGCTGACTCTTTCAGCTCACTCTAGTGTTTTGTAACACTGAGAGCTCATTTTATAACCTCGACTTAACCTTTTTTTCTGCCCATCTGCTCAGAAAAATAAATCTTTCTTTAAATGATGAGAGAGAATTTCTGACATTCATATTTCAAGTTCAAGTAACTGTTTGTTGGCTGCAGTCTTTCATTATTATTTTCAAGCATATTGATTTGGCCTTTTAATATTTCTTTAAAAATGAATATAGACTGGTTAAGCTATAAACACCAATTTTTTCCCATTGTAACGGAGGCTAGGAATGCCCCACTATCATTATCAGTTAAAGGCCTGTTTCCTCTTAGATGATGTTTTCTAGTTGTGCTCCCATCCCCCTTGTAGAAGAGACAAAATAAGCTTCTTGAATAAATTTCACTCATGAGAGTTCTTTTACCATATTATCATTATCTCACAAAGAACCCTTGCCAATTTTCTTTATGATCACTGTTAAAACTTTAACATATGACTTTCTAGAGTCATAAATACTCAAGCTCTACTATTCTATACCTATTCCACAAAATACCTTTCTTTTCCACATGCAAAATATAGTTGGCCCTGTGCTGGCTAGTTGTATGTCAATTTCACACAAACTAGAGTCATTGAAAAAGAGGGAGCCTTCACTGAGGAAGTGCCTCCATATAATCAGGCTGTAGCCAAGCTTGTAGGGCATTTTCTGAATTAGTGGTTGATGTGGGAGCACCAGCCTTCTGTAGAAGGGACACCAATTTGCTGGTGGTACTGGGTTCTATGACAAAGAAAGATGAGAAAGCAAGGGGTGCAAGCCAGTAAGCCAAACTCCTCCATGACCCTTGTATGAGCACCTGCCTCCAGAATCCTGCCATGCTTGAGCTTCCAATTTTATTTTTTTCTTCCTTTTATTTTATTTTACAATACCATTCAGTTCTACATATCAGCCATGGATTCCCTTGTTCTCCCCCCTCCTGTCCCCATCCCCTTCTGCCCAGCCCACAACCCATTCCTATGTGATCTTAAACAAAATAATCCCTTCCCCACCAGGTTTCTTTTGGATCATGGTATTTCATCACAGCAACAGTAACACTAAGACAGGTGAAGTATCTTAACATGTTCCAACATGAACTATATAGTTTAAACCCAAAATTTTGTTTAATTTGCACTTAAATCAGATATGCATAAGACTGAATTTATGAGTTATGCTCAGATAAATCAAACATATTGTATGCTTCCAAAAGTTAGTGTTATAATAGGTATAAAAAAGAACAAAATAAGAGACAGGAATGAGAGCTCTATAAACGACATACCAGGTAACAGGATAAAACCTTGGAATCATATTCTCCATAAAGAATTTTCAAATGTAATTTTTACCTTTCATTGTCAATGGACTAAAAGTTTCACCCATTTCTGCCTTGTTTCTGAGCTGAATTTGTATTCTTACTCATGGCTTTCCTATACTTTATGATTCATATGCTAAGTCTCTTCCAATCTGGATCCTTGAATTGTTCCTGTTCTAATGGCTCCATTGAGTATTGCTCAGGTTAGCTTTCTGCAGTGGTTTACTATCTGAATGATGAGAGTTTTAATAAACTTATGCTAGGACCCAGACTACCAGTGATAGAGATTCATCGCCAGATTTAATTGCAAATTATAATCTGCTGACTTGGAATATTTTGGGTACCTGCTTTCACAAATTAGGCTCTTTTTGAAGTTGATACTGACGTGTAATTTAGTCTATAGATGATGCCTAAGAAAAGGATTAGTGGAAGTTAAACTGCAATATAGGCTCAATGTAAACTTAGCTAACTTCAAGTAAATCACTGAAGTATATATAGCCCACCAAAGTGTTCCACAGTGAGTTGAAGTCATCAAGCTTTTATTACTCCTCTAGACTCCATTTCTCTACATGTTGCTCTACAGCGTGAGCTTACTCCTTGCTGAGTCAGTTTTTGGAACTAATTGAAAATACACATATATTAAAGCTAGTGAGTATTTTCTGAAAACCCATTTAGAAATTTGAATAAGTTTTTGTCTGTCTTGATAGTCTATATCCATGTAAAATTAACTTACAGCTATCTAATGGCTTGTCTGTGGTATATTAGATGATTCATAAAAATAGTCTACCATAAAGTATTCTCTGTACTAAGCAGTGAATGGATATATGGATTGGATCTTGTGTTTTCAGGAGATTGAATAAATGTGAGCTTCTCAAGGAGATGGTCAATAGGCTTATTATAAACCCTATCAGAGAAAAAAGAATTCACTGAATTAGAATCAAGACAACCTGTGGGTGTTAGTAGCAGCAATACAAGCACAGACATCAAGAAATAAATTATGTAAGTAGTAGAATATTGTTATAGCTAGCAATGGATACATATTGCTAAAGGTTCATTAAGATAAAAGGTATTTTATAAACAATAAATTTTGTTCTAGTTTCCACTGTCCTGAACTAGGTAAGCCTCTTATTAACATACATCATTTTGTTTCATGTCATATTCATGTTCCTTTGTGTTATTATAAGTCATTTTAATAGCAATAAAAGAGCTTTTGTTTGTTGATGATACTGGAAACCTTACTTAATCAATTTTAAGTTCCATCTGGTAGGGAAGAATACTTAAACTGTTTTTGAGCAGAATGTTACAGTGAGTTCAGTTAAGCACATGGTATCCAAATTGAGTAAAAGGGGCAAAATTCTTCAGGCCATATAAAAAATGAAGTGTAAATAGGAAGAAGCCATCTTGGAAATGGATGTTGTCACGAAGTATTGAGTGAGGATGCAAGTGTCAAATATTTTTTTTCCTAAACTCAATTCAGTATAAAGAAGAGATTTTTTTAGAGATTTGAATAATACAAGATAGAGTGGTGTTATACCACTGATGTTATTTGAGGAAGGTATTTAGTGTCATTCATCAGTTGTAAATAGACCTTGTAAAGGAGGCCAGAGAGATCAATATAAGATTTGGAATAGAATTAAATAAAGGAGAAGTTAAATAAAGGGTACTGGGACAAAAGAATAAGAAATGATAGAGAAAAGAAAAGTCCATGAGGTATTCTGTTTTGCATTTTGTATGGATTCAAAGAAGCTAGAAAAGGGCTGGGAATATTGTTCAGTGGTTAAGAGTGTTTCTTGTACTTCCAGAGAACTCAAGTTCATGTCCCAGCACTCACATAATTCTGCTTAGAACTGTAACTCAACATCTCAGGAACTAAATACCTTCTTCTGGCATCTACAGGCATGCACAAATATGTTGTACATACATACACATTAGTAAAATTAGTAATAATAAGAGTCTAGGAACACTGAAAGACCTTTGTTTAGGGTAATGTTAGGTAAAACATTGTGAAAATATTGCAGCAAATACTTATTTAACACAGGTTTGAGAGGAGGTAAACAGAATGCAGTATGTGTTGGGTCTGAGATATTTCTAAATTAATTTTGTTGTGTTAATTGCCCATGACCTGCATTATGTTGATTAGCATTATAATTACTTTAAGAGTTTTATTTGTACTCACTCCAATTTCTATAAATAAGAAATTAATGTGACTGCCAGATTGATAGATAAATGAAAGTGATACTTGAAATTGCATGAAGGAAAACATGACCCGGAGTATTAAAACATCAGAATTCATGGTTCTTCTGACTAGGCCAGGAATATATTCTCTTCCCAGATGAAGTTTTCCCATAAAGTAGTTAACAGGAAAAGAACACATAGATTAAGCATTATTGTTATTTACAAAGACATGCTTCACAAGTAGCAATCTGTTAAATCATCAGGGATTTCTTATTTAGATATTCAATTAGCTAATGTTCCCCAGGGAAACAGAAATGTGTCCTGTGTATTTGTGTGTGTCATTGTATTTGTGTGTGTGTCTGAGTGTGTGTGTGTGTTATTTTTGTGTGTATATTTTATGTAGAAGTAATTTATATCTACATTATATAAAAAATACATTTAATTACATATAGTTATCATCTTGATTTCATTTCTTATGGTTGTAATGAAATATCTTGAAAAAAGCAATGTTTTGAGAACATATTTCCAGGTTATAGTCCATCAAACCAGAAAGTCACGGTGTTAGTAGCTTGAATAAACTGTTTATACTATAGACACACTCAGAAGAAGTGAGAAATAAATAAATGCATGTGTACCTACATTCAGTTCAGTTTTTCTTCATTATTTTTTAACAGACCAGGACCAAACAAAGAGAATCGTGCCACCTACTCTTGGGCTGGTTCTTTCTACTTCAATTAATGTAATCAATACAATTCACCAAAGACATACCCAAGGGTAAATCTGATCTAGATAATACTTCATTAAAAGTCTGTTCCCTGATGATTCTAGAATGTATGATTGTGTCAATTAAAGTTAAATGTCATGGGCCATGTGTGGTAGAATGCACATTTAATTCCAGCACTCCAGAGTCAGGGGTAGATGGTTCTCTACAAGTTTGAGTGTATCCTCAACTATGTTGCAAGTTCCAGAATAGCCAGGGCTACATAGAGAGACACCATCTCTAAGAACAAAACAAAAACACACAACTATCAGAATAATCTCTATGGACTCAGTCATATATACTCATATTTTAAATGAATTATAGTATATGCACATATATGCAGGTATGTACTCATAGACTTACAATGTATTTACTCATATATGAAAAATGCAGCCAATGTGGTTATTCATTAAAACAAGATGACACACAAGGGCCATTATCTCAGAAGAGTAGTGAATTTGCCTGATAAAGGAGTAGAACATTAATAATTTGATGTGTATTTAGAAATCATTGTAGTATTGCTGATTTATCAGGAAAAAATTATTTGGCATACAAACATGATGATTTAAATTAAATTCCTGGAATTCATGTAAAAATGGACAAATGTAGTAGTGCCCAATTGTAATCCCAGAAATCCTATTTTGAAACAAGAGGCAGAGAGAAGTGAATTAGCTGGAAGCTCACAGGCCAGTCAGCCTGGAATATATGCATCACAGTAGAAGGAAGAGATATCTGCCTCAAAGAAACACATGGATGCAGAAAACTAATTCTAGAATGTTTTCCTCTGTTCTCCAGACACCGAGTGAGGTATACATACACACACACACACACACACACACACACACACTCAAACAAATGAATAAAAAATAAATAGAACAAATGACATTGGAATAGTCTGCCATTTTGAAAAGTGAACATATTTTGTGAGGCCATGGATAGAAAGTTCTATGAAGTATGCCATTTGGTAAACATCAATTCATAAATGATAATAATACAGTCACAACTCAGTCAGAGGTACACAAACCCAAGTAAAAAATGAAATCTGGCATATTAATTTAGGAACATTTACCTAAAAAGAAAGAAATCCAAGTGTAGGCAGAAGTTTCTGTGTTGGGCCCACAACTCCTAAAAACCCTGTACCTGCTTCCCCAATAATTGACTGAGAGGCTTAATATTACTTATAATGCTTGGCTTTTATAAGTAATATCAGGCTTCTCTTATACTTAAATTAACCCATAATTCTTATCTATGTTTAGCCACATCATTTGGTACCTTTTCTCAGTCCAGCCTTCTCATCGTGTTTCTTCTGTGGCTGGCTGACCTAACTGTACCCATGTTATCTAAAGGGTAAGATCTCACTACATAAATATCTATATCTCTTTATTTCTAAGACGAGTTGTAGTCCCAACTCAATTATAATCAAAGCTGCCTTTGGAGTTGGAGCATAGCTCTCTTCTGTAAAGTCAAGCATGTTGCTAAAAGAAAATATAGAGTTTCTCTCTCACATCAGGAGAGCCACCTGGTGTGGGGCAGAAGAAAACAAAAAATCTAGCGAATATTGTTGTCAGAATTCTATTTCTCCTCACACTTATTCTTGACTCTATGGAATCTTTCTTTAGATAACATACTATCCTAAAATTTAAATGTTCCATTGATATTAATAATGTTTAAGTTTTCCACAATGAACAATACATTTTCTTAACAGCAATCTCTGAAGTCTTCAGAAGAAAGATAAAGCCCCACAACATCAATTCTACCTGGTTTATAATGATGCCCTTGAGCTGATAAACACCACTCAAATATTGGTTATGGACTACAAACTATTAAGGACAGTTCTAAGGTGGCTAACTAAGACAATCCATCATCTTACAAATCTAGTCAGAACTTCTAATATGCTTTACCCATTACTCTGAGACTGCCTAAAAACTTTACACCTAGTCCTTATTAGTCTTAACCATTGTTTCAGTTTTTTCACAGGATCCCACAGATATACCATCACTCCTTAGACAGTAGAAAGTGATTTTAAGAAAATGATGCCCCCTCTCCCAAAAGGTTTTGTTTTCTCAGGGTTATGGATAATTGTCATCTGTTAGGGGTTGGTTATAAGTTGTAATAAGGTTCGGGTGGAAAACTATAGTTTAGACTCAGGATTCTCTTTTGAAAAAGAAAAAGGGAGAACAGACAGGATAGGATAATAATGTAGGTTTTTGTATCTATGTGTAAACTAAATCAATTACTGTCAGCTTTAGATAATTTGCATTAGTATGGATTCTTGTATATTGATACAAATGTAAAATTATTTTTCTATTCCTATTTAAGAAAATTTGTATATTGATACAAATACAAAACTATATTTGTCATATTGCACATATGTTCCTACTCCTTTTTAAAATACTTTGTATATTGATACAAATGTAAAATTATATTTGTCATACTATATGTATGTTCTATCTCTATTTAGGATATTTGTATATTGATACATATTAAGGATATTGTTATCACATTTGCACTATACATTTCTACCTCTGATTAAGATATTTTTGCATATTGTCACTAATTTGAGGTCATTGTCTCTATATTGTATATCTGTTTACAGATAGTTTATTTTTATAATGTGAAGCCTTAGTCTTTAAATTATTTAGGTTGAGAAGAATTATAGGTTAATAGTCATCCATGCTTGTCATATTTATAGTAATATTGGTTAGGTTTTCTAGATATACATAAATACATGTCAGATAGATAGATAATCTTCAAATACTTTATAGACCTAGAGAATATGGCATTTAAAAGTTTTAATAACTTAGAATTTTGTTGACATGAGACATGATTGCTTCTGGGAGCACTGATCTACTTCTGAGAGGATGTTGGGCATGGAAAACACTCCATATGGAGTTTGTCTTCTTGTTAAAAAATGGGCTGTTGGGCAAAGAACTATCCTTATCTCATCTGCTGAGAGTAAGCATGCTGTCCATTCCAGATCAACAGGATATAAGGAAAAGCAACTGTTGAACCTTGCAAAGACAGGGTAAGATGGTCTTTCAAATTGTTCTGCTTCTGAAAATGGTCTGTCAAATATTCTAGGCCTGTACCAACATTGCAGAGAAACATTGAGTAACTGTCCAGGCAGCCACTAGTCTCTGTCATTTCTTGCATTTTTTCAGAAGTTGCTTGCTTGCACTTCCTGTTTACTCATGTAATATTATTTTCCTTCTCAGGTCTTTGATGGGGTTGAAGACAAGATAGTTACAGTAACAATCCTCTCATATCTTAGCTAAGAAAATATTAGATACTAGATTTAGATTCTCCAGGATAGGACAATTTTTGGTGTAATCTCTGTAATTTGCCATTTACTTATGACCTAGACAGTTAATATGATTCTTACCTTACATTGTTCTTGTTGGTTGCAGTTCCACTTTTGCTTATGTTATTACCCTTTCTTTCTCCTAGACAATACTTAATAATCATTCTTATTGTATATAGTTTTGTGTTAGGTTTAGCACCTTCTTATTTAAACAAAAGGGAAGTATAATGGGTATTTGCTCTGCCCATGACCTTGGGCTAGCTAACTCAATAGAGGCAGTGGTTCTTGCCTGCTTATGTAACCTCCTAAAAGGGAAAGGGGAGGGAGTCATGAGCTCTCTCTTGGATGTGGAAGGCTTTCTGGCACATGCTTCAGCAACCTGGTCTGGACCTTTCTCTATCTTTCCGTGGGAGATGAAGAGGCAATGGCATCATTTCATTTTGTATCAATGAGTCTGTTTTCCTCAGAGAACTCCTTAATAAGTTGATTTATATAGACCACCGAGGCTCTCATTATATCCAAGAACAAAATGTCTAGTGTTATGAAGCAGTAGACATAATTCTGTGTTTGGAGGTGGGCAGTGAACTTCCTAGGTCCATGTATGAGAGGTTTGTTTCACTTTGTGGCTTTACTTTGGATTCTATATACCTGTAAGTGGTGAAACTTATATGAGGGTACAAAAATTATTTAGTGTATGTCCTTGAACAAAATTATGTTATTGTATTTACTGTTATCCCCCTCCTCCTCTAGCATATGCTTTAGCCATTGCAACTTAACATCCTCATTAAATGCTCTGAGTTATGAAGCCCCCCGATGTTGTACTTCAGTTTCTAAAGAGAATCTAAATAAACAATATTTTCTTTATGAGAAGCCTATTGCAGGCATTTTATTATAATGATTGAAAGAACCTGATATAGCAACATAAGAAAACTTTAGTAAGACAGAGCAAGAAGAGATGGAACACAGATCATAGACTAATTATCAGTCCTTTTATCAATCAATAAATTACACTACAATAGAAACAAAAATGAACGAGAAAATACAATTGCAGGGGAAGAAAAAAAAGAATGAAAATGGACTCAGTATGAAAACTACAACTGGTATTATCTCAAAGATGTTATTTAATCATTAAAGACATAGTTTGAAAATAACCTATATAAGACAATTTAAAAACAATTAACAGAAACAGCATCAACTTCATCTTGCAACCTTCCAAGAATATCAGCAAGGTGAAAAATCTAAGATTGAGATTAGTGGATTAAAAATTTTTGAAAATAAATAAGAAACACAAATTATAAAACATTTAATGGATATTCTCAGAAGACTGCTTGAATCAAAACTTAAAAGTTTATACAATGACTGAAATAATGTTATAGAGAAATCTACAGCAAGTAAAATCATACATAAAATGTTGTGTACTAAAGATCTCATTTCCAAAGAAAAATTGTTAGATTTTTCTTTATGTTCTCTGAAGATGTGTGACATAAAGCAACTCTATCTGTTCTTCTTTCACAAAAATAATACAGGCTTTCTATGTATTTCTCTGTCTTATGTTGTTAATTCTTTCAATATCTCAAACCTTTCCATTCTGATATATGTGTAATGATCAGTGGCCCTTGATGTTATTGTTGAAACTCCTTTAGGATGCTACAAATCGGGCCACTCACTTTAAGATGGCAAATGCTGACAATGAATACTTTCTGTGTTTTTCATGTTGTGTTGATTAAATGTCTTATGGCTCCTTCATTCTTCATACCTCTTTCGTCTCATAGACAAAACAGTCTTTAAGCAGGGCCAATGGATAAAACTAAAGTGGCAGTCAAGTACTTAAATGGGAAGCAGAGTCACACATCTCTCAAAAAACAGACAAACAAAAACCAAAAATAACAACAACAAAAACTATAAAATCTTGTTGAGAATGCTGTCCACAACCAACTAAAAAACTAAGTATTTTGTGACAATTAGACAATCTGGGATTGCAAAGAAAAAGTGCTAGTAAGTAAACACAGGAAGAGATATTGCCATATTACTAATATGAAGAAAGTTGTTATGATCTTGATCCAAAATTAAATCTGCAATATATGTTCTGAAGTCAAAGTCTAGTTCTGAGCTATCCACTTCTATGGTAGCTAGCAGAATTGATGAAGGTCTGCTTGAAATGACTGATTCTAGTAAAGGTTAGTTCATGAGATTGGTATAAAATCCTGATGTACAGAACTAATGTATGCATGATGGTGAGCTCCTGCCTGACAGGGAAGAAGCATAAGCCGAGAAATTAATATAATCCATTTAACTTTATCACTCATTTTCCTTAATATATTTATTTATTTTAATTTTTAATGCAATTGCATGTATATACAGTATGTATATTTTATGTACATACATATAGACATATAAAAATTAAATTAACATAATCAAAAAATCTTAGTATTCTAGAATATACTCAGGAGAACCAAAATAAGAATCTATGAGGTAGAAGTGGAAATAAAATCAAATGGCTTAAATGACCTATTATCTAAAATTCTAGGCAAGGATTTCTCAAATTAAGAGAAAACATAAACATCTAAATATAGAAAGCATTTACAAACTCAAATTTATGAAATCAGAGAAAAACAAGACTTATCATAGATGCCATGTCAAAAATACAAAGCAAAATAACAATAATAAGGGCCATAAGAAATCATGCCACCGGGCGGTGGTGATGCACGCCTTTAATCCCAGCACTCGGGAGGCAGAGGCAGGTAGATCTCTGTGAGTTAGAGGCCAGCCTGGGCTACCAAGTGAGTTCCAGGAAAAGGCACAAAGCTACACAGAGAAAACCTGTCTCAAAAAACCAAAAAAAAGAAAAAAAAGAAAAGAAAAAGAAATCATGCCAACTAATTTAGAAGCTGACATATTAAAGTAACATATGATTTATTGTCACTAAACATAAAGGACAAAAATATTCATGAAATAATATATATTCTTATAACCCTTAATAATAAATCATTGTCAACAAAAGTAGTTATGCCCAGAAAATTGTCTATGAAAACAGGTAGCATATAAAGTTGTGTTATGATAAACACAAGTGGAAGCAATATATAGCAAGTAAGCCAATACTTCAGAAAGTTACTAGTAAAATAACATACATACAGGAACAAGAAGGCCAGTTTAACACATAAGAAGACAAGAAATATTATATTTAATTAAATAAACAAAGCAAAACAAACAAGCAAAACCAGCTGAGAGCAAATCAACTGGCATCTAACAACTGCAGCAGAAGAAAAAAGCTATCCATTTAACAATCAACAAATAAACAAAAGCATACATAGTAGTAAACCCTTCTCAGCTATAATTTTTAATGTAAATGTCTTTATCTCTCCTGCTAAAAAGTGCAGACAATACTATGGGCTTCAAAACAGTTTCAACTACCTGGTGTTCAAGAAACTCACATAACAAAGAAAGTCATTTATAAACTAATAATCAAAGGTAAGATATCAAATTAACAAAAGGGAATCCTTAAACTACCTGAAATAGAAAATCTAATGTCTGATAAAGTAGACTTCATACAGAAATTTATCAGTAGAGATAAATATGCCCATTACATATTAATATAATAAAAAATTCCATCCCAAGGTTATACATAATGTAAGTGGTTGGACAAAGAATCTCAGGACCCCCAGTTTCATAAAACAAACAGTCAAATGTATAAAATATCACATAGGTTCTGGTATAATAAAAATGAAAATCTTCAATACCCCACTCACACATCTAAATATAACACCAGTAGCACAGACACTGAGAGCAACAATAAATGGGACCTCCTGAAACTCAAAAGTTTCTATAAGAAAGAGGACACAGTAAAGACAACAAAACAGTAGCTGATAGAATGGGAAAAGATCTTTTCAAATCCCACATCTGACAGAAGGCTGATCTCCAAAATATAAAAAGAAACGAAGAAAGTAGATGCCAAAATACCAAATAATATAATTTTTTAAAAAAGGTGTAGATTTAAACAGGGAATTCTCAACAGAAGAATCTCAAATGGCTGAAAGACATTTAAGGAATTGCTCAACATCCTTAGGTATTATGGAAATGCAAATCAAAATGACTCTGAGATACAACCTTACACCTGTCAGAATTGCTAAGATCAAAAACATTGATGACAGCTTATGATGGAGAGAGTATGTGGAAAAGGGGGAACACTCTTCCACTGCTGGTGGGAATGCAAACTTGTACAGCCTCTCTGGAAATCAGTATAGCGGTTTCTCAGAAAATTGTTATCAACCTTCCTCAAGACTCAGCAATAGCACTCCTGGGCATATACCCAAAAGATGCTCAACTATACCACAAAGACAATAGCCAGAATATGGAAACAACCTAGATGCCCCTCAATGCAAGAATAGATAAAGAAAATTTGATTTGGTTGTGTCTGTATGTTTCCCTATCAGGAAATTAGTGGGAACTCATGAACTATGTACTAATAGCTGTGGAGCCTCCATGGTACTGGACTAGGCCCTCTGCATAGGCAAAACAGTTGTTTAGCTTGACCTGCTTAAGGGGCCCCTGGCAGTGGGATCAGGATCTGTCCCTGCTGCATGAGGCAGGCTTTTTGGAGCCCAGTGCCTATGGTGGGACACTTTACAAAGACTTGGTTCAGGGGGAGGGACTTGGACCTGCCTCAACTGAATGTACCAGGCTCTGATGACTCCCCATGGAAGTCCTTGCCTTGGAGGTGGTGGGAAATGGGAGTGGGCTGGGGGGGGGCATGAGGAGGGAGGAGAGGGGCACCTGTGGTTAGTATGTAAAATGGACAGAAAATTTCTTAATAATAAAAAATAAGAAAAATATACTCTAAAAAAAGAAAATTTGGTACATTTAAAGGAGTATTATGCAGTGGTAAAAAACAATGATATCATGAAATTTGTAGGCAAATGGATAGAACTAGAAAAAAATCATTCTGAGTGAGTTAACCCAAATCCAGAAGGACATACATAGTATGTACTTACTGATATGTGGATATTAGACGCAGATCAATGGATAACCAGGCTACAATCCACAACCCAGAGAAGCTAGGTAAAGAGGAGGACACTAAGAGATACATGCATGGATTGCTCCAGGAAGGGGAAAAGGTTAAGATCTCCTGGGTAAACGGGGAGATGCGGGGGGAGATGGAGGTAGGAACATGAGGGATTGAGATTGCTGAATTTGTGGAGGGATGGAGAGGAAGAACAATGAAACAGATATCTTGACAAAGTGAGGCAATATGGAGTTAGGGAGAAACCGGGTGCTAGGAAAATCTCCAGGAAACCATAAGGATGTCCCCAGCCAAGATTCCTAGCAATGGTGGACAGAGTGCCTGAATTAGCCTTCCCCTGTACTCAGATTGGTGACTACCCTGTCACAAAAGAACCTATATCCAGTGACTGATGGATACAGATACAGAGACCTTACAGACAAGCACTTGGCCAAGATCCTGGAGTTCTGTTGAAGAGAGTAAGGAGGGACTATAGGAGCAAAGGAGGTCAAGATCATGATGGATTAAACCATGGAGACAGCTGCCCTGAGCTAGTGGGACTTCATGGACTCTGGACTGACAGCTGGGGACCCTGAATGGGATTGAACTAGGCCCTCTGAGTGTAGGTGACAGTTGTATGGCTGGATCTGTTTGTGTGGCCTCTGGCAATGGTACCAGGACCTATTCCATGTTCATGAACTGGCTTTTTAGAGCCCGTTCCCTATGGTAGAATGCCTTACTCAGCTTTGAAACAGAAGGAAAGGCCTTAGTCCTGCCCCAACTTGGTATGCCAGCAGGTGTTGACTACCCAAGGGAGGCCTTACCCACTATGAGGAGTGAATAGGGTGTGGAATGGGGGAGAGAGAGTGGGAAATTGGAGAAGGGGAAGGAGAGGAAACAGTGGTTGATATATAAAATGAAAAAAATAAATTTAAATAATAATCTAATGAAGGTCAAATTAAATATGCAAAAACAAGAAAGCCTAATTAAAATCAGAAACATGTAATATACCAAAGATTAAATGTAGATAAACAAGTCCCTTTGAAGAAGACTCTGTAAGGAAAATTAATCTTAAATAAGAAATAAAGGTGATAAAGTACTTATATTCGTAACAGTTGTAGGAAAATCTTAGTTAATAAGTGGTTGAGAATTGTGGCAGGTGTTGTCATGTAATAACTGAAATTATAAAAAATGAATTTATATTAATGACTAAAAATGTTTACTATATTACTTGGGAAAACACTTTTTTTATCTTATGCTGGAGAGCTTTATGGCACTGTTTGTGTTGAGTGTTTCTGTATTAATGATCTTATACATAGAAATAATTGAAACAATATGGTATTATTTTGCTCAGACTCCTTAATATTCCATTAGTTGCAGTAAGAAAAACAACATAGTTTGAGTGAGAGTATATACACACATATCTATAAAACAGATTCAACAATACATAAATACACCCAGTTAAAATTTTAGCTAAATATAAAAACAGCATCGACACAGTATAGTGGAAGAAAGATATTCTTTCCAACTAATGGAATTGGTGCAACTGGATTTCCATAAGCAAGACCAAATGAGCAAAATAAAACAAAACAAAAATAAGAATTTTGACTGAATTTTTCAATTTCTAAAAAAATGATTTATGAAAGTTATGGAACTAAATTGAACCTGACAATTTTAAAATTATTAGAGAAAGTAGAAATACTTCATGAACTAAAATTGTGCATTGAAGCTATACAACATATATCACTCTCAACTTCTCTCCAACTTTCAAAGAATCAGTGACTGAAACATTATTTTCATTGAAAATAGAAACTGGGAGTGGTGGTAAGAATAGGTTTCTGGGCAAATAAGAGGAAAGAATTAATGGTGAGGGAGAGTGAAAGGAGCAGACAGCTTATAATCAAGGAGATACAAACAATGAAAAGGGAATTCTAATCTTATATCATTTCTAATGTATATTTGGATGTTATGATTGAATATATGCATCGTGTGTTTTCATAAAATTAAAGTCGCAGAACATTTGATTGGTTATAAACCTTACTTCAGTATAGTTATATTATGAGTAGAGTGCATGATCTAAAATAATTTAATTATATTTAATTTATAAAGAATTACCTTTAATTATTAAAATATGGTATGACACAGTAGTATTATTTTTAATTATAAACAAAAACTACTGGGTTTCTGACTAAATCAGTAGTTTGGTAAATGTTGTTAAGTTTCATTATCATATGGGAAGATCGTTTCCTTTTTTCTAACTTATGCTTTGCACAGCAATAGCTAACAGCATTTAACTCCTGGTACTGGTTCCTTTGATGAAAAGGAGGGCAAATGTTTCTTTCATTTTTATTTTGTACATGGAATTCATATATATTATGTAAGACTGAATCACTCAAAAATATCCATGACTTCTTCTTAGAGGGTACCCAGAAGTGTCATAGTGTTCAATGTGACATAAATGAATAACACACTAAACATTTTAACTGCTAAATCTTTGTTATTGCTAAACTTAATTCAGAACGCAAAGCATATTTCTCTAATAGTAATTATTTCAACAGTAATTTTCAATATTAAAAATATCCAACTAAAATATGTTTCCTTCCATATGCAGATTGACTGATTTAAGAGTAGGAATCTGAACATAGTATTCAAATAATGACATTATTCCTAGAATAACTCTAAATTCCCAATCATTTCACTGTATAGCACCCTTCAGTACAACTTCAGATTCCATGAACATGGGATGGCCATGTTCTTAAAACTTTTTGTTGGATAATCACTCAGTCTTTTGTGTGTGCCTTATCATCTGACAAAAATGCAAATGATGGAAGTTATTGTGAACTAAATCATACTCTGACCCCCAACTCATAGATTTAAGTGTAGGCTCCCAATGCAATGCCATTTGAAAATGAAGCCTTTGGAAGACAATTAGCCCATGAGAAGGAATGTGCATGATGTGATTATCATATCCATGTGACAAGAATACTTTATTCACTCACACACTAGTGAGTTTATGTTCTATCTATTTTTTACTGTCAGAAGATAAGAACTGTGATACTCACATCTCCAAGTCAGTGCCATTTTAACAAGTACACCACGTGGGTACCATAATCTCAGACTTTTTGTTTCAGAACTACTAGAATAATAGATTTTATTGTTGCCTAACCAAATACAGAGAATTTTGTTAAGGTACCCTTGGATGACTAAGATCATTGAATATTTAAAATTGCAATGAAGATTAAATAAAATATGCATAATGAATGGTACAATGTATTTCATATAATAAATTCAGAACAAATATAACTCACTAATGTTAAGATAAAACATTATTGCTTTTGTTATTATTACCAATTATTTTCCATATATCACCTGAGGATAGAGTCCTTGATTACTTCTTGGTTAATCTCTAAAAGAAGAGACAGTATAATGCAATATTTGATAATCTGTACTCTAATGAGATGTTGTTCTAATACAACTAAATATTTATGTCTGGATATACCATGGAGCTTACTTGCTTAATTTAATAGTGCATGCTACATTATTAAAACTGTGAAGATAACTGCAAGTACAATATAGCTTTACTCAGAACTGATTATTTTGAAGTGTTCCCAAAATACAATTCATCAGTATCAAATGAATGAAAAACTAAAGCTCCAGTTTTAGCTTTTTGTTTGTTGGTTGATTGGTGTGGTTTGGTTTGGTTTTTTACAGTGTCTGGCCTTGCTGGACTAGAACTCAAAGATATTCACCTGCACTGGTCTTATTCCCATGAACGTTGCCATAAAACTCATAAGCCATAATATGTGGCCTAGCATTTTAGCTTCGAAGAATTAGAATTGGTTAGAAAATATCTTCAGAGTGATTAATAAGTACAGTGTTATTAATATGATTTATTGAGATATGAAAATATCTAATCACCCTTTATATAATCAATAAGTGATAAATCAATTTTTATTAATTAGTTCTATGTTGATTCGCTCTAGGGTCTTTTCTGTTCTAATGATACAAGGCAATGTGCAAAACATAATTCTCATAGCACACTAAGAGCCCAGTTGGAGTTTCATTAGACACAGGAAATGACATGAATGTTCTACTCTTATATCATATTGTAACAGAGGTCCAATTAATGTGCCTATATTCATAAGTACATTTGCCAAATTTACTCTATTGCTTCAATAGACTTTCACTAATTGTACAAGTCTATTATGAAAACATACCATTTTAATATAAGTTGAATATATCACTAACAAGAAAAGATATCAAATAGATGAGCTGATATAATTCATTTATGAAGTACTCAAATGATATCACAAGTAAAAATAATACGTATAATACAAATAACCTTATTTGAAACATTCAATCACATATGCTTATTCATTATTATTACTAAAGTAGCAAAATGTAGCCATTTGACGTTATTTCCATTTTTTGTTGGATATAAGTATTTTTCTGAAAGCAGAGACTTTGGATTTCAGTCTAAATGTTATTCATATTTTAAACATTATAAAGTCTAATAGAAGACATGCATAGACTATATAAATGAATATATATGAAAAACACTGCTTGCTCACTTTTAACTGGCATAATATAAAATTATTAAGTCTAGGAATGAGACCAATGATTTGAAGAAATATTTGTGTGTTATTTTTGTTTGTGGGAGGCATGTGGTAGCTTGTAGTCTTGCTATCTATTGCAGATTGAGTTTAAACTCAAGATACCCCTGCTTCATCTCACAAAATAGGATTACATGTAGGTACCCTAATGAAAAGCTTATAAATTAACTGATTCTCCTTTTTCACCTTTGATACAAACAGAGATTATTTTCTAAGAAATAATGGTTCAAAACGTCACCATGACCAAAGAAAAACCATACAATTGAGACATATACTGAAAGTTCCTTACATAAAACAACTGTCAAACTCCTAGCACCTGGTTCTGTATATAAGGGTCCCAAAAGATGCCAAAGACATTGAAAAAAAAAACATAAGAATTCAATAATCCTTTTTTTTTTATCCTGAAGAGAGATGAACTCACAGGAAAAGCCACTGCTCAATGAGTAGAGATACAGATATCTTAATAAAGGAATCATAATGGTTCATGAGAGCAGCCTTGGTAGCAGAAAACAGTGTTGCAAACTTTGCTAAAACAAGAAAACATGACCTGTCATTGACAAACACCTGGAGGCTCAGAGCAGACAAGTTAAAGATGCAAAAACTCAAGGGAAAGCAATCCCCTTGTGGCATCACATTTTAAGGTTTATTTCCAGTCACTTCAATTTTATAAATAAAATTTGGAGGAAAGGCCAGTTAGGCTGCCCTCCTGCCAAGCTCCTCCACTCCATCACTCTCTCAGTGTCTGCCTACTCTATCCTAGTCCTATACCCTTCAGTGGACTTTTTCTAGGCCTCCTTCTGCACTAGAGACTCTAAGCTTTACCAGAACAACACAGACAGTCCGGTCAGGCTGCCTGTCCTCCATACTCTGCCTCTATCTCACTCACTCCTTGTCTTCACACCCTATCCCCAGACCTGTAACCTGCCATACCCCCGTCTCTAACTGGGGTAGACTCCCTGCTCTGCCTGGGACCCCATAGCCAGTCAGAAGTCCAGTCCCAAACTTGAGTGGAGACCACATGTAAAATTACAGACCACTCTGACCAAAAGACCAAAGGTAACAGAAACCAAAGAACAATACGCATCAAACAAAGCAAAACTCAGAAATCAGTACCTACACCTATAATCACCCCAAACCCATATGCAAGTAGGGCAGCAAAAGAACACAATCAACAATAGCCAAGACAAAAAGTCCTGAATATTCTACCATAGAAGAAGCACAAGAAATAAAAATAGAACCAACATTATGAAGATAATTGAGGTTCTAAAAGGGGAAATGAATAAATGCCATGAAGAAATCCAGGAAAACACAAACAAGCAATTCAAAGAAATGAAGAAATAAGTTAGTGAAAGCCAAGAGAAAACAATCAGTAAAGGAAATGAAAAAACACTGCAAGACAAGAAAATGGAAAGAGAAACAATAAACAAAACACAAACAAATGGAATTAAGGGAATGAAAAATTTAGGAAAGCAAAAAGAAACTACAGACACAAAAATCACAAACAAAATACAGAAGATAGAAGACAGAATCTCAGTTGTTGAAGATGCAATAGAAGAAATAGACATATAGTGCATTGATATACTGTGCAAAGAAATTGTTAAATCTAAAATGTCCTGACACAAAACATCCAGGAAATCTGAGACACTATGAAAAGACAAAACCTAAGAATAATAAGAATTCAAGAAGAAGAGTCTCAGATTGAAGGCCCAGGAAATATTTTCAACAAAATGATAAGAAAAAAAATTACTCGGGTAGACAGGCCCGGCGGCGGAGACAAGCAGACTCAGGTAGGCCTGCGGCGGCGGCCTGCAGAGGTAGACGGAGGCCTGGCGGCGGCGGCGGCCAACAGAGACATTCAGGCCCAGCAGCGGCCCACAGAGGTAGACAGGCCTAGCAGCAGAGACAAGCAGACCCAGGTAGGTCTGTGGTGGCAGCCCGCAGAGGTAGACGGCCAGGCGGCAACAGCCGACAGGGTCATACAGGCCCGGTGGCAGCCAGCAGAGACATACAGGCCTGGTGGCGGCCCACAGAGGTAGACGGGCCCAGCGGCAGTGACAAGCAGAGGTAGGTAGACCCACGGTGGCAGCCAGCAGAGACATACAGGCCCGGAGGCAGACTGCAGAGGTAGACAGGCCCGGTGACAGGGACAAGCAGACGCAGCTTGGAACAGGGATGCCTCTAACCCCAACACCCGGGGAAGAAGCTATCTCCATGGTATGGAACCAGAACGAATCTGAACACTCCGTCTGAGGACAACCCAGGGCTCAGCTGCTGATCCTGCGAAACCCAACAACTTGGAGGTGTTGGTGAGACTACCCTGCTCAGCCGAAACTCATCTGGGAGAGGATTCAGATGCCTACAGTTGTAAGTCTGAAGAAACAAGATCAGCTGAGGAGTTGAACAAAACATGAACAAAACGTGACCTGGGAACACAGAAGAAGGCACTGCCCAGCCACCAAACCAGATCACCAGAATCATAGGTATATACTTCACCGACTGAGATCAGCTGCCCTTGAAGAAATAGCCCAATAGCACCAATTTAACCAAGAACTCCTACTAAACCAAGACTAAAAATTAGAACAAGAGAGGCACTCTCAGACACAGACATCACCTGCACCGCACAGAGGAAGAGATGAGTAGACGCCAGTGCAAAAATACAGGCAACAACATAAAGACCTATATGGCAACATCAGAACTTAGTGATTCTACACCTGCAAGACCTGAACATACCAAGACAGAAGAAACAGAAGAAATCAACCCTAAAGATGACTTTAAGAAGATGATAGAGGCCCTTAAAGAAGAAATAAAACATTCCCTCAAAGAGGAAATAAAAACTTTCCTTAAAGAGGAAATGAAAAACTCCCTTAAAGAGGAAATAAAAACTTCCCTTAAAGAGGAAAAGCACTCTTGAACACATTGGCACCGGAGACCATTTCCTAAATAAAACACCAACAGCACAGACCCTGAGCACAACAATTAATAAATGGGACCTCTTGAAATTGAGAAGCTTTTGCAGGGCAAAAGACACAGTCAATAAGACAAAAGGACAGCCAACAGAATGGGAAAAGATCTTCACCAACCCCACATCTGACAGAGGATTGATCTCCACAATATATAAAGAACTCAAGAAACTAGACATCAAAATACTGAACAGTCCAATTAAAAAATGGACTAAAGAGCTAAACAGAGAATTCACAAAACAAGAACTACAAATGGCTGAAAGACATTTAAAGAAATGCTCAACATCCTTAATCATCAGAGAAATGCAAATCAAAATGACTCTGAGATACCACCTTACACCTGTCAGAATGGCTACGATCAAAAACAGCAGTTACAGCCAATGTTGGAGAGGATGTGGAGCAAAGGGAACACTCCTCCACTGTTGGTGGGAATGTAAACTTGTACAACCACTGTGGAAATCAGTATGGCGGTTTCTCAGAAAATTAGTAATCGAACTACCTCAGGACCCAGCCATCCCACTCTTGGGCATATAGCAAAGGAATGCTGATTCATACCATAAAGATACATGCTCAGCTATGTTCATAGCAGCACTATTTGTAGTATCCAGAACCTGAAAACAACCTAGATGCCCATCAACGGAAGAATGGATGGAAAAAATGTGGTACATATACTCAATGGAGTACTACTCAGCAGAGAAAAACAACGAAAGCATGAAATTTGCAGGCAAATGGATGGAACTAGAAAAAAATCATCCTGAGTGAGGTAACCCAAACCCAGAAAGACAGTCATGGTATGTATTCACTCATAAGTGGATTCTAGATATAAAATAAAGAACAATCAGACCACAACACATAGAACCATAGAGGCTATTATATATATAGCATCCCTAGGATGACTGTGGCTTATAATAAATTACAGTTTTACTCAATTATTGAAAAAAATAGCCAAATGAATGGAAACACATGAACTATGAACCAAAGGCTGAGGGGCCCCCAGCTGGATCAGGCCCTCTGAATTGGTTAGACAGTTGATTGGCTTGATCAGTTTGGGAGGCAACTAGGCAGTGGGACCAAGTCCTGTGCTCATTGCATGAGTTGGCTGTTTGAAACCTGGAGCTTATGCAGGGACACTTGGCTCAGTCTGGGAGGAAGGGACTGGACCTGCCTGTACTGAGTCTACCAGGTTGATTTCAGTCCTAGGGGGTAGATTTTCCCTAGAGGAGGTGGGAATGGGGGGTAGGCTGGGGGTAAGGGGAGGGGGTGGGGGGAGAATAGGAGAACCCATGGCTGATATGTAGAACTGAATGGTATTGTAAAATAAAATAAAATAAATAGTATATTGTTCAGCTGGGCATAGTGGTGTGTGCCTTTAATACCAGCAGTTGTGAGAAAGAGGCAGGCAGGTTTCTAAAAAAAAAAATTACTCACCTGAAGGACATGATTATAAAGGTACAGGAAGCTTAAAGAACACAAAATAGTTTGGACCAGAAAAGAGAGGCTCCTTGTCACATAATAACCAAAACACTAATGCTGTGGGATAGTCTGTATGTCAAATTGCTCTGATTGGTCAATAAATAAAACACTGATTGGCCAGTGGCCAGCAGGAAGTATAGGCGAGACTAACAGAGAGGAGAATTGAGAGAACAGGAAGGTGGGGGGAGTCACTGCCAGCTGCTGCCATGACAAGCAGCATGTGAAGATGCCGGCAAGCCACGAGCCACTGGCAAGGTATAGATTTATAGAAATGGATTAATTTAAGCTATAAGAACAGTTAGCAAGAAGCCTGCCACAGCCATACAGTTTGTAAGCAATATAAGTCTCTGTGTTTACTTGGTTGGGTCTGAGCGGCTGTGGGACTGGTGGGTGAGTGAGATTTGTCCTATGGGCCATGCAGGAAAACTCTAGCTACACACTAAACATTCAGAACAAAAATATATATATATAAAAGCTTCAAGAAAAAAAGGGTATGTAACATAAAAATGAATATGTATTAGAATTATACTTGTCTTATTCATGGAGACTATAGAAGCAAGAAGGGCCTTGACATATGTCCTCCAGATTCTATATGACCAAAGGTGCCAGCCTTGACTACTAATTCCAGCATGATTTTTAGCCACCATCGATGGAGAAACTGAGATATTTCATGATAAAGCCAAATATAAACAATAGATAACTACAAATTGAGCCCCACAGAATGTACTAGAAGAAAAACACCAACCCAAGGAGGTTAACTATACTGTGAAAGAAGAGGAAATAAATAATCTCATACAAGCTAAAACAAAAGAAAGGAAACACACACTCACACACACAGACACAGCACTGTAGCAGGCATTTTTGGGGGACAACATCCAACTCCCAAATCATGATATGGAGACTCATTATTACTCATGAATGCTTATTATTATTAACTTATGCTTGTTACATTTGCTCTTATAACTGAATTTAACCTATTCCTCTTAATGTATGTTTCTCACCAGGACTTTTTACCTTTCTTTCATTGTGTATAGCCAACTCCATGTCTGGCTGGTTGGTGGATGCCAGGCTGGCCTTGGGCATCTCCCTCTCTGTCTCTCTTTTTCTCCCTTCTCTCCTTCTCCACTCATGGGCCTAGATTCCTCCTCCTATATATTCTCTCTTCCTGCCAGCCATGTTTATCCCTCTACTGCCTAACTATTGACCATTCATCTTTTTATTAGACCAGTTAGGTGCTTTAAGCAAGCGAAGCAACACATATTCATATTGTTTTTGTTTTTTTGAGACAGGGTTTCTCTGTGTAGCTTTGGCACCTTTCCTGGAACTCACTCTGTAGTCCAGGCTGGCCTCGAACTCACAGAGATCTACCTGCCTCTGCCTCCTGGGTACTGGGATTAAAGGAGTACGCCACTACTGCCTGGCTAACATTTTTACATTGCTAAACAAATGGAGCATGAACAAATGCAACACATCTTACATCATTAACAAATGCAACATAAACACATATAAAACATCTTTGCATAGTAATGTAATATTCCACAAAACACTACCACCATCAACAAGAACATCAAAAAACTAAATAAATAAAATTAAAACAGGAATTAATAATACTTGGTCTTTGATATCTCTCAATATCAGTGGATTCAATTACCCATTAATAAGATACAGACTAACAGGATAGATATGAAAACATGATCCTTCCTTCTGCTGCATACAAGAAATACACTTTAATTTCAAAGATAGACATTACCTCAGAGAAAAGGACTGTAAAAAGGTTTTCACAGATTGTGCGAAGATATTTACAAAATACATCTGGTAACGGATTATTATTCAAAATCTACAAAAATCTTTTAAAATTCCACATTCATAAATCAACCAGTCCAACTTAAAAGTTGTCAATGGGTAGTTGTGGAAATCATTCTACAGATAGAGTAGTTAGTACACAAGTACACAATCTGAGTTCAGATCTCCAAAAATTGACACACACACACACACAAAAAAAAAAAAAAAACTGGATGCACATGTATATGCTTATTATCCCAGCAAAGGAAAATGAAATCAGGGGGATATCCTCAGGCTTTCTTTTCAGTCTTTCCATATTGGTGAGCTTCAGGTTAAGTGAAAGAATTTTTCCCCCCAAGCAGGCCCGGGTCACTCTTCTCCTATTCTGTGCCCAACAGTGAGGCCTCCTGGAACTTCATCAGAGCAGCTCACAGGACCTAGAATCTCATGTCGACAAGAATGAGAACATCCAAACATAGCAGTTTAAAACATCATGTTCCCTAGGTTGCCAGGTTCTTGGCTAAATGTACCCATGCCCACATCAGCAGCCATGCCCTGAGGCCTCATCTGTGGCAGGATCATGATGTTCTGTTAGGGTCTTATCATGCCCTGCATGGACATCATCATGCCTGAAGAACCCACAGGCTAGGTATAGAACCCAGAGGGACCCCAGTTCTTGCCAGGAATCATGCCCACAGCAGCAGCTGGATTGGTCTTTGGGGTAGCCTGGATGGTCATTGTACATTGTGCTGGTGACATCATCTAGTTATGAGGTCCCGTCATGCCTTGTTGGAGAAAGGCTGGTGGTCTCATTGTGTTTGTGGCCTGGCATGGATGGTGATGTACCAAGAGGAATGTCTAGAGTTCCTACTTGCTCAGGGCCTCCCATGCTAGGTAATGCTAGATCCATTCTTGATCACTCATCATTCCCTGCATGTGTGAAAACCCAAGTCCAGGACTCTGTGGCTATTTGTGGCCTGGGACTTCCCCCTGAGGGAAATACTGCAGTGTCTGGCTGTGTTTCTCTGAAGGGATAATGCTGGAGAGATCAAACTCAGGTAATCTGGTGGCTCCAGGTCAGATTACCTCCTGCAGATTTGGGTCTGTAAACACCTAGGTCATGCTGTTCTCCAGGACAGTGAAGGAGTCAGGAGCCCCTGGACCTCTAGGCTTTCAAAGTGCTGCATCTGCTGTACTTTGGGGCAGGTTGCTAGGGCGACCAAGTGGGTCTTCTCATGGGAATCCTATCCCTCCTGAGAATACTATCTCTCCTGGGAAGATGACTTGTCCCCTAGTGGGGCCACTGTGAGGAAATGGAACCTGCTGAGGAGGAGGCTGTACTGGAGGGAAGCCCTGGGGGAAGCCCATCTGTCCTTGATGTACCACTGGAGGACCCAGGGACCCATGCCCCATGATAGGATTGTGTGACATCAAGCCAGGCCCCATTGGGACCTCATGAGGAGGTATGCTAGGTCCCATGGCATTAGGAGAGGGCATCTGATTGGAGTGAGAAAGTGACTGGATCATTCCTATGGGCTGAGGGTTGGAATCAGAACCAAGGGGTTTGGACCTGAAATTTGAAGATTCTGTGTATTAATGCCCATTCCTGGCATTCATTATTCATTGATGGCAAGTTGGGCAAACCAGCTGGAGACTTTAGTCTTTGGGGCAAGGGAGAACAGGAGTACTGGGCTATTTATATTAGATGGAGAATCCATCTTCAGATTTTGGACTATTTTCTTTCAATTCCAGTGTATAGAAAAACCAAACTACGAACTCAGAGCAGAAGAGCAGAGTATTACTGAAAAGCACACACACACACACACACACACACACACACACACACACACACACACACACAATGAGCTACATTCAGCTGGAGGGGGCACGGCAAATTTTCTTTTTAAAAATATTGATGCTTGGGCTATCTGTTTTTCAGTTCACATGCTCTTCAGCACAGCCTCTGAGTATACAAACCTACCCTCCTGATTCTCTCCAATCCTCTCTATTCCTCCAGTTCCGTGGTCAAGTGTGTTTCCTTCCCTGTGACCCTGCTGGTGACCCTTGGCTTCCCCCACCCTCCTCCATCTCCTCTTCCCTTGTCAACTGCAATACCCGGCTTCTCTGGGGAACACTCTAGGGAGGCAGGGCCTCTGCCTCTGATACCTTCCTGCCTCTCTTCCCTCATCTTTCTCCTCCCTGCTGTGCTCTTCCTTGCCTACCTTGTTTCTTGTTCTCATTTTCTTAGGAATTGCCAAATGAATTTTATTAATGTGGGAATGGAACCAATGCTAAAAGCTATTCAGGATTTTTTTTTGTTTTAAATTTTGTGTTCCTTCCCTTTCCCCCCTCTTCTCATGCGTGAAATGTTCTGTGTAATCTTCATAAAATTTGGTACAAAAACACTTGCCAGAGCTGTGGTGTCAGAAAAATAAATATATTGTTTCTTAAAAAGAAAAGAAAAGAAACAAACAAGCCAGAAAAAAAAGGTAGAGAGCAATAGAAGAAAACACTTAACATTGTCCTCTGGCTTCCATATTCCCTACACATATGTCCATGTATGTTCCTAGCACTTGGAGGCAAAGGCTGACTCAGGGAGATCTCTATGAGTTTGAACACAGTCTCATTTACATAGCAAATTCCTGGCTGGCCAGGACTACATAGTAAGACCTAGTCTTCGAAAAAAAGAAAGAAGGAAAGAAAGAAAGGAAAGAAAGGAATCTCTTGGGCACAGCAGCATGAATGTGTAATCTAGGACTTGGGATTACAACACTTGCGATTACAACATCAAAGAAAATGTAGAGATGAATACTCAGTAAATGAAATATAGTCCCCATTTGTATAAAAAGGAACATAGAAATTAATACAAAAGTGTCTGGTACAACAGAGTTTTGTGTTTGTTTTTACCTATTGCTACTGTGAATAATTAAAAATAATATTCACATTGTTATTTTTTTTATACAAAATTAGTATTTTCTAGACATGTCAAAAGAGGTGAAAAACTGTGCATGCAATAGCAGGCACAAACTAGTTTATAAAATATATCAATATGGAATAGGTCGATAGTTAAACTGCAATTCATTCATATGAGAGAATATTTGTCTCCAAATAAACTTCTAACCGACTAAAATAAATGGAGGAACCATTGTGGAACCAAAATAAGACCAAAATGCTCTCACCCCAAAACTAAAGGCCTAAGACTGCTCCTTTTAGCTACAGGCCATAAGTTACTGGAACAGGCCAGAAGTTACTGAGACCAGTCAGTTCAGATTCCAGAAACCAGGAAGTGTAAAAGTACAGAGCCACAAGATAGTCACGAGGTAATGCCTGCCAGACTATGGAATGTCCTCTCCCTGGTTTCCAGGGTAACTGACCACAGAAATGCCCCCACCTGAGGGCAGCCAATGAGAAATGGTGGCGGGCTTCCACTCCCTTAGAAGTAATTTCTAGAAGTCCCTAGAAGCGAGCCAATCAGAATTGTACCTGTACTAGCACCCCTAAATGATGTAACCTTGTGACTTTTCCCTTTAAAAACTGAGCTTGCAGACAGGTGGGCGCTTCCTCCAGCCTCCACTGCATTGGATGTATTGGACGAAGTCCCTGCCTAGGCTTGTATTGCTTTTGGATATCCAGAATTAAACCTTGCTTTTGCATTCCGGCATGCTCGTCTTTGGTGGTCTCTCTGGGGGTCACGATCTGGGCACAACATTTGGGGGCTCTCCGGGATCCCCAGAGACCCCCTGCCGGGACACCTAAGAGCTCCGGAGGTTCATCTGCACCATTGGTAAGAGCGCTCCATTTTCTTGTCTTTGTTTTACTTTCATTTTCTTATCCGAAGCCGGCGGTTGAATCTGACAGGCTCACCTTGGCGGACGCGCCTGTAAGGTGACCCTGGAGGAGTTGGAAGACGTTCCAACCCCTCATCAGGACGCGGGGGTCCTCACAGGTCCCCCCATCATAGGACGCCCGAGAGGGGTCCATCTGTTAGGATGCCCATGAGGGGTCCGTCTGTTTGGATCCGTCTGGGGATCGGGAGACTCTGTTGAATTGTCCCTGTACCATCTGTAGGTCTTTGGCATTATCGAGGCTCCCTCTCCGGACTCTCGTCTGCCTGGACCATCTGTAGGGCCCTTGTTCTTCCTTTTTGTCTGCCTATCTTGTTCGTCAGTGTTATTTGTTATACCTTCATAAATGTATAAATGTGTGAGAACTGTGGCCACATGTGTGAGTGTTTTATGCCTGAGCTTGTGTGTGCATTGGGACTTGTGGGCCGATTGCCAGCCGAAGGGATGGAGACCCCTTTGGTGGTTGAACTGACACAGACTAACCTAACATTGCTTCCTTGCTCTCTCTGACCAGAGCACAGGCAGCAGGCAGCAGAAAGCTTGCGGCTGCACAGCTGCTACTTCAGGGACCCAGGGCGCCGCTGAGAGGGCTAGGCGGCCCGTGAGCATCACGGGGCCTAGATGCAGCGGGTTCGGACCCCAGCTCGCTCAAAAAGCTGTGGAGTAGAGGCTTGGCTGCATGGGAACTAGGCATGGCTTTGTGCTAGAGCGGGCTGTGAGCACTGTGGGGCCCAGATATGGCCGGCAGGTTCTGGCTGGGCTCCTGTGTGGACATGGGGCAGAGCTGGCGGGAGCCAGCAGGAGCCTCTAGGAGCTCAGTGTGGGGGCTGGTGGAGAACTAACCAACCCTCCAGGGTCACAGCTGAGGAGTGGCCTACAGGTCTGTGGGCCCAGCCAGGGCGTGGAGTCACTTTCAGTCTGCCGTTCTCGTGTACTTGAGGGTCTGAGGTTAACAGCAATCTTTTGTCTCCATGGTGCACACTTTCCCCGTTCTCTTCCATGCTGTTGGGTGGGGCTCCCAAGACCTGCCCTGGGGCTAAAACTTGATCAAGGTCTGGCTCCAAGAATGGAATGTCACCAACAGTTTCTTGTCTGCGGTACAGTGCTGATGCAAATTGAGAGTTATTCTTGTTATGGTATGTGAATGTATTTCTGTTCTTATTTAAAATATTGTAACTTTACAATATATTCTAGAGTACTGAGGGAAATCACAAGAAAGACTTTGGTAAGAGTTTCTGTTTTAAAGGAAAAGAAAAAGCGGAATTTGTCTGGAGTAAATGTCTGAGGGATCAAAGTTATGGACTGAAGGTACATGGAAGGTTGTAGAAAGTCAGAGAGGATGTGATGTAAACTGTTTGTTATGGTTTCTTATACCTGCAAATACTGAATTTGAAAGTTAATTCTTATTGGTTTTCATCTTAAAAATGGCTAATGATTCTGCAAACTGCTTATGTGTGTATGTATACAGGTATGTGACTTGAAAATGAAAGCAAGCTTTAACTGTATGTATGTATGTGTGTAACTTGGATCCAACTGTGTGTATGTGTGCAAGTAATTATTGTTTAGAAAAAACGAGCTTTAAACAGCAACCACGTGGCTCCCTCCATCTTGGCTAGTGACCTCATGGGCAGCCATGTGGCTGGCAGCCATCTTTTACTAAGGTTATAAAGATCTACTCGGGTTAACACCTAATACTTATGTCTTTACCAAGTGTTCAACAGCAAGTTTCTAGAGAATTTAAATAGATGGCAACATATGTTTAATAAATAAGGTATTTGATTAATATTAAAGCTGCACATCAATGCTTTTATACACAGGAATATACCTTGTTCTGGCAGCCAAACTTGCAACATAAAGAAATCATAGGAAACAGCTGAGGTTTGCAAATGTATGGCAGGACTAGAGTTCCAAAAAGAGTCTAGTTGTAGTGGTGGAAGACATTTGAGAGATATCAGTCTTTTAAGAACAGTTTTTATAGTTAAAAACCAATGGCTTAAAAAATGTTTCTTCTTACCCAAGGTACGTTCAGGCTTAAGAATGTTGTATAATGATATTTTGTTTTGGTTTCTTTACTGAACCTGTATTTGATGCTAGAAGAGCTTCAACTTAAAAGCATTGTCTTTAGGCTACTTTTGTAGATTGTTAGAGAACATAAATAATCAGTCATAAGTAATCAAGTTTTTTAATTGTAGTCAGGGTAAGTAAGTACTGATGTAAGTTTACTCATTTACTCAGTCTCTTGCATATGTTTTTAGGGCTGAGCTTGAAACAAGTAATTAGAAACAAAGTTTGTCTATTCAGATATACCTGGACAGCCCTCATACTTCAGAGATCTGAAGAATATGGCATTTAAATGTTGATCTAAAAGCTTACTATATCAGACAGGCTTCCAGATCCTATCAGTGACCCAAGGTCTCCAAAGAAGATTACGAACGAGGCACCACAACGTCTCTGCCTGAAATATGACAACGCTGACCACAGGGCAAGATGCCCCAATGCAACGCCTGCCGCCAGGACTCAGCCCAGACTGTGGACAAGCAGTAGGACACTGGAATTGATTGCACCCTTTTGTGTGATCAAGGTCAGTCTTCCATGTCCCGATTCCACAGGAAAAATACTCTGCCTTATGGACCTGATGGCGGAAGAAGATTGATGCTGTTCTGACTGGTGCCTCCAACGCTGTGGAGACCTGGGTAGGGTTTGGTCCCTATAATTTATAGGATTGGAAGCTTCTTGGTCTGTACTCAGATATAGTTTATCCTTCTCAGATCTCTGACAGTACTTATGGCCAGGCTAGCTCTAACTTTGTCAGCATGGCAGCATCAACCAGATCCTCATGCAAGGCCATAGCTAGCTTGTTAGCTCACTTTTAGGAAAATGTTCTAAGTAAGTCATAAAGGTTCAGATATGAGTCCAAAATGAGATAAGTTTCAGATTACTCTCCTGTTCTATGGTTCAGAGCTTAACATTTAGGAGTCCTGATGAGCTGGTAGAGCAATGACTACTTACTGTTCAGTCACAAGCTCAATATTTTGGATTTGTTTTAGATGTCATATTTAAATGTAACTTGTTGGGACTCAAAGGCATGAGTCCACTTCTGCTGTTTTACAAGATACCCATTACATGCTTTGTCTATTTCAGTACAGATTGGTAATACTAATGTATCTAAAACTTTTATGTCATTTTGTAAAAACCTAGACCCATTTCACAGAGGTTGAAAGGACCCCAGATAAGTATTCCTAAAGATGGTATTTTTCCTCTCTCCTGGTCTTGGGACTACTGATTTTCCCATTACTAAGGGTATGGACCTAAGGGTTCCAAATAAGTTCATAAATTTTAACTTCTGTTCCTAGTTTAAATTTGTCTCAACAGATTTCCATTTGGCTGGCAGTCACCTCCAGGTTTCAGTTGCTGACTCCACTGCTCCAGATGACTGTGAGCTCCAAACTTGCTAAAAGCTGACGTGGACCAGCCCAGCTAACATGGTTCTTCCCTGTCTGTCCCTATGGGGTCAGGCAGCTACATGCTTCTGACAAATGCCCCCTTGCCCAGTCTTTGACTAGCTTTTCAGCCTTTTGGGGCCCCCTGACATCGGCCCCCCAATGCCAGCTCGAAGCAGTTCCAGAAGAGAATGTCACCCATATTCCCTGTTCAGAAAAGGCTGAAATGCTGGGTCAAAAGAAAACTCCCTGGCATAGAGACAAGATGGCTAACTATACATGGCCATTATTAGGGAGGGATACTTAGGAGCTAACTGTCCAAAACCCATGATTGGGTTCCATTAGGCACATGAGAAGGGGGAAATGTGGAACCAAAATAAGACCAAAATGCTCTCACCCCAAAACTAAAGGCCTAAGACTGCTCCTTTTAGCTACAGGCCATAAGTTACTGGAACAGGCCAGAAGTTACTGAGACCAGTCAGTTCAGATTCCAGAAACCAGGAAGTGTAAAAGTACAGAGCCACAAGATAGTCACGAGGTAATGCCTGCCAGACTATGGAATGTCCTCTCCCTGGTTTCCAGGGTAACTGACCACAGAAATGCCCCCACCTGAGGGCAGCCAATGAGAAATGGTGGCGGGCTTCCACTCCCTTAGAAGTAATTTCTAGAAGTCCCTAGAAGCGAGCCAATCAGAATTGTACCTGTACTAGCACCCCTAAATGATGTAACCTTGTGACTTTTCCCTTTAAAAATTGAGCTTGCAGACAGGTGGGCGCTTCCTCCAGCCTCCACTGCATTGGATGTATTGGACGAAGTCCCTGCCTAGGCTTGTATTGCTTTTGGATATCCAGAATTAAACCTTGCTTTTGCATTCCGGCATGCTCGTCTTTGGTGGTCTCTCTGGGGGTCACGATCTGGGCACAACACCATAACTATATGTGAATTAATATTTGAAGTCTATTAGAAAATTCTGCCTTTCATACAATTTCAAAAATATGACTTTCTATAAAGGCCAAAGTATACAAGGCCAAAATTAAAAATATCAGTGTTTGAAGAGTGAAGGGAGAAGGGGATGAAATTGGAGTAATGAAATGTATTAATTTTATTCATGGTTATGATAAACTATTCTAAATGAAATGATTTAGGAGAGAAAAGGTTTATTTTGCCAGGTAGATGATAAGTAGACTCCATTATGGTCAGTAAATACTGTGGAAGGAGCTTGAAGCAGTAGATCACATTGGATGTTCTCTTGGGTAAAAGAGAGAGAAGAATGTTGGCATTCAACTAGCTTTCATTTTTTTCTATTAAGATCAAGGTGCCAGTCTAGGGAATAGTATTGTTCACATTTAGGATGTATTTTTACCTCCTCAATTAACACAATCTAATAGTCCTCATTGGAATGCCAAGTGATTAACTTGCTAAAGATTATCTTTCATAGGTATGCAAAATGACTTGCTGTATGCAGATTTCTCTGTCCAACCTGCCAGTTCCCAAATAAGCACACAGATACAAATTATGAAAACTTGGTTGATAGCTTAGGTTTCTTGCTAGCTAACTCTTATATCTCAAATTAACCCATTTCTATTAATTTACATGCTGCCACATGGCTCATTTTTTATTACCTCATCTTCTATATGTCATACTTTCTCCATATCTCCTGATGACATCACCCATCTTTTCCCAGCATCCTCTGTACCTAGAAATCCTCCCTAGTTATTGGACAATCAACTCTTTACTAAACCAGTCAGAGTGGCACTTCTTCACAGTGTACAAAGAGGTTATTCCACATTTCTTTCTCTTTGACTAAATAAAAAGGCAAAATTTTCACTCTAACAAAATAAAGCTATATACAACAAGAACAAGTATCAGGTAATAATTACATTCACAGTGACCAATCCATTTGAATTTGACAAATTTGTATAAATTACTATATTATCTATCCTATCTTAGTCCATACATAAAATATTTTCTATCATAACATGCATTGCCACTTCAAAACTATCTTCAGACCTCAAAACATGCTCCTAGATAAACAATTTAAGCTTTTGTGTCTCTCAGCCCCACTCATTTTATGCCTCGTTTGTCAGTTTCTTTTCTGAACTTGGTAACAAAGAAAAGTGCAGCTCTAACTATGTTCTTTTCAACTCTGTCAGAGATCCAAGACATAACATTACCTGAGTAAACAGGAAGTGCAGAGCAAACAACTTTCCAAACTACAGAAATTTCTTTCTTTCTTGTATAGTCAGTCACCCAAGGTTCCTGTGCAACTTTAGACTATCCATATTTGGACTACAGACCTAAAATACCTGACAGACCTTTTTTTGTAAAGCAGAGATTTTGAAGGACTGTCCTACTTTGTCTTAGCAATGTTTAGCAGTCACTTTATTTTGTGTCCTGCTTGTCTAGTTTGGACAGCACACTGTACACAGTTGAGGCAAGGGCAGGTTCTTGCCCAAATGGCTGGCTTTTGCCATAAAGAAAGCAAATTCCATGTGGAGATTCATTGATGCCCATCATCTTTTTTGAAGTAAATTCGTTCTGCCATGAGCAAATGTGTCTCTCTGTCATAAAAAGCCTTGTGTTATTAAAATATGTTAAATGCCAAATTATGTTGTCTTAGAAGGTGATTGAAGACCATTTATCTATTTATAATATATCTGTTTAAATTTGAAAACATATCCAGTATGACTACAAGTGAGATTATTATAGATGACTAACTACTAACCTGCGTTTTTTTAAATTATACATTACATTTTTAAATTAGCTGAATTAACATAATACCTCAAATGAGAGTAGAAACATACATTCAGTATAACAAAAAGCTTAAATTTGTATCAATATACCAAAATCCATACTAATGTTAAACATTTGAGACTAGTAGTTGTTCAAAAGTAGACTCAACAATCTATGCTTTAGCTAATGAATTCTGTATATTATTCTTTTGAAAGAGTTCCTTGAATCTAATCTCCTTTGTTTAACTTTCTTCCTGACTGTGACCAATAACAACTGGTATCCAATCCTCCAAAATGATGACAAGCATCAATAACCCATTGAATGAACAAAAACTACCCATAATTCCCCCTTGGGATTGTGGGCATTTTATTCTCTAGATTGTTTCCTCCTGTCTGGGGATGTTGACATCTTTAGGCATCACTGGAAAATTTAAGATAATGGTCAAGTCCTGCAGGAGTTAGCTCTTATCTAGTCTCCGTGTAATGGGATAATGCAAATCTTATCTGAAGTTCTGAGTGTAGTAGACTATGAGGCTAGACCATGTCATCTCAGTCAGCATTCTTGAAGATGTTCTGGATGCAGAACTTTGAGGAAACTGCAACAGAGGCTCTCTGAGAAGCTGGATCACCTCAGCTACCAGTATTTATTGGTGTTTGGTCACCTTGCTCTGAAAACACACAATCCTTTAAAGGTAACCTACTTAACTGCATTAATGCAAGTGTGGAATGTGTGATATGCACAAGTCAGTTAAAGATTTTGTTATTGTTGTTCTCTGAGCAGTTAAATGCATCTATAAACTTTATAGGTCCTTTTGGACTGTATAAGCAAACTATAATATAAATCTCTATCTATGCCATCTGAAAAGATGTCATAATAAGTCATGATGACTCTGTAGGCAACAAGATTTATCATATCTCATCTGGTCTTCGAGCTTTTCCCATGCATAGGGATCAGCTTACATGTCACACATCCTGTAGTCTTCATTGGTTCCTTCTCCATGTCTGTAGCCAAAATACTCAGGAGTTCTCCCATAATCAAATAGGATCTCTATTACTATTGAAAGAATCCACAGCTTTTCATTTCCTGTGAGAAAAAAAAAGCATAACCTCTTTCCCAGTGTAACATATTTCTTTACTTACATTTTGAAGTTAAGATGTTTTTGAAATGTATAGATTGGTTTAGCTTAGTAGTTTTATAATCCTATGTGTCTCATCAGCTATTGTTTGCTCATCAGCAATCAAAAATTTTAAATTCAATACAACACCAAAAACATCCAGACTTTCTGTGCATTTCCCATGTCTACATGACTTATTTTTATTTTATTACTTTACATTCCTTTTTAAAGAATTTGCTTTATTATTTTTAAACTATTTTTATGACTATCAATACTCCTTTTCTTAAGCCTGTGCACATTGTTAAACACACTGTAACTTGTTTCGAGGACTTTTCCATCTGAACCTGCTTTACTGTGTATCTGGAACCTTTTCTGTCTGGCATGAGTTCTTAAACTGAAGTGCAGCTTAATTTACGGCACACTGGGCAGTTCAAGCCCACAGCCTGCAACCAAGAGATGTCTCTTTACTGGGGCCTGCATGAAAGACTGCTTCTGGTTATTTTCTGTCCTAATGCACCCTAAAAATGGAACAATCAAACTGATAACCAACTCATTATAGGAAATACATGAAAATTAAATCATCAAATAATAGAAAACTCCTATTTATAAGACATTAATTGCAATCAGTGTTGGATATGATCATATTTTGCTATATACAAATGAAATTAACAAAAATAAAAAATATGAGAGAAAATTAACATATTACTAATATAGAAAATTTAGAGAAGAAAATCTTAGTTCAATTTTATGTTGAAAGAAATTTGTGTTGTGGAGCTCAAGGAAAAAAAATAGCTTTCCTTATATCAAAACCACATAACTGATTCAACAACAATCATCATAGAAAAGACTGTAGGTTCTATATGCCTCACTTCCATAAATTTTGTTTTAACTAGGATTCTGAGGAAGACACATACTTATAGCTGAAGCCTCAGATGAAAACTCTGAGGAAGCAAATAACAATTAAGTTCTAAAACAGCAACTTAGATTTGCATGTTTTCTGTTGAAAAGAAAATTACCCCATATGCAGATCAAAGTCTAAAATAGAACCAAAGGTGAAGAAATGACAGATTCCTGGCCAAATAAACCTAAATTAAACTGAGATAGACAAAAGGTTACATGTTAATAGATGTTTTGGTAAAAATAACATTTCAGGTAGCTGTCTCATGTGTATCTATAAAAATTAAAGGCCAACTTATTAATAAAATATAGAAGAGTGATTATCATAAAAAATATATGCTGCTTCTGAATAATGATAGGTAGAAGAACAGAAATGATGACTTCATTTTAAGAGTCAGTGAGGTAAAGAAACTGTTTTTTTCCAGCATTTCAAATGTATCTATAAAGTGAATTTTGACATTGTCTATAAAGAAAATTTAGAGGCCAACTTGCTGTGGGATGTTCTGTATGTCCTGTGGGAGCCCTTTCTCAGGTTCCTTGTGGCTTTACCCAGCAGGTCTGCATAGAGGATGATTAGGACCATGAGCCTGAGTGCAGGTATCTGAGATTATCTGCACTTGGCTGTGCTGTGGGATGGTCTGTATGTCAAGTTGCTCTGATCGGTCAATAAATAAAACCTCATTGGCCATGGCTAGGCAGGAAGTATAGGCGGGACTAACAGAGAGGAGAAATAAAAGAACAGGAAGGCAGAAGGAGTCACTGCCAGCCGCCACCATGACAAGCAGCATGTGAAGACTCCAGTAAGCCACGAGCTATGTGGCAAGGTATAGATTTGTGGAAATGGATTAAGCTATAAGAACAGTTAGCAAGAAGGCTGCCACAGCCATACAGTTTGTAAGCAATATAAGTCTCTGTGTTTACTTGGTTTTATCTGAGCGGCTATGGGACTGGTGGGTGACAAAGATTTGTCCTGACTGTGGGCAAGGCAGGAAAACTCTAGCTACACCAACTTGTATGCATGGAATTTTTATCCACATTATCATATTTAACATGTACTTTTGTGTGTAATGTCTTAATATATGTCCATATGTAACATGGAAATTATAAGAAAGAAATCAAATTTGTCTCATACATAAAGCAAACATTTAATATTAATTTAGAGAATAATTTATTAAAGATGCATTTACATATTAGTATTTGTTTCAGAAATGCAGTAGTCTAATTCATCATTATGTAACCATAATAGAATATTTCTACACCAACTAAGATAGTTACAATATCACTAGGTAATATTAATTATTGAACTACCATTAGATACATGGTCCATTGTTGGAACAAAACATCATTTGAAATATCTGTACATATTTCATAACAACTGAGTTTTGATAATATATTTTACAATGTTAAGCATTAAAATTGAGGTGTAAATTGCTACAGAGATATTTTCAATACTTTAATGAATGAAGTAAAAGAAAGAATAGAGAAATAGATAAAAGGTAAATGAGAGCTCAGATGCACGTCTCTCTTCTTTCTTTATTTCTCCTTTTCTTAATAGAGTGCCAGGACAAAGCCTGAGTACTTGGGTTCAAGCACTCCTTCTGCAGCCTACAGAGTAGATATATTTAGCTTTTTTTGTTTCTTTGTTTTGGCTTTGGTTTTTCAAGACAGGGTATCTCTGTGTAGCTTTGCACCTTTCCTGGAACTCACTCTGTAGCCCAGGCTGGCCTTGAACTCACGGAGTTCCACCTGCTTCTGCCTCCCAAGTGCTGGGATTAAAGGCATGTGCCACCACCACTGCTCGGTGTATTTAGCTTTTGATATTTCCTTTAATATTTGCTTTAATTTAATTAATATGTGCTATTACACAAACCTATGTCTTTCATGTTAATATTTTCACAGACATATACACACACCCATACCCATGAGCATGCATACAAACACACACACACACACACACACACACACACACACACACACACACATTATTCCGTATTAGCTTTTATATCAACTTCTTTTGTTCCCTTTGCTACTTCTCGAGGCCTAGTCCTTTGCTCTACCAGTCCTCCTTCTTCAATTTCAACTTAAAATGATGTTCTCTACTTCTTTCCACTTCCTTGCAGTTTTATTAAGTAACACTCACTTTCATGTTATATATATCAATTCCTCCCCTCCTTCCTGGTAAAGATCCAAATTATTCTAAACAAATCAAGCCACTATTGAATAAGTTACATAAAAGGTCAGTCACTTTTTTCTTGTATCATGACAGGAGATGAGGTAGATTTTCAAAAGGGCACCTTAAAACATTCAAATGAATAAATTTTAGGAAGATACCCTTAAAATGCTTATCACTGTTTGGTTAAAATTTAACTAACAACTGTCTAATTGGACTTAAGGGCTGCTCATAGGGAGGAAATTCGCACCTGATATTGTACTCCAGTTGATACATATACAATACAACCCTTACACTTAATATTCAAGGAATATTGTGTGAGGCAGAACAATTGTAATAATGAGGTATATGATGTCTCCTGGAAGTTTATATCTCCTAGAAATGATAGGAAAGCTATACTTATAAAATTCAAATGGTATGAGTGTCTAAACAAGACCTTCCTAATGCCAAAACCAATTGATTTGTTAAATTAGGTTTGGCAAGTCTTGGAAGGCCTCCTCCAGAGATGAACAGTTATAAGAAACTGAAAGTCTGAGTGGGAGAATCACCTTTCTCCAGGGACAGAGACTCTTGAACCTAACTACTCACCCATAAATACTTGTACACAAAAACAAATCAAAATGGACTCAGTATGTTTTATGTATTATATGTATAATAGTAATAATTAAAGATGACAGTATCATGAACTTGAGAGGGAGCTAGGGGGGGAAATGAGAGATCTTGGAGGGGGAGCTGTGGAACTGATATAAATATAATAGTCAATGTAAAGGTCTCAAAAAAGAATGAGAAGAAAATCATGATGCCCTAAATTGACAACAATAAAGGGTAAACTGATAAAAGTAGATACAGTTTCATATGTCTTCTTCATGTGAAACTAAAAAAGGTTAAGTGCAGAGCGGTGGTGGTGCACACCTTTAATCCCAGCACTCAGGAGGCAGAAGCAGGTGGATCTTTGTGAGTTTGAGGCCCGCCTGGGCTACCAAGTGAGTTCCAGGAAAGGTGCAAAGCTACACAGAGAAACCCTGTCCCGAAAAACAAAAACCAAAAAACAAACAAACAAACAAAAAAAAATCCTTCATTTAGGACACAGAACAGGCTTTAACTGACTATAAATTTAAACCAACTATCATAGAATATGAAAATTATCTATTTAAACACTTGGTGGGCTATATGTCTTGTGATCAAGGCTCACATGGATCCTAGAGAGTGTTTTTGGTTTGCTTGGGTGGTATTTTTTTGGGGGGAAATGGATAGGGGTTTTGCGCAGTACTCTGGGGGAGGTATTTCTACACTAAGACCATTTTCCCATGATTATCAAATTCTCTAGTAACTCAGTCTTCTGGACCTTTATATCCCTAACTCTTTGTGTATCCATTTTAGTAATAACTTTATAATATATACACTTGCAACCTTTATGTCTGTGCTGAGTATTTTTATATCAGCTTCATATAAGCTAGTGTTATCTGAAAAGAAGGAACCTCAATTGATAAAAATCCTCCATAAGATCTGACTATAGGGAATTTTCTTAACTAGTGATTAATATGGGAGTATCTATCATAGGAGATACCATCCCTGGTCTGGGGGTCCTGTGTTCTGTAAGAAAGTAAGCTGAGCTAGCCATGAACAGCAAACCAATAAGTGGCATGCCTCCATAGCCTCTGCATCAACTCTTGTCTCCAGGTTCCTGCCCTGTTTGAGTTCCTGCTCTCACTGCTTTTGGTGATGAACTGTTATATGGAACTGTAACTGAAATAAAACTTTTCCTCCCAAAACTGCTTTGGTCATGGTGTTTCATCATAGCAATAGTGACTCTAACTAAGACAATGTCTAAATTTACCCTATTTTCATGAACAAACTCAAATTGATACATTTGAGAATGGTGGTGAGTACTTACTTTTTTTCCTTCAAATTCAACAATATTACTTTTGAATGATAGTCTCAAGTCTTGGTGAAATTTGCTATGAAAAAAAAACTTAACGGGGAAATACCACATTAGAACTTTTTCATTTATATATTTTAAAATATGTTTTTCTTCAATTTTATTTCTGTTTCAGGGCTTTAGTTAAATAGGAATGTATATATTTTCTTTTATATTTTATTCCTTTTTTTTTGTTTTTTTTTCGAGACAGGGTTTCTCTGTGTAGCTTTTGCGCCTTTCCTGGAACTCACTCGGTAGTCCAGGCTGGCCTCAAACTCACAATGACCCACCTGGCTCTTCCTCCCGAGTGCTGGGATTAAAGGTGTGTGCCACCACTGCCCGGCTTATTCCATTTTCAAATTAACACAAACCATTTTATTTATTCAATCTAAGCCATCCTTCCTACCAGTCATTGTTTAGACAATTTTATGTTAATTATATTCTCTTCAGAAAAACCATACTTCAGATGTGAAATTTAAAAGTATCTCTGATTCATTGTATTAGCAATGTGGTTTTTATGATCTCTCTTTGAGACACAATTATTTAGTATCATGGGCAAATTGTATTTTAAACTAATAATATGAAGTTTAATGATAATCTGATCATTAATTATGCTACATTGTTAGGAAATGTGGGTAATAATGAAAAATCACTGTTACCAACTGTAATTTCATTATTTTGTGCAGTTGTATGGACTGAGCATTTATAAGGTGGTAATGCTATGTTTCTCCAACTTGCAACTAGATTTTCTCCTGTATACGAATAATTCAGAGTTAGAGAAAAGACAAGCCAATCTAGTGAGATGACATACAAGCTGCTCCCCCCTTTTCTTACCTTCAAAGTTCACAGAGGCATGTTCTAAAACATTTTGTAGTGCAGTTAACAGAATTCACCAACAGAGCAGAATAATTGTTAAAACATTGTTGAATGTACTTATGTATGTATTTCTTTTTGTGTGTGTGAGTTTCTCTACACTTTATTCTTCTGAGTCAGTTCTCTCTCTACACATTGTTTTCTGCTCTCATGCTTAGCTCCTCTCTGTCCCTTCTCTTCCTTCCTCTCACAGCCCTAACTAAGCTCTTTTGCTTTCGATCTCATTTTTTGTTCTGAGTTCCTCCATCCATGCTTGTCCCTTCCTTTCCTACTCTCCTGAATTGACCCAATCTTCCTACCATCTGCAGAAACTTTGCCTTGTTCTTTCTTTATGTGGTATGGTTCTGTGGAGTTCAGAAGGAAACTTGAAGAAGTCAGTATCTCCTTCTACCATGGGGGGACTGGGGATTGAGTATAGGTTGTTCAGCTTGGTGAAAAGCTCTTTTACCTGCTAAGACATCTCATTATTTTTCTTAAAGAATTTTAGTTTACCTGAGAAGACTGAATTCACTATAGGAGGGAAAACTGAAAACCAAATGTCAACACAAAATCAACAATCATTCTGTTTTAGAACATGGTTTATAATAAGGGTATATATCCACCCTAGAACTGACTTACTTTTCCTTTGAAAATTGCCTCTACAACACTTTCTTTTCTCAGTGAAGAAGGGACACACATTTTAAATCCCTTACTCTTCTTTGACTATCGTCTATTGTGTGTGGCTCATGTGTATTTTCACTGAAAGGTTCGGTTTTGCTGTGCTATACATTCGCTTCCTAAACATCAGTTATTGAGACTTGGAAAAGTAAATTTCATTTTCTTCTGTTGGAAGATAAATACTAACATTATTTGGTACTACAAAAAAAAGAAGATGATCTAAAGTAACTTTGCTTAAAAGGAATGTTTTCTTGTGCCAGGCTGATGGATCATCATGTAAGTGCATTTGCCATGAGCGCCTGGTGATCTGAATTAAATTCCTGGAGCACACATAGAGGTAAAAGGAGAGTACTAACTCAGCTAATTTATTCTGTGTCCTCAACGTGGTTATTGTGGCACTACTCCCTTCACAAATAATGAATAAAAATGTTCAAATATTTTATGAATTAAAAATTAAATACCTCAAGTAAATTTTGTTTCATACACAGAATTCTCTAGTTCTAGAGCTAACAAACTGATATTAGAATTAAAATAGGCCTGGAGGTGGTGGTGCATACTTTTAATCCCAGCACTTAGGAGACAGAGGCAGGCAGACCTCTGTGAGTTCAAGGCCAGCCTGGTCTACCGAGTGAGTTCCAGGACAGCCAAGGCTACACAGAAAAACCCTGTGTTGAAAAACCAAAAAAAAAAAAAAAAGATAGGTAGCAAAATGAAGAACAAAGAGGAAAGAGACTACCCCCAGTGTTTATAGAAATTACATTCAGAAGATCCGGGATTTTTCTTTTATTCTTAAGTAAAACCCCTGAATCAGGAAAAATTGTACTCCAGATTCCTGAAATCCAATTCCTTGTAATGTAGAGGATACACAAACCAGATCCAAAAAGTTCTACACCAAGATGCCAATTTATTATGGAGAGTGTACCATTTGAATTTTAATTAGTAACAGTCAATTATTTGCTTTATACAAAGATGATGCTCATTGAGTGACTAGGAGATTCTTTTTAGATATGTTTTGGGTGAGAAAATATTATAAGAAAATCAAATATTCATATATGCAGTCAGTAGTTTCTTTATAAAAGTTTCATGTACTAAGGACATGACTTTATTAAATTAAATAATTATAAATGAATATGTGTATAGTTTGTAATTAGCTCTTTGTCTTTCTTGCTGTTTCCAGATATCAGAAGGTAAAGAGCTTTTTTTGCTAAACATTTTTCCTACTATCATGTTCCACATCTGCACAGTCCCAAAGTTATGAGTATTTTAATACTATATATTCTGCTAATACCTTTAATTTAAATATAAAACTCATTTTACTTTGGACATGCATGTTTTATTTCATTAATATTGGCATTCTTTACTCAATAACTATCCACTTTTAGAGAATTATCACATTTTTGTCAGTGTGGTATTTGCTAGATAACTACTACTAAAATTTGAATGATATTTTTAATAATCTGACTAAATGGATTGTAAAATCATGGTAATGAGGACTCATTTAGAACTGTCAATATTTCTTACCAAAGACACACTAAGGATAGCAAGTGATTAATCTTGTTTTACATTAATATACTTCACTAATAGTGTTAACTTACAATTAGAAAAAATGTATCACATATATAAAAACAGAACAAAACAAATATGGCATTAATTCATTGCAGTGAAGTTTATGTATATATTGTCATCAAAGATTGATCCAACCAATAAAATCAAAAATCAAACAAAAATGAGTTTACTAAGCTAGCAGAAAAAAAAAACTTTGATTAAATATTACATGGCAACTTCACAGCTTCTCCATGTTAACCAAATGTATCGAACTTTCACATGACAAATCCGTTTATGTGACAGCATTAATATTTTTAAAAACATTATGTCTCATTACTATTTTTTGAATGTTGATATTCCTTCCAGATTCATATGTTGGAATCTTTTTCTGATTGCAGAGATCAAGACTTTGGCAGTTATCAAATCTATTGGAAGCTTGGTCTTCGAAATAAATTTGTGTTATTTACAAATTCCCCAACTGAGAATATTTTGCTATAGCAGCTTTAACAAATTAAGAAAGTTCTGAATATAATTCCTTAAGAGGGACAATGCTTACAGTTTAAGAATAAACTTTATTCTGAAAAAACATACTGGCCACTGAAATTTTAAGAATGACAAGAAGACATAGTCTCATCTCTCATTACCGACAAGAAAGGGATTATTGTTAAGAAAGACACATATTTGATTTAAAGAAATTGGCACATTGTAACGCTTGAAAAATCTTCCTCATAAATAGACTGTGATTATTGGAAATATTTTCTTTTGTTTTCCCGAGATATAGTCTCACTGTGCAACGTTAGGTGGTCTGTAATTCACTATGTAGATTATACTTGGCCAAACCTCACAGATATTCACCTGGATCTGCCTCCTGAGTACTGGGATGAAAGATGTGCATCACCACAATTGGCACTGAATTTATTCAGCACATATAATATATTTTCTTTGTTTACCACATCTTAACAAAATAAAATACAAGAATTATATTCTCATAATTCATTTTTGTCATAGTACTAATCCTCATGTATTAGTTATATAACTCATGAGGATCATAATGTGTAGTATATTTTTTATTTAGTACATTTGTATACTGCATCTTGATTTTTACTCAAAATAATATTTTTCATACACTATATTCTGATCATAGCAGTTTCCCACCCTCATCTCCTCCCAGACCATATCCACCTCCCCACAAATCCAACTCTACACTATCTTTCTCTCTCTTTAGAAAACAAACGGGCCAAGAACCAATGGCAATTAACATGAACAAAGTAGGACACAAAGCCAACAGACTAACAAAGGGGAAAAAGCATGAGAAACACACACACACACACACACACACGCACACACATACACACTCACACACACACAAACTATAAAAACACAAAACCAGAAACTATAGTAGATAAATGAAAGACAAATATCATTAAGAAAAATGTCCAAACAAAGCATTATATGATAAAAAGATCTCCAAAATATTATTGAGTTTACTTGCCCCTCTGCATGCTGCCATATTTCATAACAGCACAGAAATTTGCTTAACTCCTTGCCAAATTTTAATAACTAAAAGATATTTTTCTGTTTCATTGAAAATAGATTCTTTCATACAGTATATTATGATTACCATTCCCCTTCCATAAACTCCTCCCACATCCTCCCTGCTTTGTCTCTCATTGAATCCCTACCCTTTCTGTATTGTCCCTTAAAAAAAAACCTAACAGGCATCTAAAAAACGAAATGAAATAAAATAAAACATAAAGGTAACAAACTAGAATAGGACAAAGGAAATAGGAAGAAAAACATATGTAGACACAGAGACACACAGGATTTTACATATAGGAATCCCATAAAAACACAAAATCATAAGGCATAGTATATAAACAAGGATGTTTATGATAAAAAAAAATGCTGACAAAACATCATGAGAAAGGAACCTCCAAAGACACCATAGAGTACCTTTTGTTGGTTATCTACTGCTAGGCATTGACTCTGGCCTTAAAAGTGGTTTGTATATGCAGTGCGACTGTTGGTGAAAACTATTTTTATTTGTGAGGGGTTATCATGTGGAGAATGCTTCTAGGTTAAGGATGGAGGCTTGTGTCCATACCCTCTCTCAGTGCTGAGACATACTTGTCACAGACCTGTGTAGGTCCTGTGAATGCTCCTAGAGTCTGTTTGTTCATATGTGCATTGGTCTTGCTGTGTTTACAGGGCCTTGTTTCATTGGTGTCCTCAATCCCCTATGGCTTTTACAGTCTTTCTGCCCACTCTTATTAAGGATTCCCAAGTCTAGAGGGGAGGTATTTGATAGACACATCCCACTTAGGACCTACCTTTTCTCAGGTTCTTGGCCAACCTAGGGTTGTTGAGAATGGGTTCTTTCTTAGTTAGTGTTACTATTGCTGTGATGAAACACCACAATAAAAAGCAACTTATGAGGAAAGGGTTTATTTGCCTTATGTTTCCACACCACTGTTCATCACAAAGAAAGTCCAGACAGTACCTGAAGCAAGGCAGGAATCTGGGGGTAGCAGCTGATACAAAAACCATGGGATAGTTTGACTTACTGATTTGTTCTCCATACCTTGCATAGCCTGCTTTCTTACAGGACCTGGGAACACTAACCCACAAGAGACATAACCTAAAAAATGTTAAGACCTTTACTATCAATAAGTAATTAAGAAAATGTCTTACAGGCCTGCTTTCAGCTAGATCTTAGAGGCATTTTCTTAATTGAGGGTCCTTCCTCTTTGATCACTCTAGCTTGATCAAGTTGATATAAAACAAGTAAGCTCCTCAAGCCACTCAAGTGACCAGGCCCCTCCCCCGAGAACCACTAACTGCCCTAACTGCTGGACCCTGGCCCGACCCCACAGAGTAAAAATCCCCATCTCTGGACATGAAATCCCACCAATCTCTACCCTAGACAGTTCCACACTAAGAAGTTCCACCCGCTTCCCAAGAAGCTCTGTATAAGCCCTTTATCCTGTTCAGTTTGCTGCTTTTTCTTGCTGGGGCAGAGGCAGCCACCCTCCTTGTTTTTTTTTTTTTTTTTTTCCTCCCAATAAATCTCTTAAGTGAGGTTTGTTGTGTAGTGTGACTTTGTGGCATTTCTTGGCTTCCAGCTGACAGGATACCTTTCCATCATAGCTGCAATTCTTACAACAGGTTTTATATCATAGTGTGGTCCTTAAATCCAATCAGATAGTAATTGGTTACTCCTAAGTTTTTGTGCCCCTATTGTTTCAGTGTATCTTGCAGGCATGACATAACTGTAAATTGAAGGTTTTCTAGTTGGGTTGGTGTTTACCTTTTTCTCTTCTGGTATGGTGCAGAGTAACTTCTAGTGCCATGGACATTGCTCAGTAAGAGTGCAGGCTCTAGTAATGCACCAGTTCAACTTCTCCATGTTCAATGAACTATGTATGTGTTGTCTATAGCAATAGTGCCTTATCATATTGATCCATTCTAATTAGCTTATTGTTAAATAACTTTCTGTTAAAAATAATTAGTTGTTCAAAATATCAATTTCAAATAAATCATTGTTTTGATATCTCCTAATCACTCATACTGCTCACCTATTCCTTATCTATGTCCCTTAAACATTTCATTGAGATCCTATTTTGACACCTGTTTTTTGCTTCCTATTTTTATTTTAAAGATGTATAATTTTCGTTTATGAACCAGTGCCTGGCACTTGGTGTGAGCAGAATAAAACAAAATCCTGAAACTAAAATTACAGATGACTATGAAACATGTGGTACTGGTAACAAAATCTAGGTCGTTTGCAAGAGCACATAGAACTTCATCCCTCATGCTTTATTTAAAGACTCTACTATATGTAACCTTTCCTTGAAAATGTAATTATTGCACAGTGAAATGGTATTCAATATCTTCCTCATACTGTTTTGGTGACACTTGTCATAGGTCTTCATTGTCATAGTTCTGTTTGTTGTTTTTGTTTTTCTGTTTGAACTATGTTATAATCTAATCTATTAATCAAATTCAATTATCACTAATATATTTGTTTTCATAATTGAGGAGTAAATATTCATAAAAATGTAGTAAAATTTTAGTTTTCACTACTTCATAATCATTATTGTAGAACTTGTTTTTTTTTAGAACTTGTTTTTTAAACAATTACAACTTTGTACAAAAATAATAGTTCTTAATGAAAATTTTATTTTATTTTTGCTATTGAAAGAAATTTTCCTTCTGAAAAAGCATATTCTGAATATTACATGTAAGATGTTGTTTATATTTATATTTTATCATGCATATTTTAATGAGAAAATTTTAGCAAAGTCTTAAGCACATTTGAAAACTGTTTGAAGTTATCTAATTAAGTAGGAATATAAACACACAAATACACAAATATGTTTATGTGGTGTTGCAAGAATTTCCCTCAGGAGATATGAAACACTTTCTATTCAAGTGAGATGGAACACTGATGGGAAACAAAAGGAATGACTCAATTCATAGTGAACAACTGAGTTTATTGGTATTGAGTGTGGGTGAGGGCATATTTACAGAAACATGAACAATGCAAAGGCAGCTGTGTCATCAAAAAGCCCATGTCAGCATGGGTGATTAGTCTCAAAGCTGAATGCACAGGGAATTCTGTGTGACTCATAGCAGCTCATTATGTCCCAAAGGCTCCTCCTTTCCCGCAGTTGTTACTAGTTATATGAGCATGAACAGGGGTTTGTAAATCTTTCAATGGTTTTAGCTTTGTGAGTTTCTGTTACTTCCTGAATCTTATGAACCTCTCTCCTCTCTCTGGGGATGATGTTTTAATTCAGAGTAAATTGCTGCACAGTGTATGGAAAGACTCTACATGTCGAAATAATTTCACCTTTTATTGAAGTAAGCACTTGTAAGTTCAACATATCTTCTACTACTAAATTTAAATGTCATAATCACTTCATAGAATGAATATACACTGTATAAAATTAAAATAATCTTAATATTCTAAAGACTTTTGCATTAGTACTTTTTTGTTGCTGTGATAAATCACCACGGCCAAGGAAATCTATTAAAGAAAGGGTTTGTGCCAGTGGATGGTAGCATGGTTATCTTTTCATTTACTGCTAGAGAGGCTAGGTAACAAGGATGGCTTAAGAGGTGACACTAGGATTGCCCTGGTAAGTGGAAATAGAAGAGATTTTATGCTTGGACTAGGGGTGAGTAGAGATGGGAACATGAGGGATCAGATGGGGATGAAGAGAGAGAGTACTTAAGAGAAGACTAGAAAGAAGGGCATGCCTTTCAGGTTCAGGTAGAAATGTGGTGCAAGGCAAACTCTCAAAAATCAACAAGGATAATCCCAGCTAAGACTCCTAGTAACAGGGAATACAGAGCCTGAACTCCCTATTTTCTGTGACAAGGCAAGACTTTCAGAAGCCGGATTGGGAAACCAACCAAGTCACATAACCTTCAACCGACAGTTCATCCTGCCTAAAGAATGTGCTGTATTAAGGGTGACACAGAGATTATGGGAGTGGCCAATCTGTAGCTAGAGTTTTCCTGCCTTGCCCACAGTCAGGACAAATCTTTGTCTCCCGCCAGTCCCAGAGCCGCTCAGACCCAACCAAGTAAACACAGAGACTTATATTGCTTACAAACTGTATGGCTGTGGCAGGCTTCTTGCTAACTGTTCTTATAGCTTAAATTAATCCATTTCCATAAATCTATACCTTGCCACGTGGCTGGTGGCTTACCGGCATCTTCACATGCTGCTGGTCATAGCGGTGGCTGGCAGTGTCTCTCTGCCTCAGCCTTCTGCTTCCCAGAATTCTCCTCTCTCCTTGACCCACCTACTTCCAGCCTAGCCACTGGCCAATCAGTGTTTTATTTATTGACCAATCAGAGCAATTTGATATACAGACCATCCCACAGCACATCCCCTTTTCTTTTTTTAAAAAAGGAAGGTTTTAACTTTTATACATCTCCAAAGCCAGCTTGGTATATTTGGGAATTTGGGCGTAGCTTCTCTTACTACTTCCTGCTGGAGGGGGGCGCTGTATCTTATGGGGACACAAAGAAAATTTTAGGATCATGGAGTAGTCCGTGACAGTGTATCATCTGAGCCAGTTGCCTTGAAATGATTCTGGATGTTGGATCATCTGGGCCATGGTATCATCGGAGACCTTTCAGGTGGTCTTGGCTGGTAAAACCTGATGTATCTTAATCTGGAACAAATCCATAGCCTCTGGCTTTCTGTAGAAACAAAAGCAGAGCCTCTTTTCCAAAGCAACATATCCTTATAGCCAAATTTTGAAGTCAAGGTACCTTTAAAATATACATTTTGGCATAACTAAACAGCTTTTGCAATCAAATGTTTTTCTTCAGTTACAAATATCAAAGAGAACATAATCCAGATTCTCTGTGTGGTAGCCATCTTTATGTGGCTTATTTTTTATATTACCTTGAAACTATTGCTTTAAACTACAGCCTTTTAAGCCTGAAAAGGCTCTGTGGCTGCTGGCTCCGCCCACTTTAGCTTCTCAACATGGCGGTGGTACGTTTTCCGCCAGCTCTGGGAGCCATCGTGGGTCTATGATTTTATCCAAGCAGCGTGTAGCCCAGAAACCTCTTTTTTTGTTTTGTACTAGCAAATGCTAAATCCACCACACAGCTTAATGTGCCACTTGCAGAGGCCTCATTCCCGCCATACTGCAGGTCAAGCACACACGCCAGAAAACCGCCATAGTAGCTCAAACACACAGGCTGCCGCTAACTTGAGAGAAACAACTAGCAACTGTTTTTAGCTCCGTTTTAGAATCTTTTTTCTCAGGTTTTATGTGGAAACTCTTGCCAACACATTGGGCGCCATTTGTAGCTAGAGTTTTCCTGCCTTGCCCACAGTCAGGACAAATCTTTGTCACCCGCCAGTGCCACAGCTGCTCAGACTCAACCAAGTATGTCTTACTGTGGAACCAAAATAAGACCAAAATGCTTTCACCCCAAAAACTAAAGGCCTAAGGCTGCTCCTTTTAGCTACAGGCCATAAGTTACTGGAATAGGCCAGAAGTTACTGAAACCAGTCAGTCCAGATTCCAGAAACCAGGAAGTGTGAAAGTACAGAGTCACAAGATAGTCAGGAGGTAATGGTTGCCGGACTATGGAATGTCCTCTCCCTGGCCTGCTAGGCAAATGCTTGACCATAGAATGTCCCAACCCTAGTTTCCATAGTGACTGTATAATCAACAGATGCCCCCATCTGGGGGCAGCCAATGAAAAATGGTGGTTGGCAACTACTTCCTTAGAAGGAAAACTGAATTGTGTTTTTGGATCCGTGTATGTCAGCGCGGGTTCCAGAGACCCTCTGTTGCACCCGGAAATCTGTTAAGGCCTTGTCATTTCTTTATTGTCTGTTCTTATGTTTGTTTTTTTGTTTCTCTTCCCTTTGTTCATTAGCTTTCTAAACTAACCATGGGGATAACTCCATCTTCCCCCTTGGATTTAACCCTTGCTCACTGGCAAGACATGCGAGACATGGCGAACAACAACAGTGTGAATGTCAGGAAGCATAAGTGGGTGAGATTTTGCTCCGCAGAGTAGCCAACTCTTAATGTTGGCTGGCCAGCAGAGGGCACGTTTGATCTGGCCATTATCCAGAAAGTAGAGGAAATAGTTTTTAGACCCCGTTCGGGATACCCGGACCAAATTCCATATGTAGTTACCTGGCGGGGCCTGATTGATCGGCTTGAAGGTCCCCTGTCATGGGTCAAACCTTTCCTCCCTGCTAGGAAAGCCAAACAGACAGGTGGCATGCCTGAGGTCCTGCAGGGAGGGACTGATGAAACTGAACTTTTCCCCCCACCATACTCCCCTAGGGCACAACCGACGGTGCAGCCGACAGCAGCACCACCAGAGCCAGCTTTGGCCCCACAACCCCCACGGGGTCCCGCACAGGCAACGAGAAGCCGCCGAGGGGCAATCCCTCAACCAGACACCACAGTTGCCCTCCCTCTGAGGCCGGCGGGACCCCCAGATGAGGACGGGAATCAGCCCTTCCATTAGTGGCCATTTACCACAAGTGATCTCTATAATTGGAAGGCACAGAATGCCCCTTTCTCTAAAGACCCCCAAGACTTAATTAACCTTTTAGAGACTGTTCTTTTCACGCACCAGCCCACCTTTGACCATTGCCAGCAACTCCTGGGCATCCTCTTCACCATTGAAGAGAGGGGACGGATCCTGGAACACGCCCGAAAGCTTGTCCCCGGGCCTACTGGAGACCCCCTGACTGATCCGGCTGTTATAACTGCTGCTTTCCCTTCTACCCACCCCAACTGGGACTATAATGCGGCAGAAGGTAAAGAGAGTCTCCGAGTTTATCGCCAGGCTCTGTTGGCGGGTCTCAAAGCAGTGGCACGAAAGCCGACAAATATGGCCAAAGTCTATGATATAAGACAGGGAGTGGACGAGAGTCTAGCTGCCTATTTAGAAAGGTTAATGACCGCCTTTAAACAATACACCCCGTATGATCCTGAGTCACCGATGACAACACAGGTGGTCATACTAGCCTACATAAACCAGGCAGCACCAGATATTAGAAAAAAGTTGCAGTCATTAGACAGACTAGAAGAAAGAAACCTCAGGGAGCTAGTAGCGGTGGCAGAAAAGGTATATCACAAGAGAGAGACAGAGGAGCAGAAGAAAGAAAGGAAAGAGAAACAAAGACAACAAAGAGAGGATAGACGAGATATGAGGCAGGAAAGGAATCTAACTAAACTATTAGAACAACAGCAGGCACAATTGGAGAGAGTCCTGTTGGCAACTGAGACAGGAATTCTCCGAGGAGCCGGAACGCCCCGACCCAAGCCAAAACCCAAGGTAGAGAGAAACCAATGTGCGTATTGCAGGGAAGAAGGACACTGGGTCAGGAATTGCCCCAAGAAGAAAAAGGTACCCCATGTCTGAAACCTAGCAACCACTCTGGAAGAAGAAAGTGACTAGGGGGGACGGGGCTCAGCACCCCTCCCTGAGCCCAGGGTAATCTTTTTTTTTTATTAGGTTAATACATAACAGAGCTTTGTGTTTTTAGTGCAGGATTAGTATTCAGAGAGTCAGAAAGAAAGGTCAGAAGAAATGATCAAATTTCTATCAAAATCTATAACACTTCAATTTTCAGGTTATTAAGTGACACTGTGTTTGTAAATACAAGACGATTCAAATAACATCTTTATTATACATTATGATAATAACAAATATTATCTTTTAATGTTCCATTCAGACAATTCCCAGGTTGTTTTCCTATCTATCTATCTATCTATCTATCTATCTATCTATCTATCTATCATCTATCTATGTGGTGATATTGTGTCCCCCAATATATTGTGCACCCTAATAACCTTATCTGGGGTCAGAGAACAGACAGACACTAGATAGACTTTTAGGCTTTTAGCAGCAGTTCAGCTAAGATCCATTTGGGTGAGGACACAGTGGCTTCAGGTCTGAGGACACAATAGCAGCAGAGAAGTCGGCGAAGCAAGTTGGCTGTGGCTTGCTCTGATTCTCTGATCTTTCAGCATTCACCCCAATATCAAGCACCAGATTTTTTATTAATAATTTAAGATTCATGATATATATATATATATATATATATATATATATATATATATATATTAGATATTAACTCTTAGTTTTGAAACAAAAGAGGGTGCTATCATCTCCCATTGACCCATTTACTCCTACTCTCAATTTTCCCTTGATCACAGAGACTGTTATCAACATCAGAACTCTACACAACTGACAGGTGAGTCTGAACCAGAGGCAACAGGATAGCATTTAACACAACACTGTCCTCTCCACTGCATGGCAAACTGGCTCAAAAGTTTTTGTAGTGTTCAAAGTACATAAAAACATTTTTTAAATGACTGTTACAAAAAAATGCAAACCAATTCTATCAATTGGTGCCGGGTCCTGGGCTCGTTGCATGAGTTGGCTGTTTGAATCGTGGGACCTATGCAGGGACGCTTGGCCAGGGTAATCTTAAAGGTGGAAGGGAAGCCAATCCAATTTATGGTAGACACAGGAGCTGAGAGTTTGGTCCTCCTGGCCCCTGCTGACCCCTGTCCTCAAAATGAACCTGGGTACAGGGAGCCACAGGAACTAAGTCGTATTCATGGACTACTCAAAGAACTGTGGACTTAGGCATGGGGAAAGTAACCCATTCCTTCCTAGTGATACCAGAATGCCCATATCCCTTGCTTGGGAGAGATCTCCTGTCTAAAATGAGAGCTCAAATTCATTTCTCAGACGAGGGAGCTTGGCTAATGGACCAAAAACGGAGGCCGATACAAGTACTCCTGACAACTGACCTAGTCGAGGAATACAGGCTCCACCTAGAACCTGAGGCTCCCGGGCAAGAAATTCAGGCTTGGCTCCAAAAATTTCCCCTAGCTTGGGCAGAAACTGGGGGAATGGGACTAGCGAAGCATAGGCCTCCGGTCTATGTAGAGATCAAATCAGATGCTGATCCAGTCAAAGTCCGCCAGTACCCCATGTCCCTAGAAGCAAAGAAGGGAATAACACCTCATATAAGGAGGCTTCTGAGTTTGGGAGTCCTGCGACCAATTCAGTCTGCATGGAACACTCCTTTGTTGCCAGTCAAGAAACCCCACACAGGGGACTACAGGTCAGTCCAGGACTTAAGGGAAGTGAACAAGAGAGTGGTGGATATTCACCCCACTGTGCCTAACCCATATACCCTGCTGAGCTCACTACCTCCAGACCGGCAGTGGTACTCTGTTCTGGACTTGAAGGATGCCTTTTTCAGCCTCCCTTTAGCCCTCAAGAGCCAACCGCATTTTGCCTTTGAGTGGCACGACCCTGAGATCGGGATCGGCGGGCAGCTGACATGGACTAGACTCCCTCAAGGGTTCAAAAATTCTCCAACCATATTTGATGAGGCTCTTCGTGAAGATCTGGGTGAGTATCGCACCCAAAATCCAGACATCAGCTTGTTACAATATGTAGATGACTTGTTGATTGCTGGGAAGGACAAGAAACTGAACATTTACACTGACAGCAGGTATGCATTTGCCACTGCACATATCCATGGGGCTATATACTTGGAGAGGGGGCTGTTAACTGCAGAGGGAAAGACTATTAAAAATAAACAAGAAATCCTAGAGCTACTAAAGGCCCTCTGGGCCCCCAAGAAACTAGCAATCATGCACTGCCCGGGGCACCAGAAAGGAGAAGGGCCAATTCAACAAGGAAACAATTTGGCTGACCAGACAGCCAGACAGGTGGCCATGATGGCCACAATAGCTCCTATGCTTGTGGACCCTGGGGCCCATGACCTTCCCCCTTTACCCCAGTACACGGATAAAGACGAGGCATGGGCGAGATCTCTACCCATGACGCACCTGGTAGAGGGATGGGGGCAGATAGCTGACGATAAGATCATTCTGCCTCAAGAACTGGGACGAACAATGCTCCGAAAAAATACATTGGGCATCCCACCTGGGAATCAGGAAAATGCAAGATCTCCTCAGACACTCTGCAGTGAAAATTAAAGAGGGAAACCAGATTATAGAGGACATTGTGGCTAGTTGTCATGCTTGCCACCTGACTAACACCAATCCACACCCTGCAAACTCAGGGAGTCGCCTCCGGGGCACCCGGCCAGGTACGTACTGGGAAGTGGACTTCACTGAAATCAAGACAGGAAAGTTTGGCTATAAATATCTATTAGTCTTTATAGACACCTTTCCAGAATGGACTGAAGCATACCCCACTAAATACGAAACTGCAAATGTGGTGGCTAAGAAGATACTGGAAGAAATTCTACCCAGGTTTGGCTTTCCAATTATGATAGGATCAGATAATGGTCCAGCCTTCATTTCCCAGGTAAGTCAGGGAGTAGCCAACGCATTGGGGACAGATTGGAAATTACACTGTGCTTATAGACCCCAAAGCTCAGGGCAAGCAGAAAGGATGAACAGGACACTAAAAGAGACCCTAACTAAATTGGCCTTGGAGACTGGGGGTGACTGGGTGACCCTTCTTCCCTTTGCCCTTTTTTGGGTTCGGAATTCCCCTTACCAACTGGGATTAACACCCTTTGAAATCATGTATGAGTACCCACCTCCCATTATACCTAGTCTTCACACTGTTTTAGTGACACAGTTGGAGGACCAGGACCTCCTGGATGCACTTCGCGGACTCTGCCAGGCCCATAAAGAAATATGGCCCAAGCTCCAGGCTATTTACCAGGCCGCTTCTCCTCCTACTCCCCACAGGTTCAGACCGGGAGACTGGGTCCTGATCCAAAGGCACCAGCGCAAGTCACTGGAGCCCAGGTGGAAAGGACCTTACATGGTGATCCTGACCACCCCGACATCCCTGAAGGTGGACGGAGTCGCAGCCTGGGTCCATTACTCACATGCGCGATTTGTTGACCCCTTCGCGCTTCCTGAGGAGTACCAAGGCAAGGCGTGGGAAGCTACTCAACATCCCTCTAATCCATTGAGGCTCAAGTTACGCCGCGCCAGGAAAAATGATCAGCCTCTACCTGATTCTCCTACTTCTGCCTGGTGCCACCACGGAGATCAGCCAACCTGATAATCCCCATACACCTTGGAACCAAACCTGTATCATCATCTCTGGATGGTCCAACCCTAACAGGATAATTAGCAGAATCTATTCTGTGGCCCCACAAGACACCTGGTTCCCCGATCTATATGCAGACCATTGTGATCTAGGGGGGCGGATGTGGGGACCTTCTGGAAACGAACCTGACATTCTCCCAAACGGCAAGGAGCTCTCAGCATTCGCTGTAGGATGTGACACACCTGGAGGATGCGCCAAAGCAAGGCAACTGCAATTTTATGTTTGTCCTGGCCACTCTATGACCAAAGAACGGCATCAGAAATGCAGAGGAGAAAACTACGCTTTCTGTGGCAGTTGGGGATGTGAGTCAACTGGATCAATAAGCTGGGACCCCCAAACAAAAGGAGACTTTATCACGGTACAGCGGGTAGGAGATATGTCCATTCCAGGGATTGGGTGGTGTGGAAATCAGCACTGTGGAAATTGCTATGATATAGAATGCTTTTCTGCTTATGCTGGGGCTAGACGTGGTGGGCACTGCAACCCCCTAATCATTCGGTTTACAGAGGCCGGTAAGCAGGCAGATTGGACCACTGGAAAGACATGGGGACTGCATTTACACCCAGGGTCAGGCCAACTAACTTTTACCATAAAGCGTACCCTCACACCAGTGGAAACAGTAGCAGTGGGACCCGACCGAGTACTTAACCCCACAGTAACACCAAGTCTAACCAAACCTGCCCTGATTTCTGCCAAAGGTCTAACTGTTGCACCTAAGAAACCTGCAGAACAGCTCCTCTCCCCTCCGATTCCATCGGACGAGAGTCCCCTGTACACCCTCCTTCAGAAACCTTTCTTGCTTTTGAATGCTTCCAAGCCTGAATTAACTGTTTCATGTTGGCTTTGTTACGATGCAAGACCCCCTTTTTACGAGGGCACTGCAGTAGAGGGCAATTATACAATGACTAGCAAACCACAGGAATGTCTATGGCAGGCTAAGGCCTCACTAACTATCCAGCAGGTACAGGGCCAAGGCGTCAGCGTAGGGACAGTGCCAACCAAGTACCAGGCCCATTGTAATAATACCCGACCCCTCCCTGACCAGGACGTTTACCTGCAGCCTCCTGATAAAATACTTGGTGGGCATGTTCCACGGGACTAACTCCCTGTGCACATGTTCAGGTCCTCAATAGAACTAAGGGCTTTTGTATAATGATCCGGCTTCTGCCACGGTTGATATACTATTCTGAGGAAGAGCTAGAAAGTCTTGCCGGACCAGTAAGCCTCCGCAGGTCAAAAAGAGAGCCCTTAACCGCCCTCACATTAAGCATACTGTTAGGGACCAGTATTGCTGGGCTAGGAACAGGGGCTGCCGCCTTGGTCCAACAACAACAACACTACTCTAGTTTACCTGAGTCTATAGATGAGGACATAGAAAAACTAGAATTTCAGATAACTCACCTCCAAGAGTCCCTGACCTCCCTAGCGGAAGTCGTCTTACAAAATAGGAGAGGACTAGACTTAATATTCTTAAAAGTAAAAGGACTATGTGCTGCTTTAGGTGAAGAATGTTGCTTCTATATAGACCACTCGGGAGTAATAGAGGACTCAGTAGCCAAGGTCCGAGAGGGTATAGCCCAACGAAAGAGGGAACGAGAGGCCAACCAGGGATGGTTTGAGGCCTGGTATTCTAAATCTCCCTGGTTCACTACCTTAATTTCCAGTATTCTTGGTCCCCTTATTCTTCTGATACTGCTGTTGATATTTGGGCCTTGTATTATAAACATTTTAGTACAGTTCATGAAACAAAGGTTGGGGACCATTCAACTCATGGTACAACGTGGCTATACACCTATTAGCCTCACTGAACCTTATACAGCATCAGAGGAGTTAGGACAAGAATCTTATGAGCTACTCGAGGCCCAAGATTGAGCCTCCTTAGGACCATGAGAAGGGGGAAATGTGGAACCAAAATAAGACCAAAATGCTCTCACCCCAAAACTAAAGGCCTAAGACTGTAAAGGCCTAAGACTGCTCCTTTTAGCTATAGGCCATAAGTTACTGGAACAGGCCAGAAGTTACTGAGACCAGTCAGTTCAGATTCCAGAAACCAGGAAGTGTAAAAGTACAGAGTCACAAGATAGTCAGGAGGTAATGGCTGCCGGACTATGGAATGTCCTCTCCCTGGCCCCCTAGGCAACTGCTTGACCATAGAATGTCCCAACCCTAGTTTCCATAGTGACTGGGTAATCACCAGATGCCCCCATCTGGGGGCAGCCATTGAAAAATGGTGGTGGGCAACTACTTCCTTAGAAGGAAAACTGAATTGTGATTTCGGGAATTCCTAGACACAAGCCAATCAGAATTGTACCCGTACTAGCACCCCCTAAATGATGTAACCTTGTGATTTTTCCCTTTAAAAACTGAGCTTGCAGACAGGTGGGCACTTCCTCCAGCTTCCACTGCGTTGGATCTGTTGGACAAAGTCCCTGCCTAGGCTTGTATTGCATTTGGATATCCACGATTAAACCTTGCTTTTGCATTCCGGCTTGCTCGTCCTTGGTGGTCTCTTTGGGGGTCGCGATCTGGGCACAACACTTACAAACTGTATGGCTGTGGCAGGCTTCTTGCTAACTGTTCTTATAGCTTAAATTAATCCATTTCCATAAATCTATACCTTGCCACGTAGCTGGTGGCTTACCGGCGTCTTCACATGCTGCTGGTCATAGCGGTGGCTGGCAGTGTCTCTCTGCCTCAGCCTTCTGCTTCCCAGAATTCTCCTCTCTCCTTGTCCTACCTACTTCCTGCCTGGCCACTGGCCAATCAGTGTTTTATTTATTGACCAATCAGAGCAATTTGACATAGAGACCATCCCACAGCACCAGTCAATGACTGATCCAGCAGGAGACCTATGCCAAGAGAGTGTGCCCAAAACTGATACTGCCTGGAGTGCCAGGACACAGATGCTAGGTGGCCCAGAGACCTAGGATTAGAACCACACACAGCTGGAGAAAAACATATGTCAATTTAACGATGTTTAATCATATTCTGCTATGCTCATAGATTCCCATTCCAATTGTCATTAGAGAGGCTTCATCCAGCAACTGATGGCAAGAGATGCAGAGATCCACAGCAAAACATTAGGCTGAGCTCAGTGAAATGTGCTGAAGAGAAGGAGGAAGGAATGTAAGTGCCATAAGGATCAAGAATATCACAAGAAAATGCACAGAATTGACTAACCTGGGTTTATAGGAGCTCTCAGATATTGAAGCAACAACCAGGGAGCCTGTATGGGACTGACCTCATACCTCTCCATATATGTGACAGTTTTGTAGTTGGTCGTCTTGTGGGACTCCTAACAGTGGGAGCAGGGACTGTCTTTGATTCTTTTGCTGTAATTTGGAACCCTGTTTGTCATACTTGGTTGCCCTGCCAAGCCTTAATACAAGGGGAGGTGCTTATCCTTACTGCAACTTGATGTCAGGTTTTCATCGATTTAAATGGGAGGCCTATCCTTCCCTGGATAGAACAGAGGAGGAATGGATTGCAGTGCAGAGGGGAAGTGGGAGTAAGAGACAGGGAAGAGAGGAGGGAGTGGAAACAGTAGTCAAGAAATAAAATAATAAATAATATTTAAAAAAGAAAGAGTTTTTTAGAGTGTATGATTCCAATGCCATTAGAGCCCATGATGGTAGACAGAAGCATGACAAGAAGCAGCTTGCATGACTGCAGATGCAGAAAGCTTAAGGCTCATATCACTAGAAATATGGAGAGCCTTTTCAGTCTTAAAGGAAGACCACAGCATCATCATACCTTCAGCAAAGCGGTACCTCCTAGAATTCCTGAAAGAGTGTCACTAACCAAGAACCAAGTACCCAAATATATGAGCCTCTTGAAGACTTTCGTAGGCAAATAACCACAGATTATTTTTGTTGCTATGTTTTAAATGATAAACACATTTGAGGCAAAAAAAATATTTTGGAGCAGTTATAAGTACTCAAAGGAGGTAGTTAAAACTTGAGAGTATATGAGATCCTGGTAAAAACAGATATGACTGTAGATAATGGACATGGAAAAACAACCTGGCGTATTCAGGGGTAGCATACTTAGTGAGTCTAGTATTTTTATTTAATCCTGAAGAAATAAATGGTCTGCCTAATTTAAACTATGTCAAGTATTTTTTATATTGATTATCTATTGGAAAAATTGTCTCCAAGTACTATAACCTCAGAAAAGGCCATTGTCCTTTCCTTCCCTACATGCAGCAATTCAAATAGGTTGGTTTGGTTCCATTTCTTAGCTATTATGAAGAGTGCAGCAATGAATATGAAAATGAAATTATATGGGTGGCTTGACTTAGAGTGAATTTGGTATATGTCTGTCAATACATTAATGGACAAAGAAAATATGATATATTCATACAATGGAATTTTACTCAACCATAAAGAAAAATGAAAACATAATATTTGCAAGAAATGGATAGAATTAGAAATTAAGTGAAATAATCCAGACACAAAGATACACTGATTTTTTGCATATTTTGATAGCAGATGGTTTATTTATGCACACGTGTCTGTGTGCGTGCGTGCGTGCGTGCGTGTGTGCGTGTGTGTGTGTGTGTGTGTGTGTGTCTGTGTGTCTGTGTGTCTGTGTGTGTAGGGTGTAAAAATAATCCACATAATAGGAGGCCTTTCAATTTGACCTTCAATGAAAATGAATAAATAAATCATTAGAAGAAACACTAGTCATCTACACATTTCAAAATGTTCTCTATATTGTCCATAAGTAATACCATCCCTATAATTTTCTTTTCCTTCCTGGATTTTGTTTGTGAGACATAGTCTCACTCTGCATGCTTATCAGGCCTAGAACTTGCTATGTAGACCATTCTAGTCTTGAAAGCAGAGAGATCTACATAAAGGCATGAGAAACCATGCCAGACCCCTTATCCCTAGAAATTTTCAGCCAATAAAAATATCTATATATCCTACAAATTTTTATCTGTAAAGTTTCAAGTCATCTTGCTTTGGTGATTTCTTTTCATTTAAAAGCTCTACAAAAATTGACATAAACATTTTAAAATCATTTAAAAATTATGTTCCTAAGTAAATCAGAAATGTTCAAATCATAACTAAAGTAGTACAGAATATCTCCTATTCCTATTACTCTTCTTCTTTGGATTCAGTTCTCTATTTAAACATTTATGTATTGTCAAAATATTCTTCCTTTAAATATAAAATTCATATGTACTAATCAAGTATAACATTTCCTCTTTGCACTTAATTTTTATTTTGTAGAATTCATTCCAAAAGGAAGTATATTAATTAAGTATTAAATATGCTTTCCTAAGTTTGCGCATTTGATTTCCAGATGCATTTTAGGTTGTGATAGTATCAGATACACAGTTAATCAGAATGTGTCTCAATTTCCATGATTCAAAATAAACACCTTATCCAATAGAATGATATATGATTTTTTCTCCTAAACATTAAGTAACTTTCTAATGAACTTTTATTTACAAATGGCTTTACACAGGAAAGATATTAATAACATGTAAACAAAGCTATGAAAGCAATATTCAAAATTGCTCTTTCTTGACCTTCAATGGCTTACTAAATCTATCTGAGCTTCATTTTCTAATGTATAATAATTTCTGCCTCATAGAACTAATGGTAATTATAAGTTTACATACATTTAAATTTTAAGTTTAATATGTTGTATATCAAAATATAATTTGTACACTTTATATAATGTCAAGAACCATTTTGATAACTTGAATAAATTTTGTACCTATTTTCTGGTAATGAAGCCCTAATGTCCACTGAATCATGGATGCAGTAAGCATGTGTCTGTGTGTATGGCAGGGTGAGTGTATGTGCAGGTAGAGGCTAACACATGCATTTGGTAATTATCTTCCTCTATTACTCTCCAAATTATTTGAGACAAAGTTTCTCACTGAACCTAGAGCTTAATAACTGGTCTAGATTGGTTGACTGGGGAGTTCCAGTAATTTACCTATCTCTGCCGCCCTAATACTCACATAATAGGAATGTACCCCTACACAGTTTTTTCATGTGGGTGCTGGGAAACCAAATTCAAATCCTTATTATTTTACTGCAATCCCTTTACAGACTCAGCCATTTCTCTAGCACTCAAGAAACTTCAAATTGATGAAGTTTCTCTTTGTATGTGATTGACTAATGGCCAGTTGCTTCTGTGTAGCTTTAAGTTAGGGTTGACCAAAAAAATGATGAAGACTTGGTTACTGCCAATTCAGTGCCGTCTATATTCTCACAATGCAGTGACTAAGTATGTATCAATTTTTCTTTCACCAAATTGATTAGTCAAATTTCTTCTAATGCTATGCTTATATAGATAGATTATATATAATATGCACATGTAGGTATAATTATATATAGTATACATAATGACATAGCTTCATTTGTTAATTTTCTTAAATGCAAATACAAAATTATGAATGACTACAGAAATTGAAGTTTTTGATATAAATATATAGTCTAGAAAAAAGCTTCTTTAAGATGACTTCCAATAATTGCTTATGTTTGTAAATGGAATCTATTAAAACCACATTTAATTCATTTTTAATTTTAAGTAGAATTGTCAATGTTTTTGAAAGCACTATTTTTATTATCTTTGTGCAGAAAATATTAGAAAATCATTAAAATCTAAATTACTTTCTACCTTTAGGGGATATTTTATGTTACAGAAGGATCTATGATGAATGAATTCAGAAACACTTTTCACATGAAAACATGCCGGGCGGTGGTGGCGCATGCCTTTATTCCCAGCACTCGGGAGGCAGAAGCAGGCGGATCTCTGTGAGTTCGAGGCCAGCCTGGTCTCCAAAGCGAGTTCCAGGAAAGGCGCAAAGCTACACAGAGAAACCCTGTCTCAAAAAACAAAAAAACAAACAAAAAAAAGATATTTGAATTTTATGTAAGTTTAGCATTAATATTATAAGCTCAGTGCATGAAAATTTTAAAAAATCAGCAAAAATACTACTTAATTACATATTGCTGACATATTATCTTGAAAAATGGTAAAAGCTTTGATAGTTTTGAATATCTCAACTAATTAAAATAATTATGTCTCTTTTTCTCACTGGTGTGCATTATCTGAAGTTTTCCTTATTATTTTATTTCTAATGATTTTTATAAAATCCAATCTTGAAAACTAATAAAGTTTCCACAATTTTTAGACTATCCTAAGATTAAAACTGCAAAAATTTGTCTTAATGAAAGTTTGATGGACTATTGTCTTTCAATTTAGTTTGTATAATAAACATGTAAGGAGAAGTTTAAAAGTCCAAACCTAAAAACAAAATCTACACATAAAAAAATTGAAGTGTTAAATATTTAGCCGATGTCGCCGGGCGGTGGTGGCGCACGCCTTTATTCCCAGCACTCGGGAGGCAGAGCCAGGTGGATTTCTGTGAGTTCGAGGCCAGTCTGGGCTATCAAGTGAGCTCCAGGAAAGGCGCAAAGCTACGCAGAGAAACCCTGTCTCGAGAAACAAACAAACAACAAATATTTAGCCAATGTCAAGACATGCTATTTGTACAAAAATAAATGAGTGACGAATATTACTCTTAATGATTTTAGTGAAGAAAATTAGATAAATTGTATGAATAATGAAAATGTATTATTTTAAATGAGTAATCAAGTTTCATTTGATCTAAAATTCCAAGAGCTTTCTTCTGTTTACCATTAGTTTATTTGCACAGTAAGGATAAAACAAACAAAAACTTTGAGGAAAAGATAACATGTCTACTGACAAGTAAAGCAAACCTTGAACTGGCTGAGGGGAGGGTCTACTCTTCGGTTTGCTTTTCTATTGCTTCAGGCATTTCCATTAGTTCATTTTGCTTTAGTTCATTTCCTTGCAGGTAGCTTTTTGACTTCAAACTAGTCACATCCTAATTGCTGTCATATTTCTATACTGTATGTGAAAACTAGAGATGAAATTAATTTTTATTATGATACATGTTTTCACTGGAATGTATTACCCAATGAAAAAGCCCAAAAGTTATGATCCTGTTTGTTTTGTCAGTTTCTCTATTTGCTTTGGATGATGCATTTGGGGATGTTCTATTTTACTAATCACAAAGATCCTTAACTTAGTATGCTACACTAGACTTTGTTTTGTTCCCAAAAAAATCTAAACTGCTCATTTTTATACATAAGCTAAAATGTTTGTTTGGTGACTATTGAATCCTAACTCATGGTAGTGTACAGTACTAAATCATATAAACTTAGATATATTATTCAATGTCAGGTCTAAAAAATAATTAGAGGTAGAGTTTCTTACTAAAAATTTTACCCCCTATCCCGCATGCAATGTACAGTTTATAAAACTTGCATTCAAGATAATGTTCTTGAAAAAGAAACAGACCTCAATACCAACGATAGATGATACCTCAGAGCAAAGCATTGAAAAAAGGTTTTCCAAGCAAAGAGACCTAAGAAGCAAGCCGATGTAGATATTCTAAAATGAGATAGCATGGAGGTCAGAAGGCTATAAATATAAAGTACATGTGACATCCCCCATAAGGATGGGTTTAACTAAGAGGTAAAGATAAAGTTCAAGGGAGGGAGAGTCTGAAATAAACACCCTGGGAAATTTAGCAGAAGTTATGCCTCTATAGGAAAAGTTTGGTGAACCCTGCCTCCACCACCAGTAGATAGATCACCAGGGCATTAACAAATTCACTCTGAACCTTCTAGGCAAGAAAACGGTTAATTCTCCCTTTGAAGAGTGATCCCTATATGTTTATTTAACATTCCTGGTTATGTTTGTGACTCAACATTTTATTTTCAGGTTTTTTCTCTCATTTTGCAATTTAACTTAATGTTTTCCATAATTCAATTTAGTTATTCTTTAGAAAATGAGTTATATTTCATTTTGAAATATTTTAATCCTTTTTCATGACTTTGCAATGCAACTTTATAATCATTTCTTGCTCAATTTAACAAACACCATAATGATTCATGAAATACTAAAAGAATGAAAAGAAACATAAAGTGAATACTGTGAGTAGAAAGATGTGGAAAATATAAACAGGGATGGTTGCTGTAGGATCGTGGAGATTTAGGTACAGTAAAGGAAGGAGGCTCAACTGGGACAAAGAGTTATTAAAAAGCCATATGGTCTCAGCATCTGTGCTACTGGTGTTATATTTAGGAAGTAGTCTCCAGTGCCTCCTAAAACTGAGAAGCTTTTGTAGGGCAAAGGACATGGTCAATAAGACAAAACGACAGGCTGCAGAATGGGAAAATATCTTCACGAACTCCACGTCTGACAGAGGTCTGAACTCCAAAATATATAAAGAATTCAAGAAATTAGACATCAAAATACCAAACAATACAATACAAAAATGGGCTATAGAGCTGAATAGAGAGTTCTCAACAGAAGAATCGCAAATGGTCGAAAGACATTTAAGGAAGTTTTCAACATCCTTAGTCATCAGGGAAATGCAAATCAAAATGACTCTGAGTTACCATCTTACACCAGTCAGAATGACTATGGTAAAAAAATCACTTATGGCAGCTTATGTTGGAGAGGATGTGGAGCAAGGGGAACATTCCTCCACTCATGATGGGTGTGCAAGCTTATACAGCCACTTTGGAAATCAGTATGGCAGTTAATCAGAAAATTGGCAATCAATCTTCCTCAAGACCCAGCTATACTACTCTTGGGCATATAGCCAAGGAATACTCAATCATACCACAAGGACACATGCTTAACTATGTTCATAGCAGGATTATTCATAATAGCCAGGACCTGGAAACAATCGAGATGCCCCTCAACCAAGGAATGAATAAAGAAAATGTGGCACATATAAACAAATGATGTACTATGCAGCAGTAAAAAACAATGACATCATGAAATTTGAAGGCAAATAGATGAACTAAAAAATATGATCCGAGTGAGGTAACCCAGACACAAAAGGACAAACATACTATGTACTCACTCATAAGTAGATAGTAGATGTAAAGCCAAGAGTAACCAGACTACAACCCACAGCTCCAGAGAAGCTAGCTAACAAGGAGAACCCTAAGAGGGACAAATGCATTGACCCTGGGAAGGGGAAATAAATGAAACTTCCATGAGTAAACTGAGGGTGTGGGGAAGGGCAATGGAAGGTAGAGGATGAGGGATAAGAACATAAGGGAATGGGATGGTTGAGTTGGAACAAGGACAGAGTAGGAGAGTAATGAAAGAGATACCATAATAGAGGGAGACATCAAGGGAACGGGGAGAAACAGGGTGCTTGGGAAATTTCCAGGAATCCACAAAGATGACCCCACCTTAGACTACTAGCAATAGTGGAGAAGGTGCCTGAACTGGCCTACTCCGGAAATCAGAATGGCGAATACCCTAACTGTCATCATAGAGCCTTCATCCAGTGACTCATGGAAGCAGATGCAGAGATCCACAACCAAGAACCAGGCCAAGCTCCAGGAGGTCAGTTGGTGAGAGAGAAGAAAGATTCTATAAGAAAGGATCATCAAGATCATGATGGGGAAATGTACAGAGACAACTAAATTAAACTAGTGGGAAGTTGTGAACTGTGGACCCATAACTCTGGAGCTTCCATGGAACTGGACTAGTCCCTCTGCATAGTCAAAACAGTTGTTTAGCTTGATCTGCTTAAGGAGCCCCTGGAAGTGGGATCAGGATCTGTTCCTGCTGCATGAGGAGGGATTTTGGAGCCCAGTGCCTATTTTGGGACAGCTTACACAGGCTTGGTTCAGGGAGAGGGACTTGGACCTACCTCAACTAAATGTACCAGGCTCTGCTGACTCCCCATGGGAGTCCATGCCTTGGTGGAGGAGGTGGGAATGGGGGTGGATTAGGGAGGAAGGCTGGGGAGCAGGAGGAGGGAGGAGAGGGGCATCTGTGGTTGGTACATAAAATGAACAGAAAATTTCTTAATTAAAAAAAGAAAAATAAATAAAATAAGGGAGCAAAAATAAAAAGCCATATGGAAGATTGCTGTTATCTTAAATTAAAAATTAAAAAATAACTGTTCTTTGTTCATAATTCATATTTGTTCAGTAAGTTGTCCCTTCCCTTTTCCACTTCCCCACCCCAACTCAAGCCCAGCTCCAGGAACCTTCTGTGTTCCCAGCCAATTTTGTTAGGTAAAATGCTTTTCTACATTCTCAACCCTCCTTTTCTAACACCTCCCCCAGTGGCCATTTGCAGACCTGCCATCCTAGTTCCAGACCTACAACTCAAGAATTATCTATATTTACCTAATAGAGAGCTTCTTCTCTTTCCCATATTTCCCCCCACCTGTTCCCATCTCACAGCCACAGGTATGAGATGTATGTGACCTTTGAATTTGCTTTGTTCAAGGGCCACTTTTGATGAGTAAGATGCTCCTTTTCTCTCACATCCTTTCCCTCGACTGCTACCATCTCTAGATTTAGAGGCCTAGCTCCAGACAGGTAGTTTGGGAGCAGCTTTACTTGATCCAGTTATAATGGTCATCCAGTAGTCTTATGGCATTTTCAAGGCATTCCTTTCCTACACTAGCCTAATCTAAGGCAGGGAATTCTATGTGCCATCTAGACTCTGGTTTTTGGTTACCCCTCAAATCAAACACACAAGGATAGAAATCAACACAGGTAAATTACAACAACAATAACAAAACATGGATGTCCGAGATAGTATATCTTCCATATAACCTGTAGAAATCTTTTCTAATGAGAACATCTGATATGAAACTGATGACACAGAATTTAAAATAAAAATAACACTTTTTATCAATGAAATTAAAAAAGGCATAAAGGCTTCAATGGTACCCTAAAAGATAGCAATAAATACCTAAATTGTATCTAAGAAGTACAAATACATTTTTGAGTGGAATAAAAAATATGTTCTAAAACATGAACACAAAATTCAATAAAGAACAAAAATTAAAGAGAACATAAATGAAAATAATGTGTAATTGAAAAAACAAAAAGACCCTACATAGTCCAATAGAAAATTCAGACAACTAGAAAGTAGAAAGAATCAATGACCACTGACCAAAAACCATTTACAATGTCAATACTATCCTAGTTAAAATCTCCATAGTATTAATCACAGAAATAAACATAAAAGTCTTCAAATTCTTTTAGGACCAAAAAAGATCTCAGGTAGCGAAAGCAATTCTCAGCAAATAGAATAATGCTGGAGTTGTTGATGTTGTAAATCAGGTGCTCCAGCAGCCTACCTTTCAGTTAATCAGCACCAGCAGCTTACATTATCACTTGCCACCTACAAGTGCAGCACATTGCCACTCTTGCTCAAAGGTCCCTCTTTTCATATCTCTCTCTCTCTCTCTCTCTCTCTCTCTCTCTCTCTCTCTCTCTCTCTCTCTCTCTGTCTGTCTCATAGTCCATCTTATCTTTCTCTGTCTCTCTCTTATGACTCCACACTGAGACAGCCTTTCACTTTCTGCCATCCCCCCAATAAACTTCTTTCATTAGATCTGTTTCATGGCATAATTGCTTGGTGGCATACATTAGCCCAGACCCACCAAAGCTACGATTTCACAGCTCGACAGTTGACATTGCATTCTTCTAGATATATTACAGGATTACAGTAATAGAGTACCATGATTCTGGCACATAAACAGACACAGAGTCCAATAGAATAAAACAGAAGATCCAAAAATGAGTACTTGAAATGACAACTATCTGACATTTAACAAAAAGTAAAAAAAAATACACTGGAAAATATACATTGAAAGTTGTATTGCTAAATTTACTAGGCAAAAACATAACAGTACTCAACAAGATGTAGATGTAGAAAAGAGTATTCTGAATATGACTCCACTTGCATAAAAATTGAGGCCTACAATTGACATTATAGTGGGAGTCATCAACTGGGAACTCATAAAACTAAAACATTTACTTACAAGTAAAGGAACAATCAATTGTGTGAAAGAAGAAGTCCACATTTAACAAAGGATTAATATCCAAGATACATGAAGAACTCAAAAAAGTGTCACAGAAACAAAAGTCCCAGTTAAAAATGGGAGTAGGACCTCTTTAGCACTTTGTTTTTCCTTTTCTCATGTGGTCTTCATTTACCATGGTCTCCTATTCCTTGTTCTCCCTGTCTGTTCTTGATCCTGATTGAATCTCCCACTCTCTTTCCCTCGACCCTCACCCTTCATTACTCCCACTCATATCCAGGTTTTTCATGTAGCTCTCAGCCATTTCTCCATCATTGGGCAATCCTCGTGTCTTTCTTGGGGTCCTGTTTTCCAGGTAGCCTCACTGGTGATGTGACTAGCAGTCCAGTAATCCTTGTTCCACATCTAGTATCCTCCTATGAGTGAGTACATACCATATTTGTCTTTCTGAGTCTGGGTTACCTCACTCAGGATGATTTTTTCTAGATCTACCCATTTGCCTGCAAACCTCATGATGTCATTGTTTTTCTCAGCTGAGTAGTATTCCATTGTGTATATACGCCACAATTTATTTATCCATTCTTCAGTTAAAGGGCATCTAGCTAAGAGGCCCATAGAAATCCATAAAGATACCCCCACAAAAGACTGCTGGAAATGGTCGAGAGACAGCCGGAACTGACCTACTCTGGTGATAGGATGGCCAAACACCCTAACAGTTGTGCCAGAAACCCCATCCAAGGACTGAGGAATCTGGATGCAGACATCCACGACTAGGCCCTGGGTGGAGCTCTGGGAGTCTAATTAGCGAGAAAGAGGAGGGTTTATATGAGTGAGAATTGTTAAAACCAAGGTTAGACAAAGCACAGGGATAAATAGCCAAATGAATGGAAACACATGAACTATGAACCAATGGCTGAGGGGCCCCCAACTGGATCAGGCCCTCTGAATAGGTGAGACAATTGATTGGCTTGATCTGTTTGGGAGGCATCTAGGCAGCGGTACCAGGTCCTGTGCTCATTGCATGAGTTGGCTGTTTGAAACCTGGGACTTATGCAGGGACGCTTGGCTCAATCTAGGAGGAGGGGACTGGACCTGCCTGGACTGAGTCTACCAGGTCAATCTCAGTCCACGGGGGAGGCTTTGCCCTGGAGGAGGTAAGAATGGGGGGTGGGCTGGGGGAAAGGGGAGGGGGGCAGGAAGGGGGAGAACAAGGGAATCTGTGGCTGTTATGTAGAATTGAATGGTAATGTGAAATAAAATAAAGGGGAAAAATCAATAAAAATAAAATGTGAGCAAAAAAATGGGAGTAGGAAAACAAATAGCAAATTCTCAATAGAAGTTAAAATGGCTAAGAAATATCTCAAAAAAGTCTTCCTCGTCTGTATTAATTGTGGAAGAACCAATTAAAACAACATTGAGAGTTCAACTCACCACATTCTGAATGGCTAACATCAACAAAACAACTCACAATAAATGCTGATGATGTCATGAGGAAAGAGGAATACTCATTCATTGTTGATGGGAAGGCAAGTTGGGTCAGTCACTGTGGAAATTAGTTTGGAGAATCCTCAAAAAAAAAATCTCTGCCATATGACTCAGCTATACCACTCTGAGGTATATATACAGGGGATTTGACATCTTATTCCAGATATTCTTGCTCACCAATGTTCATTGTCATGTTATGCACAATACCCAGGAAATAGCAACAACCTAAATGTCTTTCAACTGATGAATGGATAAGGAAAATGACATACATATACATCATGGAATAATATTCAACTGTACAGAAAAACAATGAAATCAGGAAATTTTCAAGTAAATGAGTAGAGCTAGATAATATTATGTTTTTTTTTTATTTTATTTACCTGGTGAGGTATTGCAGATACAGAAATACAAGTGCCAGATGTTATCTCCAATTCATGTTTCTTAGTTCTAAATCTTCAAATGTGAATATGTAGCAATGAGTGACCTCAAAAATAAGAAAAAAACTTCAAAGGGACACAAGGAGAAGAGTCTTGAGAGGGTAATACCAGGATACAGGTGGTTTGAGGGGGAAAATGAGGAAAAAACAGTCAGGGAATATGTCTTAGTTAGGGTTTCTATTGGTGTGAAGAGATACCATGACCATAGCAACTCTCATAAGAAAAACATTTACTTAGGGTGGTTAGCTTATAATTTCAGAGGTTCAGTCTTTTATTATCATAGCATAGAGCATGGTGTTGTGCAGGTAGATGTGGTACTGAAAAGGTAGGTGAAAGTCCAACATCTTGAAAGCAACAGGAAGTCAACTGAGACACTGGGTGGTATCCTAAGCAGAAGATATCTCAAAACCTGCCCCCACAGTGACACTTCCTCCAACAAGGCCTTACCTGTCAGGGACAAGGACAGAATCTCTAGTTAGTTAAAAAATACAGACCCCCGATAAGACAGGGAACTAGATCATCTTACAGTCAGGTTGCCTAGCAACAGGACATTGAGTCAGAGCCCTTGACCCTTTCACCCTGTAAACATCCTATACAAACATTCTGTTAGCTTGCCCCACCTTATGCAGATGACAGCTTCTTGCTCCCCCCACCCTGCAGGAACGATATAAAGCTTTCTGGAAGAAAATAAAGTTGTATCTTGATCAGAATCTAGACTTGGTGTATTTTCTTTTGTATCTCCTGTCCCTGCATTCCCTCCTTAGGGTGGTTGAGAACCCATTGTAGCCCTGAAGGCAGGGCACTTACCTACTCCAACAAAGTCACACCTCCTAATGGTGTTACTCCCTATGAGATTATGGGGGCCAATTACATTCAAGCCACCACAATGCACTCCCAGGCCTCCATAAACTTGTGGCAATATCATAATGCAAAATGCAATCATTTCTACTTCTAAAGTCTATTGGTGAAATTATTAAGGCCACTGCACGTAGTTAAAAGGGAGATTTATTTAATGGCATAACTTACAAATGAAGGGATAGGTGGGTAGTAGGTTCTGGGGAAGACTACCAATCAATTACCAGAACAACATAATTCCTAGCTGCATTATAAATTTTATCCTCATACACAAAGGTATGTGTAGCTATCAACCTTCATCAAGAGACCTTCTCTTCACAGAAAATTAGTACCATTACCCAGAAACACAACTGGATACAGTACAACAATGAGGTAATCACAAGGACCTCTGTTCCCTTGGATAAATCTGCCCAGCAGCTCCTGTATCTATGGTTCAAGGAACATGGCTGAAGCAAAGATGAGGCATCAATGAAGCAAGGTTGGAAAGATTTAAAGAGCCAGAATGTTAGGAATTCTTCTGTGAGACTGTCTTTCCTAGAAATGTCTGTATAAGCAAGACCAGTATAATCACAATATAAGTGGACAAGCTAAGACATAAGGCAGAAAAATATTACAGGTTTCCATCCGGTTACAAAGAGCTATAAACAAGTAATGACTTTTGAGAGAGGGATAATTAGCCCTTCCCAGAAATGAGTCTCCAATTGTCTATCCAGTGTAAAGTGGTCATCCCTAAAACCATTTACACAGAAATAACAAAAATTGACTCAACAGGATTTCTATTATTCTTCCTATCTACCTATCCATCTAACAATAATAATCAAAGAAGAATTGGTCATCAATTTGAGAGTAGAGGGCATTGAAAGAGTTGGCAGAAGTAAAAGGAAGGAAGGAGTGATGGAATAATATTTAAAATATACAAAAGTGTTATCAAAGGCCATTATACCATATGACTGGATTACTCTGCTCTCAGAAACAGTGAGTTATTGAGCATAGTTTCCAGTCCCATTAGAGGGCCAAGTACCCCTCAAAAGCCCTCAAAATAAAATAAGTTCTTGCCAATTATCTTCTCTACCAGAACCAAAGAATACAATCATGTTACAGATCTTAATTGTTAAGGAAAAGAAAGCATGTGGACATTGAGTTGTAAACTGTAACTTCCTCATCACTAGCCATCAAACTACTGAATGCTGCTGAAAGTGCAGGTGAGAAAGAGAAGGCATTATTAGTATTGCTCACTGGCAAAACCAATGAAACAGAAATTGAATCTCACAGCCATGATGTGCCCAACTGTGCAATAGCAGATGGACTATGATTGTATTTGAGGCCCACTCCAGAGGTAAGGAATTGTAGTGTAGGCCTCAGTGGCTAACATCTCAAGTCAATGGAAGGTCTATACTCAGTTGGGAAAGTTATGGTAAATGTTTAACTAAACTGAAATAGTGTCAAATTGTCTTCTAAACATTTATTATCAAAGTCAGACAAAAATTACTCTAATTTTAAATAAAGAAACCTTTCCCTACAATGAAGGGTGGTGAATGAAGACACTTGTGACTGCCCAAGATTCAGAGGATAAACAGAAGTTGTGGGCCCTGCCCTAAACAAGTCACATATATCACTAATTATAAGACTTAATGAACATTGTAGAAAGACAGAAAGTATATGAAAGCAGTAAGATATGGTGAAGAACAACAGAATACTATTATAAAGACTCAATATAACCGTTAGAACTATTAACTCCAGCAACTGTAGTTTTTTCTACAATTAGCCAACACAAGATCAGTCCTACCAACAATAGGATAAGGAAAGGGGTAATTTATGAAACCCTTCCCTTACTCCAAATTTAGTGGCTATTGGTAGATTCATGGGAAGTGATAGCCACTGTATCTAGTTGAGAACCAAACTCCAACAGATACTCTGAAACTCATGGCCTCCCAGATATACCATTTATGTTCATCCATCAAAAAGCAAGTGAAGACATGAAGGTGAAAGACTTATTTCTGTAGAGAAACATTGGTAGTCAAGAATGGTAAATAGGCTGAGGTGAGAGAGATATGTTTGTGTAAATGGATAAAATTGTCTAAAAACAAATTGATGAAATGTTTATATGAACTGCTTTTGCCATTTATTTTACTTCTCTACCAACAAGCTGTAATATCCATATAATTATTGTTATACTTTTGAGAATACACTTGGTATCTTGTAGACAAATTTTCTCAATTTATTAATTTTGAAAGACAATTTTGCTGGTTTTCTGAGATATAGTTTGATACATTGTTTATTTAACTCCTAAAACTTTTTACACCTGATTGTGTTAACACAGATCTAAAGTATTGAAATATATTTCAATATGTTTCTATATTTCATAACAAAATTAAATAGAATTTGGAATTAATGTAATCTGAAAAATAATTTGGGATAATTTACCACATTGGAATACTGAGTATTACAAATTGTGAATATGGCATACCTATATTTTTCAGAAATCTTTTACAATTTTCTGTTTAAAATCTTTGTTTTTTTCATTATCAATCTGAAGTATTTGATTTCATTTTTTATATTTGATATAGTGTATTCGCCTTTTTGTGTTTCTTTTTTATTTTGAGATTATAATATGGTTATATTTATCCCTTCCTTTTCCTCCATTCAAAACCTGCCGTATAGCTCTCCCTTATCTCCTTGAAATTCACCTCCTCTTTTTTCATTAACTGTTATTTTATGCATATATGTCTATGCACACACATACATATTCCTAAATATAACCTCTATCTGTAAATGTTATTTTGTGTACATTTTCAGCACTGGCCATTTTGCACTAAACTGCTAATTGATATGCCCCCCCCCCGGGAAAGACTACCTACCTCTTATAGTATCAGCTTACTTTAGTTGCCTATTCTTCTTTGTGTAGGATTAAAGTCTCGTGATCTTTGCCTTGTACAATTTGGCAGGGTCATTCATGATGTCCTCATTCAACTCATATTTTGGCCTTCATGTTGTTGACGTTTAATGGGTATAACTTCTGACATTACTAGGATACACAATCTCACAGTACACTCCCTGATCTTCCCTGGCTCTTATAATTTTTCCACCCCTTTTTCTGCAATGATTCCTGAGCCTTAACTGTGTGAATATTTCATAATGTTTCAGCTGAGACTAGGTACCATGAGTCTGTATTTTAGTTGGCTGTGGTTTTCTGTAGTGATCCCCATGTGTTGAAATGAAGTTTCCTTGATTAGGAGTGAAGAATAAATTTATGTGTGGGTAAAATATTGTTGTTAAGGATTATCCTGGTTTAGTAAAGTAGTGGTTGTAGGCTCTTTCCAAATACCCATGCCTTCACTAGCACTGGGTAGTTAGCTAGGTTTCCAATAGCAGTCATGATTTTCCTAGTGTTTAGCTGGTCTTAAGTATAATTAGAGAGCTGTGGGTAATCACCAAGGTATGTGGGCCACTGCTGTAACTTTAAAGTTATCATGTCTTGCTAACAATTGATGTAATTCATAGGCATCACGGCTGAGAAGGACTGTTGATTTCCTCTCTCCTTCTTAGACCATGAAGCTAGCTAGTCCTAAGTCAGGGGGCATTCAGCCAACCTGAAATTTACTACACAGACAGAATTTCATTGAACTCATGTGAAATTTTCCTGATTTAGCATTTAAAGTGCTGGAATCACAGCTCTGAACCACAACTATATTCTCTCATTGCCTCAAATTATCTGTTGTATAGTAATAAAATATACTTTTTCTATGGGTCTTTTAAACATTTTCCTAATTCATTAATCCTGTGTGTGTGTGTGTGTGTGTGTGTGTGTGTGTGTGTGTGTGTGTGTGTGTGCCTATGCATGCATGTTGGCTAGTTTTATGTCAACTCAACACAAGCTAGAGTCATTTTGATAAAGAAAACATCAGTTACGAAAATGCCCATATGAGATTGGCCTGTATGCAAACCTGTTGTACATCTTGATTGATGCTTCATAAAGATGGGACCTGATTGTGGTGGCTGGGCCACCCCTTGTCTGTTGTTTTTGGGAACTATAAGAAAACATGAAACATAAGTCATAGGAAGAAAGTCAGTTAGTAGCACTCCTCTGTGTCCTATGTATGCATCATCTCCTGACTCCAGGTGCCTGTACTGTTTGAGTTTCTGCCCTGACTTCTTTCAGTGATGGACTGTTACCTAGAAATATAAATGAAATAAATTCTCCCCTCACTTCAATTTGCTATTTTTAATGGTATTTTATAACAGCAATGGAAAGCCTGGCAAATACAATATATAAATATGTATATAACATTTTAATATTTTAATTAATTATAACAACTTTTATGCTCCTCCTTTTCCTTCCTCCAAGGCATACCATGTACTCCCAATGCTTCTTCTCAAAATACTGGCCTCTTTTTCTATAATTGTTACTGTGAAACATATATACACACATGCCTAAATATACAAATACAACTTGCTCAGTATGTTTAGTTTTACTAATGTGTATATAATTTTAGTGATCACTTGTTATTGGATATTCAATTGTGGGGACTCATTCCTGAGAAAGACTATTTCTCCCACTTTCAGCAGTTCTTAATTGCATGTAGTCCTTTGTCCACCATTAGATTTTCCCTTCCATGTTAGTTTGTCTATTAGAGTTTTTATTGTGGGCAAGACAGACTGGCACCTTCAGAGCGCCACACCAAGTGATTAGGTCTTCCTAATTCAATTAATTTGATCAAGATAATCCACTACACTCAAGTCAATTCTTGTCTCATAGTGATTCTAAATTATGTCAAGTTGATAATTAACACTCAGATCATAATAGCTCCAAATCAGAACACCGATATAGTGCATGCTTATATTCAGATGACAAAATAACCATTCTTGCTTTTGTGACCTCATAAAGCTATAATTTGTTAGAAAGTTAAAATATAAGAAAGAAATTAGCCATACAATAAATAATACAGTCTTCATAATAAAATGTTTCATTTCTTTGCATTGGTTCTGGGAATGAATACAAAAATGACAAAATTATATTAATCAATGAAGATGTTTGTTATGTTTCTCTGTATTTATGAACGATGAAATTTCTTGAGGTCTTGTATCTTGAAGTGATTGCATGTCTTGTAACCACTGAAATATTGATCCATGCTGTTAAAGGCCAGATTTTTCATCAGAACATTTTTATGCACGACAGTGATTAATTTACAGGCAAGGATCACAATCATAGTGATATGTGTTCAAACATTTTGCTTTTTTAGGCATTTCTCTCTAAATTTTGTTCAACTGATAATGGATCTTTAATTAAGATAACTATCAGTATATTGACCAGTTCAAGCTATAAAAATATTTTGCTGTTAATGGTTACATATGAACTGTTATGACTTGGCTCTATATCATTGTTAATAAACTCTCCACTAATGATACATGTAAGTGTATTTTATTTTTTTTAATTTTTTTGTGTTCCTTTTTATTTATTTTATTTTTTTTTTAAGACAGGGTTTCTCTGGGTAATAGCTCTGGCTGTCCTGAAATTCTCTCTGTAGACCAGGGTAGCCTCAAACTCACAGAGATCTAACTGCCTCTGACTCCTGCATGTTGGAATTAACGTCATGCACCACTACAGCTCAGTTTTTGAATTTTTTTTTAGCACTTGGATATATAATTTTTAATCTGGCATTTTAGAGATTTATCTTTTTCCAGAGTTTCAGTATTTATGATTATGGTATTATACATTAAAGTTTGAAATTATTACTCAAATTTAGTTGTTGTATGAAAAAATATACATATTTAAGTTTTCCAACCAGATGAATTTGCTGATAAGTGTAAATTCATTTTATGTTCCTTAAATAAACATAATTTGCACTTTATTATTTTTATTTATTACTGGTCCAATACAGCTTTTACCTTGTTTAAATTTTTTGTTCAAATTCATAATTTAAAGTTGGCATCATTTTTTCTCTACGAGTTTTGTCATGATTTTATATCTAATTTATACTATAATCATAAATCTCATTGGTACCCTGGTCTGTAGAGCTTTGGATTTGACTTGACTAGTGTGATATAATGACAGACGTAATTATCATAAAGCTAAGATCACATAGGTTGTATTCTTGGGCAAAAAGCACCAGCAACAGCCTGGAAACCCAGGAAATTTATTATAAATTTCAAAAATCAAGAGGACATTTAGCTACTCTCAGTTGAGAGGCAGGGCAGCAGTGTGAGGCTATAGTCATCTGTGATTAAGAGGCCACATTATATACTTTCTGCAAGTTATGGTTTCATATGTTTGTGTCATTGGTATCATTGACCTGGCATTGGTCATGTAGACAGTATATATTCAAGTAGGATTTTACTCACACATTTGGAATATTTTTTTGTCATTTATGTCTGTAATAGTATATGAGATGTTTAAAATTTCCTTAAATATTTAGTAGTACAGGAAATTATCAATGTCATATGTTTCTGACATGTTATTTACTTTATTAATATCTTTTATTATTTACCTTTCATAGCAAGTAAGATAGACTTTATGTCAATTTATGTCTTCTTCAGAGTGACAGTAGGATCATTATCTGAATATGTGAGGCTATAAGGATACCTAGAATATTTATCTCAACTGATATTATAAGGAGAAGCTTTAGACATACTAGTTGAACAGCTTAAATATGTTATATACATGGTACACAACAGAAAAGTTGTGTTTACACAACTTGGAGTGTAGCTAGAGTTTTCTCCAGTCCCGCATGGACCAGCAGCAACTCAGATCCAAAGAAACACACAGAGGCTTATATTAATTAAAACTGTATGGCCTAATTGCTCAGGCTTCTTGCATCTTAAATTAACGCATTTGTATAAATCTATACCTTGCCTTGTGGCTTGTGGCTTATTGGTATCTTTATTTAAATCTTGCTTCCTCTGTGTCTAGCTAGTGACTCCTGACTTAGCCTTCCTGTTCCCAGAATTCTCCTTTCTCTTTGTCCCACCTATACTTCCTCCCTGGCTACTAGCCAATCAGCACTTTATTTATTAACCAATCAGAGCAACACATTCACAGCATACAGAGCAATATCCACAGCATTGGAGTATTCTCATTTTAGTATACCCAGTGAAATTATATGACTATAATAGATACAGATTATAATGGATGTACTAGTCAGATTTTCATGGCTATGATAAAATTCTGAGAAAAACACCTGAAGAGAGGACAGATTTTGTTTGGTAGTTGTTTCAGCTGACTATTTCTAGGCCAGAGTGAGGCAGAAAAGAAGGGCCAAGGCACATGGCAGAGCAAGGTTAGACATGTTGTGACAGGAAAAAGATAGAGAGTGACAGATGGGAAAGGGCAGGAAACAAAATAAACTGCTATCATTGGGAATCAAATTTTCAATGCATGAGATTGTGGAAAGTTTCATATTCAAATCATAACACTGACTAATCATATTATTCATAAAAAACTTACGTTCATTTGAAATAGGTTAATCCTTAACAGTAAATTATTTGACTGTTTTTGGTGGATAAATGGAATTAAGTATGTGGGCAAGAAAAATGGTTTAAACTGCTAAATAGGTCATAGGTTACCTACAGATCTTAATGATTTCCCATGTCTCTCCTCTCCTGAATAATGGACATTCGACTCGAGAAAACAAAATAATTCCCCTTAGCAATTTATGTGAATTACAATTACATTTCTTCAAATGTATTTTTCTCTATAACAGTTTTAAACCACCCCCAAACTAAAATCTATACATAGAACATATTTAGAATAATATAAAATATAACGATGCAACCACCTACAGATGCAAGGTATTAACATAATAATTAAAATAATTCCAACTGGAAATCTGCTTTGCATAAGCCAAAAAAGGTTAATTACATGCTGCTAGAGTATAAATGTTTTAAAAGCAAGTGATAAAGATATTAGCCTTTACTTAGCTCTATTTTCTAGAACATATAATCCTGCTTTAAAGAAAAATTTCCTGTCTAGTTTGCAATTTGTGATTCATAATAGCAACATTTACACACACTAATTAACTAATGAAAATGTGTTGTATCTTTTGAATACTTTTAAAGGAATTTTTTTCATAGCATTGTTCTCTGCTCCTCTTGTTTATTCTTCTGTGATGCTCAGATATGCCATAACACAGAGATTTAGTTTATACAAGGTATTCAACAATACATTTTCAATTGTTTCAATAAATGAGTGCAAATTTGGATCAATAAAAACATTTGCCGGGCGTGGTGGCGCACGCCTTTAATCCCAGCACTTGGGAGGCAGAGCCAGGTGGATCTCTGTGAGTTCGAGGCCAGTCTGGGCTTCCAAGTGAGCTCCAGGAAAGGCGCAAAGCTACACAGAGAAACCCTGTCTCGAAAAAACCAAAAAAAAAAAAAAAAAACAAAACAAAAAAACACTTGCTTAACTTCATGTGGGTAACATTCACTAAAGGAAAAACTAATATTTGGTTGTTATGAAAATTATCAAAGTCAATATTTTCAGGAAGAAAATATCATCTATCCTTTCATGATTAATGGCTATTTTGTTACCCTCACAAAAAGAAAAGGAGAAATTTAAAAATAATAAAGCATTATATGACATACACGTGAGACACTGATTTGTATGTATATATATTATATAATGCATATATATACACACATATCATATATACCTTGCTATATATAGCCTAGGCTGGCCAGGAAGTCATAGAAATTTGCCTCCTTCTGTCTTTTGAGTGCTCAGATTAAAGACCTGCATCTCCCCAGCCCCCACCTTCAGCATATATTCCTTCATTTTACTTCCAGAAAAGGAAGGATAAAGTAAATAAAAGATATTCATTATGATACGGTAGCCTCCTCAGTCCAGTTCCTTTCTGTTCTATTTTACTGCCTCATATTACACATGTTACATAGGCTCCTTGACCTTTGAATCTTTATTCCTCAAAATGATTTCATATTTAAAGTGTCATTATTGAAATTAGGTTGGTAGTTGAACGAACAAGAATTTTCTCAGGTATATGAAGCTATGCAGTTCCTTAATTTTGACAACCTCCAGTATCTCTTAACTTTCAAATTTATTTTTCTTCCACAAATTTCAAACTTTAAGACATTAAAATATACATGTTATAGCATAATTTAAAAGGTAGAAATACTATATATGTGGAATGTTAAGAAAACCCTGAATTTTGTCACATTTATTTGTTGTGTGTATATGTGTATATTTATGCAATTTCCACATGTGAGGCTTTTATCAAATGATGTTTGTTTTTTCCTCAATGGCTGAAAACGTATCTAAATTAAATCTATAATATTTTATGTCTCCATCAGTTTAGAAGATAATGGTATAATATTAGTGGGGTTAATAAAAATTAGTTCAATATTACAAAGCAATTTGATCTAAAACCTGAGCATCCACATTTGTAAAAGGTATAAATGTGGTGTGGATAAAAGAAACAGAAATAAAAGCATCTTGTGGTACTTTAAGAGGCTTTATGATTATCAAAGAAAGGATGTGATTTCATATTTCCAAATATGGCATCTGTAATCTAATTAAAACACTTCATATGAAATTTCCTGTTATATACTTTAGAGAGAAGAAAATAAATTATTATTTTTGGTTTTTTTTTGAGACATAGTTTCTCTGTGTAGCTTTGCACCTTTCCTGGAGCTCACTCTCTTGCCCAGCCTGGCCTTAAACTCACAGAGAACCATCTGCCTCTGCCTCCCGAGTGCTGGGATTAAAGGTGTGCACCACCACCATCCTGCATAAAATAAATTATCTTTAAATATCACTAAGGCTGACATTTTAATATGACTCAGGGACAAACTTGCATCATAATAGTTAATGGATAATTATAAGAAGTCTGATAAAAACATATGTGTGTGCTTGGACTACAATGGTTGACTTCACTAGACACATTTCCATATAATAACAATGCAATTGGGCCATTGTTCATAACTCCTGCTAGTACAACTATTACTACCACAATTTCTGTGGAGCCATTTGTCACAGCCCTTGTTTCCAATCCTATATCCAGTTATTCAGCATTAGACTAATCAAGTTTAAGTTTATTTCTAGGCCTATTTATCACTTGAAATAGTTGAACTATTATTGTAGCCCTGCAAAGATTTGCAACATGCTCGTATTTCTTTATGTAGTTGGCCATCACATACATTTTGCAGTCCCTATTGAAGTGTGAACCTCATTCAAAGCGAGGAAATAAAAATAGCTAATCAATAAATATACTCAGGTTTTTTGGAATGCTTATTGCGTATTGATGCTATTTTAGTTGCCAAACAAAAATGTAATACTATTTAATTGAATTATCTCCACAATCATGAAGTAGGTATTACTATCCTCATTTCAAAGAATGTCTGAAATCACAAGTTCTTAAAGAATTTATCTAAGTTATATCAGTTAATTTATCTAAGTTATATAAACTCTCACATTTAAAATTTACATAGAATTAAATGCACCATATTTTCCAGAGCCCTGTTTTTCAAAACAAGTTATGTTGAACCTAACAAATATTTGTATATTTGTTAAAGTAAAGGAACATGACAGTAAAGTATTAGTGAAAAACATATTTTACTGAAAGATATTTTCATGTATTTTGAATAGAATACCAATACAAAACTGGAAGAATCAAACTCAAAATACTGTCTTCTGTGTATCAGTATAAATGCAGTTGCAATGCTGCGAACAAAATAACACTACAAATACTAAATCTTATCAAAATTAGAAAGAAGTCTATAGGGCCAGCTCTTCATCATTTTGACAATATAGCTGGAAAAATTACTTGTGGAAAGAAAAGTTGGTCCTGTTAGCTCACAGTATTTGACATTTCATTCCACTAATAACCTTAATATTGAAATTCTCATAAGGCATATTCTTAATAATTCTTCATTATTCTTTATTTTGTAAGACTTGATAAGCTAAATAAGGTTTGTATTTTTCCACATAATCATTGTTAGTGGGCGTCTAATTCTGCTTATCTATTTTTAAATACTTCTCTTTGGTAAAATTATTGATTTTTTGCATTATGAATTTTATGTATATATCTATCTTAATCAGTATTATATTTCTTTGAAAAGACACCACAGCCACAGGAACTCTTACAAAAGAGAACATTTAATTGGGGATGACTTAGAGTTTCAACGTCTTAGTCCATTATCAGCATGACTGGAAGCATGGTAGTACACAGGCAGATATCATGGTGCAAGAAAAATAGAGAGTTCTACATCTGAATCTTCATACAGCATTAGGAGAGAGAGAGACACTGGGCTTGACTTGAGCCTTTGCAACCCCAAAGCCCACCCCAGTGACACACTTCCATAACAAGGCCACAAGTGCTCAGACAGGGCACACCTCCTGATATTTATCGTATAGCACCACTCTATACTGATCAAGCATTCACATATTTGAGCCTATGGGGGCAATTACTATTCAAATGATCACAACATTTTATTCAATCAAAAAAAATCTCAGAAAGTTCCATGATCCAAGTTTCATTGCTGTTTCATTAGTTTATTATATGATGATGTTCAGTCATCTATATAGAATTTATATAGATGTTTTATTAATTCTGAGGGATTTTTTTTATGCTAGGATGTTTTCATAGGTAAACAGCATCTCATTATTAAGTGAGCCATGAGAAGAAAGAAAAGATAATAGCAAATTCAAATTATACATTGAGATAAAGAAATTGATACACAGGGGAAATTTTAGATATTTGAAAATATAGGCTTATGAATGAGGAAGCAACTGAAAAATTGAGAAAGATATCAACACAGGTAAAATTATATAAAACAAAAAGTAAAATTATTAATGCTAGATAGGAGCAACTGTGGCCTGTTAGAAAAGGTGAGGTTTTATAGTAATTAGTACCACTATAATATAGTAATATTTCTAGAAAGATATTGAGACATATATCTATGTCTATATAAATATATGTCTCTCTTTATATGTATCTGTATATGTATATGAACATAAACATAAATGTGTGTGTGTGTGTGTGTGTGTGTGTGTGTGTGTGTGTGTGTGTGTAGCATGAATCTTAACAGTTCTTATTAATAAGATTAAACCCCCAAACCCGGGGCCAGTTTTTGGGGTGAATACTGGAAGGTCAGAGAGACAGAACAAGCCACATCTATCTCACTTTGCAATTCCTCAGCTGGTTTTTGTTTCCTCAGACTGGAAGCCTCTGAGTCCTCATCCAGAATGAATCTCAGCTGAACTGTGTTGCTCCAAAGCCTGAAAGCTTAACCAGCCAAATGCTTAACCAGTCAAATGCTTCTAGTTTCTGGTCCTTACGCCTTGTATACCTTTCTGCTTTTTACCACCACTCCCTGGGATTAAAGGCTCTCTTTCTGGGATTAAAGACGTGATGAGTCACCATGCCTGTCTGTATCCTTGAACACATGGATTTCTGCCTCTGGATTGCTAGGATTAATGGCTTGTGCTACCACTTCCAATCATTTATGTTTAATATTGTGGCTGCTCTGTCTCTGACCCCAGATAAGTTTATTAGCATGCACAATATTTGGGGGAATACAATACCACATATATACATATATATGTATACATTTAGATTAAGAAAACCCTTTAACAAAAATACTCTTTCACAGTTTGAATATATTTATCAGCTGGTAGCAAATATATTAGAAATTTTGGTATGATAGGTGAAAATTTTAAGTATTAAGTAATGCCTTACAGACAAGATGAAAATGTAATTAATAAAAGAAAAAAACAGGAGAAAAATTTTCTATAATAATGATACAGACTGTTCAGGAACATTGATGTTGAAGAATGAAATATTTAAAATGTGTATCTTCTTTATGAAAGGACATTGGTACATTTTAAAACCTCCTTCAATGCATTAACAGCCAGATGTGAAACTGATGTATATAAAATGTATAAAAGCAGTTGTGCAGGTGTTTTCTCACAGATGGAATTCCACCTTAGGGTGCCCTATTATTTCTGAATGGTTGCTCTGTTATATTTTTAAAATGCAAAGCCCATTTGAAGTTCAACATAAAAAGGAAGAAAACCAAAGGGGATCAAGTAGCAGAAAGGAGAAATTTTTTTACAGTTTACCAAAACAAGTAAAAGGAAATTTTAATGGGAAGAAAATAAAAAGATTTTATTCTCCACATAGTGTGAGTACCATACTGAAAGAGGGTGCCCTCTTGCTCCAAGTATCTCCTAAAAAGTCTGTATTCAGTAATGTGCCAGTAAATATTCCTTTTTCATTCTGTCTCAGATGTATACCATTTCCAATAGTAATACAAATTCAATGTTAGGCAAGGTGTGATATGCCCGTATTTCTGGAGATAAGTAAGTTTCTGTTAATATATATTATTTCTTGAATAGGTAATGATAAAACTTACAGCATGCTAATGAGCACCAAATCCAATCAGATATAATGCAAATCATCTGTACATAAGCTTCAAATTACTTAAAGTGGTGATACATTAAAATTGTCAATATGAAGTATAAAAATGGTAATCTGTTGTAGATATTGAGCATGCATGATCAGTTCCCAAATCTATAAAGCAGTTAATTTCATAATAATAACTAACCTGAACATATGAACTATTTATCTAAATACCTCTACCCTTATGATGATCCAGAATTTCAGTAAATAGATTTGTGTTACACAACTAGCCTTTGTGTTATTTATAGGTATAGAATATTTCAGTAGAATTTTCTCTCTTCTTATAAACTTTCAACCCTCATACAAAAGCTTCTAAATGAAATGAGAATTGGAGTATTTCTTCCAGCAAGATTGTGTATGTTTAAAAATATTTTATTTCATATTTATGCATGTATATAATGTTTTGATCAAAATTAATTAGCCCATTCCATCCTCTCTAGTTCCTCTCTATTCCATTACTATTTTTTCCTCCAGACTCATCAACTTGTATTCTCTCTCTCTCTCCTCTCTCTGTCTTTGTCTCTCTCTGTCTCTGTCTCTGTCTCTGTCTCTGTCTCTCTCTCTCTCTCTCTCTCTCTCTCTCTCTGTGTGTGTGTGTGTGTGTGTGTGTGTGTGTGTGTGTGTGTGTGTGTTATTTTTAAATACCCACTGAGTTCATTTAGTGTTGCTTTTATGTGCAAAGATCTGGGACGGTCTACTGGAGCTTGAGTAGCCCCTTAGGGTTTTTTTTTCCCTGAAGAAAAGTCATTTGGTGCAAACAGCTCTCTAGATAGGGGAGGGACTTCATCAGTCCCTCCCTCATTTATGACAGGATATTGGCTGATGTGATCATGTGCAAATATTGCATTTATTCCTAGTTGCTCTAATTTGAGGTCACCAGTTCCACTGTCCTGTTTGGCAAATATTATATTGCTAAGATATCAACTCCCTTTGGTTCTTACACTCTTTCTAGACCTCTTCCCTGATGATTTGTGAGTGTTAGAGGGAAAGGGTGTGTTAAAGATTTTCGACTAAGAGAAGAGTATTCCAATTTTTTTTTCTTTCAGCACATTGAATAGTTTTCTGTATTAATGACAATGTATTACAAAAAGAAGTTTCTCTGATGAGGTTTGAGAAATACTCTGATTTGTGGACATAAAAATAATTACTTAGGCAGTTTATTGTTGTGACCTTTTAGCAAAGTAATAGTACTAGGCTCTAACCTTGGCCCTATGATCTACCCATTCTTGATTTTGGGGCCCACTTAATGGTACCAGGCATACTGGAGGTTCTTCCTTATTGTGAACATGAACCACTTAATGAGGCATATAGGCCATAATATTTCTAAAAATCTCATTAACCTGTAAGGGATCCAGAGCTGTTTTATTTTCTTCCATAGGCTTTATATTCCCAACTATTTTAAACATTATTTCTTTTCATTTAGTAAATAACCAGATGTTTGCATAGGAATTTAGATACTAGGAAAAAGCTCTAAACCTCATACGAGTATACTGGAAAGTTCATTTAATATTTATCCCATCTTTAAAATATGAGGCATGAGCTTTCTAATCTTATATTATTAGGCCCAGAGTACTGTAAATAAAATGCATAATTTAAAGACAAAATAAAAATAATTTTACAAAATTCACAGTGACAATTAGAAGATACTCAACTCAATCCTTTCTACTTTCAAATTCAAACTTCTAAAAATATCATTCTTTATTATTGAGAATTTCATATGTTTATAGAAGGAAATATGATAATATCCAATCCCAATTTCCTCCTTCATCTCCTTCCATATTCTCTACATCAACATGTCCCTATCCCAAATTCATATTTCCTACTGGTTTGGTAACCCACTAAGTCTACTTCCCACAGCCAATATGTGTATGTGTGTCGGTGAAGTTTGAGATATGTACCAATAGCCACATTCTAAAAACAAAAAACAAAAAACAAAAAACAATTATTTTCTCCACCAGAAGCTATCAACTTTCAATAGCTTCAGCAAAGTGTAGGAATTGGAGGCCCTCTCTTTGTCTTTTCATCAATTTTTTTGGTTTGATCTTGTGTAGATCTTGTGCAGGTAAGCATAGCTACTATGAGTTCATGATGGTTATAGCAATGTTATATTTATAAGATCTACTGTTCACAGCATGCATCCCCATCCTCCAGTTTTTACATGACTTTTCCACTTTATATTCTGAAATGTTCCCTACGCTTTGGTAGTAGCAGTATTAATATTCATGACTTATTAAGGAACAGATATTTTGTCCCATATACTCAGTGTTTGGAATATGCATGTCTCCATTAACTATTGTCCAATAGCAAAAGAAGCATCTCTTATCAGTGTTAGAAGAAGTCCACGTCTAAGGATATGAATATAAATATTTAGAAGGCAAGTGGATAGCATAACCATTTAGCAGAATAAAAATAGCAGAGTCTACACTAAGGCTTAAAACCTCCCCAGCCATGGGCTTTTGATAACAATTATAGTATCAGGCATTAAATTCTCTACTGTGATGCAAGCATCAATTCCAATTAGAAAGTAGTTAATTGCCCCATAACAACTATGTCACTACTGTTATCAGTGGGAACTTATTGAATGGCATGTTGGTATTGTGATATGCAAGGTCCAGCACTGGGTAAGAACAATGATGTCTCTTTTTTTTTTTCCCAGAAGGCTTCATAGTGTCTTCAAAACATTATGAAAGTTAGCCAGTGGGGAAATAGTTTAGCAGTCAGTTTGAGATCTGCTTTTCTATGTACTGCAGCCAAAGTATATGGTTTCACAGCAATAGAGAATTGCTTGTAACGATATGCAATCAAAATTGCCTGTGTTCTTTTGGAGATCCCTAAAGCCTCCATAAGTAACAACTTGTAGGGAAGTATCTAATCCCATGCACTGTAGTTTTCATTTAATAACTCACATTTTCTGGGAGAGGCATTGTGCACTCATTCTGAGTAATTCTCTAAAAAATTGCAAAGGTATATTTTAGAGTTGTTTACTATCTGATAAATTTCCATGTTTTTTTCATACATTCTTAATTTTTGTTAACCCCAAATTTTTCTCTTCTAAAATATACCCCATTCTCATCCCCCGTTAAATGTTTAATTCCCAGTATAACCCTTTCTTCTTTCAAATCACATGCATTGAATTGTGAAATATAGGCTTCCATAAAGCTTTCCATATTGATTTAACTTTGGTATGTGGTAACTATTCAAAAAATTGTCCATTTCTTTTAGATTTTCCAATTTTGTGAAGTACAGGTTTTTGAAGTATCCTGATGATTCTCTCGATTTCCTCATTGTCTGTTGTTATGTCGCCCTTTTATTTCTGACTTTAATTTGGATGCTCTCTCTATGCTTTCTGGTTACCTTGGATAAAGGCTTGTCTATCTTGTTAATTTTCTCAAAGAACCAATTCTTTGTTTCATTGATTCTTTGTATTTTTCTCTTTTTATATTTTATTTATTTCAGCTATCAATTTGTATTTCCTGGCATCTATTCCTCCTGTATGAGATTGCTTAGAGCTGTTAGGTACTCTGTTAAGTCACTAGTATGAGGTTTCTCCAACTTCTTTATGTGGGCATTTAGTGCTATGAACTTTCCTCTTAGCACTGATTTCATAGTGTCCCATAAGTTTGGCTGTGTAGTATATTCATTTTCATTGAATTCTTGGAAGTCTTTAATTTCTCTCTTTTTTTTTTTTTTTACTTTTTCTTGACCAAGTGGTGATTTGGTTGAGCATTATTGAGTTTCCATGCAATTGTAGGCTTTCTGTAATTTTTGTTGTTTTTGAAATCTAACTCTAAGCCATGGTGGTCTGATAAAATATAGGAGGTTATTCCATTTTTTTGTATCTGTTGAGATTTGCTTTGTGACTGAGTATGTGGACAATTTTAGAGAAGATTCCATGGGGTGCTGAGAAGAAGGTATATTCTTTCTTGTTAGGATGGAATGTTCTGTAGATATCTATTAGGTCCATTTGAGTTATAACATTTGTTAGGTCCCCTATTTCTCTGTTAAGTTTCAGTCTGGCAGATCTGTCCAGTGGTGACAGTGGGTTGTTAAAGTCTCACACTATTAATGTGTGGGGTTTGATGTGCGATTTAAGCCTTAATAATATTTCTTTTACATAAGTGGGTGCTTTTGTATTTGGGGCATGAATGTTCAGAACTGAGACTTTATCTTGGTGGATCTTTCCTATGATGAATATGTAATGTCCTTCTCAATCTCTTTTGATTGATTTTAATTGTAAGTCTATTTTTGTTAGATATTAGGATAGCTATACCAGCTTGCTTCTTAAGTCCATTTGACTGCAAAGTCTTTTCCCAGCCTTTTACTTACCTTTAAAATTGAGGTGTGCTTTGTGTATGCAGCAGAAGAATGGATCCTGCTTTCATATCCATTCTGTTAGCCTGTGTCTTTTTATAGGTAAATTAAGTCCATTGATATTAAGGGATATTAATGACCAGTGATTGTTAATTACTGTTATCTTTTGGTGGTGGTGTGTGTACTTCCCTTCTTTGGGATTTACTGCTGTGGTGTTATCTATGGCCTGTGTTTTGTGGGTGCATCTGACTTCCTTAGGTTAGAGTTTTCCTTCTAGTGCTTTCTGTAGGACTGCATTTGTGGATAGGTATTGTTTAAATCTGTTTTTTTTTTCTTGGAATGTATTATGCAGTCTATCTATGGTTATTGAAAGTTTTGCTGGGTATATTAGTCTAGGCTGGCATCCATGGTCTCTTAGTGTCTGCATTACATCTGTCCAGGACCTTCTGGCTTTAACAGTCTCCTTTGAGAAGTCGGGTGTTATTCTGATGGGTCTGCCTTTATAAGTTACTTGGCCTTTTTCCTTTGCTTCTCTTAATGTTCTTTATTTATTCTGTATGTTTAGTAGTTTATTTATTATGTGGCAAGGGGACTTTTTTGGAGGTCTATTCTATTTGGTGTTCTATAAGCTTTTTGTATCTTCATAGGTATTTTTTTTCTTTAAGTTGGGAAAGTTTTTTTTCCACAATTTTGCTGAATATATTTTCTGTGCCTTTGAGTTGGTATTCTTTTCCTTCTTCTATCCATATTATTCTTAGGTTTCGCCTTTTCATCGTGTCCCAGGTTTTTTGGACATTTTGTGCTGTGACCTTTTTGGCTTTGGTGTTTCTTTGACTTGAAAACACACCTAATATGACTACAAGTTTAATTGTAATGTCTAACTACTAACTTTCATTTCTTTATATCCTAATAGTTGGTAATAATAACATTCAAGGATCAGCAAAATGCATTACATTGTTAAATGAATGGTATAAGTACAATATCATGAAGAAAATTAAAAATATATGTATAGCATTTTCTAACAATATCAATCTCAATATACATAATTTGTATATATAATATATAATTTATATATTATATATAATTTGTATACAATATAAAAAATTCAATCCAATGTAAAGTATTTAAATTCGAGGCAAGTTCCAATCAGCTCTCTTTATAAGATCAATTCTATCGCTTTGGTGATATTTGCTGTTAATTTCTCCCCAAAAATTACTGCAAGCTCTTTGTCACAGTTCACTTTCTGTCCATAATTTTTCAATGTCCTCCTTAGTTAAAGTTACAACAATTTCTGCTGGGTCTATTCCTGCTAATTGACAAAGTCTCAATTTTCCTTTCAAAATTAAGTCAGAGATTTTTTTACACATAAGTTTTTAATTATTTATTCAGTTTGTTTGGTAAAAATATCCATTCCATTATAATATCTTCCCTCTGCATTAATATTCCTGTAGGAGAATGCCTAGAGGGTAAAATAATCAAAATGCTATCCAGCTTCGGATCGATACAATCCGTGTGTCCTTCAGGTACTTTCTTTTCTACCAAGGCCAATTCTTTCTAAACTTTAGGTGATAATTCTCTTGGACTATTTTGGTTCTTGTTACCTTCTAAGGTTTTGAACAAATTATTCAGTTTATCATTTTTTACCCCAACAATAGTTCTTAAATGAGAAATGTCTCCAAATAATCTTTGAAAGTCATTTAAAGTCTGTAATAGATCTCTTTTAATTTGCACCTTTTTGGGGCCTAATTTTTTGTAGCTCTATATTATATCCTAAATAATTAATAGAATCTCCTCTTTGTATCTTTTCAGGAGCAATTTGGAATCCCAAGCAAGGCAAAATTTTCTTTACTTCTTCAAAAATTCTTTCTAAAGTATTTGCATTTGAGTCAGCTAGTAAATATAGATTTAGGAAATTTTTTACCTATCACTTCCAATGGCTGTTGTACAAAATATTGGCATAGGGTTAGGCTATTCAACATTCCCTGTGGGAGGACCCTCCACTGAAATCTCTTAACCGGTTGAGAATTATTATAAGTAGGCACTGTGAAAGCAAATCCTTCTCTGTCTTTTTCTTGTAAGGGTATTGAAAAGAAACAGTCCTTTAAATGAATAACTATGAGAGGCCATCCTTTAGGTAACAGAGTAAGCAAAGGAATTCCAGATTGTAGAGGCCCTTTGGCTGAATTACTTTGTTAATTGCCCTAAGGTCTGTTACCATTCTCCATTCACCAGATTTCTTTTTTTATAACAAATACAGGAGAATTCCAAGGGCTGGTTGATTCTTCAATATGTTGAGCATTTAACTGTTCCTCTACCAGCTCTTCTAAAGCCTGGAGTTTCTCTGATGTTAAAGGCCATTGCTGAACCCATACAGGCTTGTCTGTTAACCATTTTAAAGGTAGAGCTGTTGGTGTCTTTGGAAGATCATCTGTTGTTGTGCCCTCTTCTTGTATAATATGGATGCCTGGTGACCACTCATTAGAATAATACCTTCTAATATTCCTCTCAGAAACATATGCTAGTTTATGATTTGTTTCTGATGTTGGAGGGATATTAATCTGAGTATTCCATTGTTGCAACAAGTCTCGACCCCACAGGTTCATAGCTATGTTAGCCACATATGGCTTTAATTTTCCCCTCTGTCCTTCTGGACCTATACATTTGAGCCATCTTGCACTCTGTTTCACTTGAGATAATGTTCCATTTCCTAAGAGCTGAAAGTTTATCTTCTGAAGAGGCCAAGTTGGATGTCAAAATTCTGGTGCAATTATAGTAATGCCAGCACCTGTGTCTACCAGATCAGACAACAAAACACCATTTATTTTTATTATTAATTTTGGTCTTTGTTCATTTATAGAAGTTTGCCAAAAAATTTTTCTTTATGTTTTCTCCTGAATTTTCTGTTCTCTCTGTTTCACCATCCTGACCAGCATGATTTATTCCAATAGGCATTTGGTTATTTAATCGCTCTGAGGAGGGGTTTCCTCTATGACTGCAGGAAAGTTCTAAACAGGATTCACTGTGGGGGCCTGCCTGAGGCCCCTCTGGGAATTTCCTAAAGACTGAGCCAAAGTATTAGCTTGCTTGTCCCTTGTTGATCTACATTCGTTGGTCCAGTGTTTTCCCTTACCACACCTTCTGCATACTCCAGAAGGAAAGGGCATTCTAGTGCCATTGCTCCTTGAAGAAACATTATTTCTAGGAATGCCCTGTTTACAGTCCCTTTTCAAATATCCTTGCTTTCCACAACATCTGACATTCCTCAAACCTCTTGAAATTGCTTCTCTTATCCACATATCATCATGGTCATGAGCCTCAACATTAAACATGTCTCTAATCCAATCTTCCAAGGGTGCAGATCTTGCCTTTAATGGTCTGATTATTCTCTTGCATGCTGCATTTGCGTTCTCAAAAGACAAAGATTCAATTATTATCTGGCTAGCTTCTGAATTCTGGACCATCCTCTTTAGTGCTGAAGTCAGTCTCTGTAAGGAATCTGTGAAAGATTCATTTGGGCCCTGTATAACCTTTGTAAATGACTCAGTTTTCTTTCCTAGTTCCTCAACTCTGTCTCATGCATTCAAGGCTGCCATTCGACATAGAATTAGGCTTTGGACATCATATAAACATTGTGTTTGTATTCCAGCATATTGGCCTTCTCCAACAAGCTGTTCCTTGAAGATTTGTATACCTTTATCCTTCCATTGTTTTTCTATGTTTTTAGCTTCCTCTTTGAACCACATTTGCCAATTGTGCTCTGGGGAAGCTAATATTTATGCTGACCAGGAGAAGGGGTGCTTACAAATTGTTCTCGGTGTTGGTGAATTAACCAGTGATCAGTCAGATGGAAAGTGAGCCTGTTGCAGATAGAGTGGGTAGAGGTTTCATTGTGCCTCAGACTACCAGTAGGTAGGAGGAGCCACCAGAAGGGACTGCCAGACTCATGACACCAATGTAACAATAGGGTGGCAGTGGCAGAAGGCAACCTTAGTGGATTGGAGCCAAGGGATACCACAAAGTCACAACATGCAACAGAGCTCAAGTAGGAGGTTTATTGGGGGGAGGTGCAGAGGTGGCTTCTGAGCAAGAGCAGAAGGAAAGAGTAGAAGGATAGGAAGGGCTTACTTTCATAAGGGTTATAGTACATGTACATAAGAACAGTGCTCTACTTAGTGGCTGCAGTAGGTAGCTACAGTGTCACATCTTGCTTGCTGCTGCTGAAGTGTTCTTCTAGGTCTCTGAGAACAGGCCAGTGTAAATTCCTGAATGATAACACTTTGGACTCTAAATATTGTTGAGACTATGAGAGAATGTGGGGACTTTTGAAGCTGGAGTAAATGCATTTTTCCTTATGATATTGTTACAAGCTCATAGAAGTCAGGGAGTGGAATGTGGATGTAATTGACCTGAATAATTTCATGGGATGTGGCACTAGTAGGAGGTCTGGCCTTGTTGGAGTAGGTATGGTCTTGTTGGAGGAAGTGTGTCACTGGGAAGGCAGGCTTTGAGGTCTCATATATGTTCAAGGTACTGTCTCAAGTCTCAGACTACTTCTTGTTGCATGCAATATGTGGAACTCTCAACTACTTCATTAGCATTATGTGTGCATGTAAACGGCCATATCCTACCACGATGAAAATGGACTACACTTCTGAACTGTAAGTGTGTCACTCCAATTAAGTATTTTAATTTATAAGTGTTGCCATGATCATGGTGTGTCTTCACAGCAATAGAAACAGGTGATATCTGTACTTTTGTCTATCTGTTGCCTATCTTGAGAGACTAGACATTTGTTCACATCACTCCAGTAATAGTTTCACCAACAAAGTCTGGATTTTCATTTCATATTGAACAAAGAACCATCTTATCTATACACAGCTGTCTTTATTACAAGAATTCTTAGTTTAAAAATGAATGTAAATTTATGATTCAAGTTTTCTCTAGTCTTTCATCTCTATGATGTAGAATTAAATATTAAGTACTTCCTCATTAATGAAGCTATAAATAATTAGGGAAATAACTTAGAGGTTCATAGACATGAGATTCTCTGAAGTTTCCTTTTAGAAGCCATGTTCAGCAATGGTAGATAACCACTTTTCTGTTCATTATTTCATAAAAACTGATTTTATTGCTCCCATATACCTTCAGAGTTAAAGTAGTTAGAAAAATTATCACATTGTAGGTAATAGCAAATGGAATGATATAATTCATTTAGTCAAAGGCTAAAATTTATTTTTGATTAAAATTATCATATGACTCAATTAAAATATTAAAAGACTACTCTCCAATTAAAAATATATAAATATTGTAGTTTGATAAAATACAACTATGTATTTAATAATAACACAATATGCGAGGCTATAATGATCATGTTTTAACAACATATATGTAATTAATTAAAATATTTGATTTTAATTTAGTTATTATCAAGTTATTGTTAATTTAAAATCTATGGAAAACCACAATTAAATAATTTGTATAAAACATGAAATTCTATTTTTAGTGCAATAAATTGCTTTATTGTATTTAAAAGAAAAATATTGCTATAGACAGTTGTATAATAGAAATAGTATGAAATATATGCTATACTGTTTTAGAAACTGTTTAATTGTTTTAAGGAGACACCATGACCGAGGCAACTTATCTAAGAAAGCATTGAATTGCGGCCTTGCTTACAGTTTCAGAGGGTTATTTCATGATCCCTATGACAGGGAGAATGGTGGCAGGCAGGCATGGTACTAGAAGAGTAGCTGAGATAAATATTTGATTCACAAGAAAGCAATAGTAACCAAAAGAGACATTGAACCTGGTGCAGACTTTTCATACCTCAAATTCCACACCCCAGTGATACATTTCTTCCTAAATAATCCACCAAATGGGAACCAAACTTTCAAATATATGATCCAGTGGGGGACATTCTCCTGAAAACCACCAAATTCCATTCCTAGGCCCCTATGGGCTTGAAGCCATATTGTAACATAAAAATGTGTTTAATTCAACTTCAAAAGTCCACGTATCCTTTCATTCTTAGAATTTGTGCAAGTCCAGAGTCTTTATTTTTGAGACTCGAGGCAATCTCTTCATTGTTAACCACTAAAAAATAGCAAAGCAAATAAGATACTTTCAATGAACTATGACATAGAATATATATTACCATTCCAAAATGGAGTCTTGCAAGAGTAGATAGATACAGCTGGCAGCCTGGACAGTCATCCAAAGTTCCTTTATAAAGTTGGGGCATCTGTCTTCAGCCCACAGGCCTAGAGTCTCTCAGTCACTACTCTTTGTGTCCCGTAGAAAATCTAGCACTTTCCTCTGCAAAACAGGAACATGAAGGACAATTTTGCCAAGCAAAGTTCAGGGGTCACTTTCTTGTGGGTCCTGCATGTCCAGTCAATCAAGCAGTCCAGGCAAGAACAGTTTCTTGCCCAAATGGCTATTTTTGCCAAGAAGAAGATAAACTCCCTATGGAGTGTCTTCAGTGCCCATCCTCCTCTCTGAAGTAAATTGGTGATGCCAGGAGCGGACATGTCTCACTGTCCAGAAAGTCTAAATTTTAAAACATTTTACATGCCATATTCTGTAGGTATTTGAAGTGTTTGAAGATTATGTATCTATCTGAAATAATGTATTTATACCTAGAAAACTTAACTAACATGGCTACAAGTTTGACATCATAGAAGACTAATTATTAATCTGTATTTCTTAATTATCCATTACAATTTAAATGAGTTACATAAACATAATTCCTTAAACAAGAGTAAAAATATACATACAGTATAACAAAATTAACTTTACATTTGTATCAACAAACTAAAATCCATAGCAATGTAAAATATTTTTAAACAAGTTACTCTTTAAAAGTAGGCCCAATAATCTACCCTTTTATCCTTTCATATCTATGCCCTATATATCTATATCATATCCCCTTTCTTCTTTTAGAAAGATATTGTATCTATAATTAACGTGATTTAAATAAAAATATTGGTTTTTCTCCATCTCACACCAAAGGGCTCTTCTGATATGGGACAGAAGAATCTCTTACCCTTTTCTTTTAGCAGTATTCTTGGGTTTAGAGAAGGAGTGAGCCAATTCCATCTCCAAAGCCAGGTTTGGGAATTTGTGCATATCTTCTCTTACTACTTCCTGCTGGAGGGGGGTGCTGTATCTTATGGGGACACAAAGAAAATTATAGCATTATGGAGTGCTGTGGGATGTTCTGTATGGCAAATATGTTGCTCTGATTAGCCAATAAATAAAACACTGATTGGCCCGTGGCTAGGCAGGAAGTATAGGCAGAAATAACAGAGAGGAGAAAAGAAAGAACAGGAAGGCAGAAAGAGACACTGCCAGCCACTGCCAGCCACTGCCAGGACAAGCTGCATGTGAAGATGTCAGTAAGCCACAAGCCACATGGCAAGGTATAGATTTATGGAAATGGATTAATTTAAGCTATCAGAACAGTTAGCAAGAAGCCTGCCACAGCCATACAGTTTGAAAGCAATATAAGTCTCTGTGTTTACTTGGTTGGGTCTGAGCGACTGTGGGACTGGTGGGTGACAAAGATTTGTCCTGACTGTGGGCAAGGCCGGAAAACTCTAGCTACAATGGAGTAGTCTGTGAGGCCTTGAAACTGTCCTGGATATTGGATCATCTGGGCCATGGTGTCATTGGAGAACTTTCAGGGGGTCTTGGCTGGTCAAACCTGATGTATCTTTATCTGGTACAAATCCATAGTTTTCTGGCTTTCTGTGGAAACAAAAGCAGAGCCTCCTTTCCAAAGCAACATATCATTACATCCAAATTTTGAAGTCAAGGTAACTTTAATATATATATATATATATATATATATATATATATATATATATATATATTGGCTTAACTCAACAGCTTTTACAATCAAATGTTTTTCTGTAGTTAAAATTCCCAAAGATTACACAATCCAGATTCTCTGTATAATATCCATCTTTATGTGGCTTATTTTTTATACTACCTTTACTGTCTCTTTAAAGACTTTATTTTTAAAAAACTATTTTTTATATAAATATATATTCCTTTTTCTCTCTCTTCCAAGCCTACATACATTTTTACATATATTGTAAAGCATTTAAAGTATTGTTCTATCTGAATCTGATTGTGAATCTATGATTTTAAACTACAGCATTACTAGGCCTAAAATATCAGCTTTGGCTGGAGTCTCTGCTCACCCCAGTTTCCCAACATGGTGGTGGTATGTTTACTGCCAACTCTGGGAGTCATCAACTCTTAGAAACAGTGGTTCTATGCTTCTGTCAAAGCAGCATGTAGCCCAGAAACCTTTTTTTTGTATTATCAAAGACTAAATCCACCACGCAGCATAATGTGCCACTTGTAGATGCCTCAAACCCACGTCAGGAACCCGCCATAGTAGCTCAAACCTGTAGGCTGACTAACTTGAGAGAGACAATTAGGAAGCTGTTTTAGCTCTGTTTTAGAATCATTTTTTCTCAGGTTTTAGGTGAAAACTCTTGCCAACCCTTTGGGTGCCATTTGTAGCTAGTTTTTCTGGTCCTGCCTGGCCTATGGTCAGGACAAATCTCTCTTACCAGCCAGTCCTGCAGTTGCTCAGACCCAATCAAGTAAACACACAGAGACTTATATTTCTTATAAACTGTATGGCCATGGCAGGCTTCTTGCTAACTGTTCTTATATCTTAAATTAACCCATTTTTATTGATCTATAATTTGCTATGTGGCTCACGGCTTATTGGTATCCTAACATTTGCTTCTCATCCTGGTGGCTGGCAGTGTCTCTCTGCCTCAGTCTTCCACTTGCCAAAATTCTCCTCTCTCCTTGTCCCACCTATACTTCCTGCTTGGTTACTGACCAATCAGCTTTATTATTAATCAATCATCCACAGCACAAAGGGCCTTCAGATCCCTAAATCCTTGCAGCTTTGTTACCTACTACACATATCTTTCATATAGGCTGGTTCAATATCCTGTCTTCATCTGTCTTTTTCAGGTATCCCATGACTCTGGCATCTCCAACATCATGGGACTCCAGTGCCATAAAGACTTCATCTTCATAGCAACATATAATGGTCCTCTGTGCAAGGACTCATCTGCAACACATAGTTGGCACCAATGGCTCTCCTTAAAAATGGAAGTAGATTTCACAAAACTTTTACTCCAGTATCCTTAACTGTAAACCCAGAACCAGGTGGTTGAAGTTGCCAAGCTTTTCTTGCTTGAGGTACTGTCTGATAATAGTCCAACACTCAATTTAGCCTCAGGCTGATTTATTTGTATAAGAGTTAAAAGCAGCCACATTCTTTATTTAAAATCTTAGTTATTGCCAGTTGGTGGTTGCACACGCCTTTAATCCCACCACTCAGGAGGCAGAGCCAGGAGGATCTCTGTCAGTTCGAGGCCAGCCTGATCTATAGAGTGAGATCCAGAATAGGCACCAAAACTACACAGAAAAACCCTGTCTCAAAAAGCCGAAAAAAGAAAGATCTTAGTTATCTACATCACTTCATATAAAGGTTGCACTTGAATAAAAGCAAAATCCTATGGAAAATGTAAACATCATTGCACAAGTGTCATTGTTTCCAAAATCCAAAATGCCTTTAGGTTTAATACTCACTAAGCCTCAGGTGAGCTTGTGCTATAAAACAGAAGAGGCAAGAATGCATGATCAAAGCATAGATTAGCATTTGGAAAAGATGGGGTAGGAATAATATAAAACTCTGTGTATTATTTCCTCTAGACTCTGGACCCTCTCAATTAGTTGCTGATGCTACGCCATCCAGCCTTACATGTTTTCTCTAATGTGTACTTAGCCAACAGGTCAAGTTACAGGTTCCATACCAGACTGTCTTGAAAGGTTTGACAAAATACCACTCAGCTTAAAACACTTCATCCCAATTTTGGACAACTTTTAACTGTCTCTATTTCTTACAATTTTTTTTCTTTCACACATACCCATCAATCTAGCCTTAAAGTTTTAGTAACTTCATGTTTTGTAAAATTGATTAAAAGTTTTTGGATTAAATAGGACTTCTTACATATTCTGCAAAGTATTCCTGTATGTCTTCTAAACACGTGGTTCTACTGTATGAAAAACTCATCCTTTCTCTAACTCCTTCTCCTCCACCACACAGTTGTTATTTCATCAGGCTCTGTTAAAATCTATCTCTCTCTTGACATAACAAAAATGAATCTATTTTCTTTTACAGTCCTTTAAAAACATTCTTTTCTTCTAGTAGCATTAATTTTGCTCTCACCTATAATTATCCTTTCACATGATTTGTTCATCCTACTAATTGTACATAGTGACCCTCATGGCAAAATAAGCCAAATTTAAATTTGTCATTATTTTCTTGGTACAGAAAGAACACAATTTTGTATATTTTAACTATTCAAATTAATAATCAAAATTTGTGCATCCCTTCTTTCATTGAGTAAACTTTTCATTTTAACCTTTCATCCCATTTAACACATCACTCTTCTTCATGTTCTGCTGCTAACCTTTAACCTCTGACTCTAACTTCTACAAGGACTGTCCTCTTTCTCTCTGGTTTGTATATTGTAATGAGCATAGTAAAAAAAAAATGCTTTTAGACATGTAAAAGAAGCTTAGTCAGGATCCCTACTACACCCAAGGCTGCACCTGATAACCAGAACCCAGTGCCATCACTTACTGAAGGTAAGAAGACATAGTCCTAGAATGCCATGATGACCACTGGACATTATATTATATAAGGAGAAACCAAGAGCAATTCTCTGCTCTGTACATCTGAAGAGACTCCACCTAGATCTGCCCTGTGGCTGCAATGTCTCCCCCAGGATGCTGACCTCAAATCAGAGACTTCCATTAGAGATTAGACCTGACTTTCAATCTGAGATATATTGCACAGGTGAGCAGCCTTGGGGAGATAGGCCTAGGACTGTAGTTAGGAATTTAGTGTGTGAACCTTCTGGGATGATCCTCAGCATAATAAATTACAACATTTGTTATAAGATCTACATGTATGCATTTATTTTTATCAAGAAAATTGTGAATTAAAACAAATACTGAGTGCAGGGTGAAAAGGTGATTTAATATGGCATCAGAGTCTAATTTTTTTCATGAGCAAAATCAAACGAACAGGATTTAGATGAATAGGTTTGATTTCCTTACAAATCTTGATACCATGAAACTTCTTTGTGAGAGATGATATTATTTAATTTTATTTTCAAGGTCTTATTTAAAAGTATAGTTTAAACAGGAAAATAAGTGAAGCCATATGCAGTAATTACTAGGAGAAAAGCAAGCCTTTCATCATAACTGAAACTCAAAACTACATGGAGTTTAGGTATGATGACTTTGAGACTCTTCAGTGGACTCTATTACTAGAAGATGTTCAAGTGGCTTGGATAATGTTTAGAACACAAATACGGCTCCAAAGTCCACTTCAGAGGTATTTCTACCACATCTACTTCCTGTTAGATAAGTTTTCTCTGTGGAAGTATTTTCATTTTTATATCATATTAAGTTAAAATAAAATGTAGGTTACAAAATAAATCTTTCAAGGTGACAAATACATTACTTACATGAAAAACACTAATTTGACTAAAAGAAACATGCTGTTACTACCTTTTTTTAGATAGGGTCTTACTATTTCCAAGATGGCTTAGAACTCACAATTGACTCTGCCTGGTCTTTAAAATGACAGTCAAGCACCATGACATCCTAAGATTGTGACAGTCTAACTCAACATTCTAACTCCTGAAAAAGCAAAGGGGAGATGAAGTAAGGTAGGGCCACCTGATCAAAAGATAAATTAACAGCACTATCTTTAAATTTTTAATCCAGTTATAGGTCATTTGGGTTCAAATAGAAGAGCAGACAAACAGCATATATGTTAAATTAGCATGTTACTAACAAATATCTGATGATTTGCTATGCCTGTTAAGTAAAGATGATTGAAAACGTATGGCTTTCAATTCCCTTGAACAGTCATTCCAAAATATATAGTGTGATCTCAAAGGGTCACAAACAAGGTATAGACAGCAAGGAGTGAGGTTTTCCATTCCTATAATGTATTTTTTAGACAAAAGTTGCAATCTTGCAAAATATATTGAAATAAATTCTTTCCCCATACTCTTGTCATTTATCATTAATTTTATCATAAAAATGAAAATTACTGAATGTGCTTTAGAATGACTCCAATACTGGACAAAAAGGAAATCACTTGTAATTCCTTTTCCTGAAAAGAAATGTACCATTTTTATCTTCTATTATAAGAAAAAAAAGAAGTTAACCTACATTTCACATTCTTGATAAACTAGTATGTTTTGGCTTCACTTTCATTTATTAAGGATAAAGAAAGTTTAATGTGTTTACATGTGTAAAACTCTTTGGAAATCTTATCTGAAAATGCTGAAAGTGGAAAGTACAACTTCTTTGCTAGGAAATGTTTGAAATTATTAAATGATGATAGGTCTGGTTAATGTTTTTATATATATATATATATATATATATATATATATATATATATATATATGTTTGCTTTTGCTATGACTACTGCTATTTTGGGTAGCTTAGACTCTCATAAAGTATATAAAATAGCCATCGAGAAACTCTGGTCCACGTTTTAATGATGTTGGCTGTGTCTTTTTGAGGGAATTGGGAATAAAGATGCTATTACAGTTGGTTTATATACTCTTTTGGCTCTTTGCCTCTTAGAGGGTTCCCCCAGGCTCTTTCCCTCTTAGGGGGATTCCCCTGCTCTCCCAACCAGCTCCCAAACACTTCTCATTGAGGCTTATTCTTCCTTATGAATTCCTGGCCTTAACTTGACTGATTTCTAGCCAGCTTTTTTTAGCTTAAATTATCCCATTTATCTTTTGCCTCTGGGCTTTTATCTTTCTATTTCTGTATTCCTTTGTTTACTTCTTACTCTGTGGCTTGCTTTGTGGCTGTGTGGCACTCCCCTGATGTCCTCCTCCTTTTTTTGATCCTCGATCTTCTCCCCCTAAATTTCTCCTCCCATTGCTCTCTCTACGTGCCAGTCCCCCCGCCCCCATCCTTTCTCCTGCCCTGTTATTGGCCATTCAGATCTTTCTTAGATCAATCAGGGGTTTTAGACAGGCAAAGTAACACAGCTTCACAGAGTTAAACAAATGCAACATGTCTTTGCATCATTAAACAAATATTCCATAGCATAAACAAATGTGACAGATCTTTAACTAATATTCTACAACAGGATTTAGTAATCTGAATAAGAAAAAAACCTACTCTACTTTTTAAAGTATAGGACACTGAAGTCTATTTTACACTGATTATAGATGTTTTGGGTAAATTTATTCACAGGATATTGAAAAACAGTTATGCATTCCATGCTGTAAACTTATAATTACAAATATTTGCAGTCAAGTCTCAAAGAGAAATCTAGTGAATTAATTTCATTTCTAGGTGAGATTAAGTTATGGATAAAATGTACTACAATGATGCGATGTCATCATACAATTGCAGTTTCTGAATTTTCACACAGTCCAAGATCATGAATATATGTTATAAATAAATGTTTTTTCTCTAATCTATTCAGTTTTGTATTTATCTTCTTTTCTTGGATAAACACATGCATGTACACATAAATCAATGACAATTTGACTTGAGAAAAATTGATAGAGAAGGGCTGGCCAGTCCCATTTCAAGATCACATAATGATAAATTAGAAATTTTTAAAGAAATAAGATTTTTAGTTTATTTTTTAAATTAAATAAAGCAAGTTAAGACAATGGTTCCAAATAAACTTCTTATATTTCAGTTAATTGCTATAAAACTGGCTGTAGTATAAATTCCAATTGGTCTTAATAAAAACCTGAAGTCAGATATTGGGGTCAATGCTGAAAGATCAGAGAAGCAGAGCAGCCAGCTATGAGAGAGACGTCTTACCTCCAGGAATCCTCAGCCTTAAAGGGGCCCCAGCTCCTTTCTCCTTCCAACTTATATTCTCCTCTCTGCCCAGCCATATCAGTTCCTGTCTTCACCTTCCTAGTGCTGGAATTAAAGTGTGAGATCCCAAAGCCTGGGAACAAAGGTGTATGCCACCACTGCCTCGTGGTGTTTCTCTTTCAGACTGAATCAATCCTGTGTAGCCCAGGGTGGCCTTAAAACTCACAGAGATCTGTCTGCCTGTGCCTCTGTATCCTGAGTGTTGGGATTAAAAGTATATGCTACCACTGTCTGGCCTCTATGGCTAACTAGTGGCTAACTCTACCCTCTGATCTTCAGGCAAGCTTTATTTGTTAGATCACAAAAAATATCACCACACCTGGCCTTTAAAATGTATAGTTTTCAGGAACAAGAATGCTTTGGACACTTGAAAAGAGTCCTGTCTAGTAATCTTGTTCCCTCTCTATGAGTTTCCCTGAGAGCATGTGTCTCTATAGTAGAAAATATTTTTGGTGGAGATAAATAATAAAAGTAACACAATATTTAATTTATGTCAATGAAAGCTTTTTCTATACCATGCTAAAGAAATATTTTTAGGACTTGTGCCATAAATTCTATTCTCTGAAAAGTTTTATGCACAACCAATAACTTTCTTTGTCTTTTAAATATCTTCTTGGTGATTAACATTAACTTATTGTTGTTTAGCATATATTTTGTAAAACTGTTTTCCAACTTATTGTTCTAACACATCTTTTGAAATTTCTTGCCATTTTGCCACCTAAAGACAAATTTAGCAATTTTCGAGGAGAGAAAATGAAACAAAACAACAAAAATCCTCTGTCATTCCTTATAACAGTGTTATTTTTTCTCTCCTACAAAATATGTGTTTACTTTGTGATCTCAACAGGGAGGCAAGTAGCAGGTGGTTAGGGAGCATTACTTTGACACTTAATGTCTTATGTTGCCTCAACATCTGTAGACTAAAGAAAACTCTGCAATAAGTGAGGTTCCTAATAAAATGTTACCAGTTTCAAAGGAGTTTTTTATTTAAATCTCAAGCTACATTTAAATGGCCAATGGGAGTAGTAAAATGAAGAAATAATGAAAAATATGGTTCACTTTAGTTTTGATGGTATCCTACAAAAGAGAACTTGAAAGAAAAAGAGAATAACATTAATTGTAAGAAAAAAAGTTCTTAATTACCTCAATGAAAATTGTGTTATTAACAAAAGAAACTTAGTTTCTGATTAAAAGATAATTACAAATTTTGTATTGAAATAGTCTTACAAAGATATTGATTAATTAATGTCATTGAAGTGATTTTTAAAAGATCTTACTATCTCTGTCTTTCTGTCTCCCTCTGATTATGTCTCTCTCTGTTTCTGTCTTTCTGTCTGTGTCTGTCTGTCTGTCTGTCTGTCTGTCTGTCTCTCTCTCTCTCTCTCTCTCTCTCTCTCTCTCTCTGTTTATTCCACATATACTTGGTTACCCTTGGCGGCCAAATGAGGATGTCTGATACTGTGTATCTGGAATCATAGGTAATTGTGAGGCAAATAATGTGAGTGCTATAACCTAGAGCATCATGTTCTCCTAATCATTAAGCAGTCACTTCAGCCCTGATTCAAATGATTTTTGTGAGAAGGTTTTCTCATAATATCTACCTATCTACCTATGTCTGGGAAGGTCAAAGATCCTAGATGAGAACTTCCTACCGCCAATTGACTAAACCAGTATAATATCTAACTGCATTATAAATATGTATCTTTATATCCAAAGTCAAATGTAGCTCTCATGCCTCAGCAAAGAAGCTTGTTTTTTATAATTTTTATTTTTTTTGAGATTATAATATGGCTGCATCATTTTCCCTCCTTCCTCCAACTACTTCCATCTAACTTCACACACTGCTCTCTTTCAAATTCATGACATCTTTTTCTTTATTCATCTTTTTGTATCAGACAGAGCACATCACAGAAACCTGCAACTAATCAAAATGCAGAAAACCACTGAGTATGGGGTTCCCTTCTATAATTGGTATATATTACAATGCAACCTGTACACCTAAGACTCATGGAATATTGCATAAGTAGAGACATAAAGATTACAAGAGACAGAGGTCCAGTACACCTGCTACAAATTGGTGTTCCCTAGACAGGACAGGGATTTGACCCCTATGAAACATAAAAATTAAAACTGTCCAAACAAAACCAACACAGGGAAAACACCAAGTGACACGCCAATGTAATTGTGGAAAATTCTACATGATTCCAACATTAGATGAAGAGTTACTGGAAGTCAATGATTCCTGTGAGATAGAACAGGATTCCTACTAACTTCCAAAGGAATTAATAAATTTTGTACGTGAAATGGTAGCCATTTGGAAATTAGAATATTAAAAAGGTTCACATTAATTCATAATCTTTCATAAGACTAATACTAAATTAAATTCTTATAGTCTTAAGATTTTATTACATATTTTCAAATTTTTGAAGAATGAATGACTTCACCATTTAACTTTAATATTTATTAATAGATGAGTGAAAATTTCTTTAATTTTTTAAAGTGTAAAATATTCAATATAATATCATTATCAAGATAACTCAAGAGCTTTTGGAAAGTGAATGTACATATCCATAAAGCTAAAAGTAAGCTTTACTTCCAAATTATAAGGTTGAGGGTTTCTGATATGTTGTCAAAATAATGTGTTTAAAATTTTTAAAACAGTTAATAATTAAGTTCACCAGAAAAGAATTTTAAACAATAGCAACTTAAACTACAGTTAACTATGAAATTCCAAAACCTTTGCTAAACTGTGTAGATGAATTTCTAAATGGTCTTATTAAATAAGAAACACAGAGCCAAATATAGGGAGGGAAAGCCTTAGAGATCAGAGAAATATTGAGAGCCTCCAGCTAACCTTAACTCACCACACTGCCATAGTTTCTCAAGAGAGCTACTTCCTTTCCACCCAGGCTTTTATTACCTTGCTGTTCTGCCCTCTCATTGGCTCTTAGCCCAGCTACCTCACTTCCTTGTCACTGCCTGTGTGTACAGACCTCCAGGTCTCTATGGTTGGCACTGGGATTAAAGGCCTGTGTCACCACGCTTGGCTGTTCTCTAGTGTGTCATTGGACACACATTGACTCTGCCTGCCATGTAATCAGATTAAGGGCATGTGCTATCACTGCCTGACTTTTGTGTTTACTTAAAAGTGGCTGGCTATGTCCTCTGATCTCCTGGCACACTTTATTTATTAACATAAAAATAAAATATTAATACATTTCAGCACAAATAAAATATCGCCACATAGTTTTATAGGGGTGTAAGATATTCAGCCTTAAAGAGTTATTTTGAACAACCTTCCTAGCAAAAATAAGTTCATTTGTACAATGATGACATAAATGTTTTGGAGTAATCAACCACTTTTTGACTGGATTTAAATTCTATTTTATTAGGTTGACATTGCCAGGAAGGCCAAGATTCTCAAGGTCACAAAACTCAAGGAAAACCTATTATTAATTTCCTAGTTGAAAATAGAAATAAAATGACTTCTAATGATATTTTGATATACCCATATTTCAGTATTCAATCCTCATCAGAAAAGGTTCTTGTAGATTTATTTTCCTTTTCGGGGGCATGCCATCTAGCTCACAAATAAATACATGGAGACATTTTTCCTTATGAATGCCTGGTCTTAGGTTGGCTTGTTTCTAGCCAGCTTTTCTAACTTAAATTATCCCGTCTCTTGTTAACTATGTTTTGTCTCTAAGCCTTTTAATTTCTTTATTCTATATATCTTTTTTTTCTGTCTTATTCCATGGCTGGCTGTGTTACTGGGTGGCTGTTCCCTAGTGTCCTCCTCTCCTCATTTTCTTGCTCCTCTGTCTTCTTTTGTGTAGACATATCCTGCTATTTATTCTATCTGCCTACCAACTGTTGCACCAATTCTAAACCGTCTTATAATTTAAAAAAAGCCAGATATTGGGGTACATGCTAAAAGATCAGAGGAACAAAGAAACAAGCCACTAGAGATACTTCTCACCACTACCAAATCCTGAGGCCGAATTGAAGGCGAGATCCTATCTCCATGAATCCTATATCTGAAAGCCTGAGTCTTCAGCCAAAAGGGCTTCAGTTCCTGTCTCCTCACACTTTACATGCCTTTCTCTGCCCAGCCATTTCACTTCCTTCCTAGTACTGGGATTAATGACATATTTGCTTCCCAAATACTTGTAGCAGAGGCATGAGATCTGTAGCATGAATCTTAAAAGATCTTGTTAATAAAAACAAACCCAGAGCCAGGTATTGGGGTAAACACTGAAAGATCTGAGAAACAGAACAATCTACAGCCAACTCACCACATCAATTCCTCTGCTGATCTTGTTTCCTCAAACTGGAAGCCTCAAATGAACTGCTACTAAAAGCTAACAGCTTAAAAAGGCTCTAGTTCCTGGTCCTCACGCCTTATATACCTTTCTGCTTCCTGCCATCACTTCCTGGCATTAAAGGCGTGTGTTACCATGCCTGGCTGTTTTCAGTGTGGCTTTGAACTCACAGAGATCCAGATGTATCTCTGCCTCCTGAATCCTAGGATTAAAGGCATGTGCTATCACTGCCTAAACTTATGTTTAATATAGTGGCTGTTCTGTTCTCTGACCACCAGATAAATTGATTGGGGTGCACAATATATCAACCACAGAGATCTCAAGTGCAGGGATTAAGTACATGTGATTCTCAAGTAGTGGGATTAAAGGTATGTATCACTACTGCCTGGCTCTGTTTGTCTCCTAGACTGAATCAATCAATCTCATGTAATCCAGGGTGACTTTGGTCTCATAGAGATTCAAATGGATCTCTGCCTCCTGAGTGCTAGGATTAAAGGTGTGTGCCACCACTGCCTGGCTTTTATATTTAATCTAGTGGCTGTCCTCTGATACTCAGGTAGCTTTATTTGATACATGATATATCACCACAGCCAACCCCACATTTCTTTCTCCTGCACAGCTATTGGCTATTCAACTCTTTATTAGACCAATGAGGTGTTTTAGGCAGGCGAAGTACCACAGCATTAAGAGTTAAACAAATGAAACATAAAGGAATATAACATATCTTTGCATCATTAAACAAATGTTCCACAGAATCAACAAATTTAACACATGTTAAATAAGGTCTTCTTGTTTTAGAAGGCAACTGGTGAATCTGACTAGAATAAGAGACTTTGGAATGCTTATTCATAAATAATATGTCAATATCATACTCTCCCCCTGAACAGTCAGGGATCTCTCCAGAAAAACAAACAGAAATATTGCCAGATCAAGAGGTGGTAAGAAACAGTGTTTTTAATACACAACAGGGCAAGTACACACATAAACTCAGAGAGACAGTGACACCAAGCAAAATGCCATCTCAAGAAGAATATAGAAAAAAATCCAAGTATGAAGGAGGGGAAGTGGGTACCAAATCCCACCACTAGCTAGGGAGATATTAGTATTTGATTGCTACTGAGAGAATCAGTTTTTCAAAATTATGTGACACTTTGTACAACAACCACAGTCTAGGGCAGACCTCATGTCCAGGAGTAGTTGGTCAACAGAAACTTGACTCAATATTTTGTTCTTTATTTCAAGAGAGAGAGAGAGAGACAGAGACAGAGACAGAGACAGAGACAGAGACAGACTAGAGGAAGAGATACACAAGCAGAGAGAGAGAGAGAGAGTTGGATATGGGAAAAGAGGTAAAGATCCAGGAGTTGGTAAGAATGGTATAATGAAAACATGTATTTGAAATTTCTTAAGTATTAAAAGTGAAAATATCTTCTAAAAATCTGGCTAGTCAAACTAGATAACTGAGTATAGAAGAATGAAAATAGACACACATCAATAATGCTGAACAGAATGCAACATCAAATGGATCAAGGGCACATGCATATGAGCAGAAAGCCTAAATTTCATAGAACAGAAAGTAGAAGATAGGCTTGAACTCATTGGCACAGGAAAGCACTTTTGAATAGAACACCAATAGAACTGGTGTTAAGAATAATAATTACAAATGGGATCACCAATCTGATTACCAGTGTAGGCCAGTTCAGGCACTCTCACCGCTATTGGTAGTAGTCTAAGCTGGGATCATGCTTGTGGATTCCTGGGAACTTCCCTAGGACCTGGTTTCTCCCTATCCACATGATGTCTCCCTCTATCATGGTATCTCTTTCATTGTTCTCCCACTCCATCCCTGTTCCAGTTTGACCCTCCAATTCCCTTATGTTCTCATCCCCCATCCCCTACCCTCAATTGCTCCCTCCATCCCCTGTTTACTCGTGGAGATGTCTATTTCCCCTTCCCAGGGATATCCATCCATGTGACCCTCTTAGGGTCCTCCTTGTTAGCTAGCTTCTCTGGAGCTATGGGTTATAGTCTGGTTATCCTTTGCTTTACATATAGTATCAGATCAGTGAATACTATGTCATAATAGAGTTTTCTCCAGTAACTGATGAAAGCAGATGCAGAGATCCACAGCCAAACATAAGGCCAACATCCAGGAGTCCAGTTGAAGAGAGAGAAGAGGGATTATATGATCAAGGGGCTTCAAGATCATGATGGGGAAACTTACAGAGACAAACAAATCAAACTAGTGGGAACTCACAAAATTTAGACCAAGAGCTGTGAAGCCTCCATGGGACTGGTCTAGGCCCTCTATATAAGCCAGACAGTTGTGCAGCTTGATTTGCTTAAAGGGACCCCTGGAAGTAGAATCAGGATCCATCCCTGGTGCATAAGCAGAATTTTTGGAGCCTACTACCTATGATGGGATACCTTGCAGAGCCTTAAGGCAGGGGGACAGGCTTGGACCTGCCTCTACTGAATGTACCAGACTCTGCTGACTCTCCATGGGAGGTCTTAACTTCTTGTAGGAGGGAATGGGGTGTGGGTTGGGGAAGGAGGCTAGAGGGGTGGGAAGAGGGAAGAGGAAGAACTGTGATTGGTATGTAAAATGAATAAAAATTTTCTTAATAAAAAATTAAAATTGAGATTATATGAAGCAAAAAAGCTTCTTTCTAGCAAAGTACACCATTATTTGAGAAAAGTATTAGCTTACAGAATGGAAATGATTATTTACAATTATAATCTGATATTGGCTTAGTATCTAGAGTATTCAAATAGCTAAAAAAGAAGCCTAAAATCAAGAAAAATAAACTGTTGAGAAAACTAGGAACAATGCCCGGCAGTGGTGGCACACGCCTTTAATCCCAGCACTCGGGAGGCAGAGGCAGGCGGATCTCTGTGAGTTCGAGGCCAGCCTGGTCTCCAAAGCAAGTTCCAGGAAAGGCACAAAGCTACACAGAAAAACACTGTCTCGGAAAAAAAAAATAAAAAAAGAAAAGAAAAAGAAAACTAGGAACAGAATTAAGCAGAGTTCTCAAAAGATAAAAGAGTTCTCAAAAGATAAAAGACAAATGGCTGAGAAACCCTTAAAAATACTCAAGAACCTTATTCATTGAGGAAATAGATATTAAAACTAATTTGAGATTTTATTTTACCCCAGTCAGTATATCCAAGATCTACAAAACAAATGACAGCATATGCTAATAGAAATCTGGAGAAAAGGAAACATTCACTTCCCCTGGGAGTTCAAACTGGTCCAGACACTATGATAATTAGTAGAACAATGGACTTTTCCAGTTCTTCAAAAAACTGAAAACCTCCAGGCATAGTAGAGCATATCTTTAATCGCAGCACTTGGGAGGCAGAGGGAATGGAATCTCTGTGAGTTTGAGGCTGACCTTGTCTACATAATTAGTGCCAGGCCAGCCAATGTTACATAGTGATTCTTTTTTTAATAAATATTTTTATTTTATAATTAATTTAATTTTACATATCAGCCATGGATTCCCCTGTCCTTCCTCCTCCCACACCCAGCCTTTCCCCCCAATCCAAAAATGGCCTAGTAAGTCATATATTTTGCAAATTATATCAAGGAAAGTTATTCAGTAAATTTTAAAAGGAATTTAAACATTTTTTTAAAGGCAGAAGGAGAAATTAGTCAGTGTTTTGCAGAAGTCTAGTACAAAGACAGTAAGAGGACTATAGATTGTAAGATACATAATGATAAATAATCAAATAGAAAAAAAAGATGTTTGTAGAAATGATCTCCCTTTGACTTCAAGTACAGAAATTACAAACAGAACAGATGTTATAATCTCAAATACGTCTGTATTCTATTTTCTTTTTCAAAATTTAAACCAAATATTACTGTTCAAATGAAGGCTTATAATCTAATGATTATAAGATATTTATGTAGTGATATATTGTGAAATCTTTCAACTACATGTTTATATAGACAACAAACATGTTCTAAAGCCTACACTTTAAATATGAATCCATAACATATTACATTTTTATACTTTTAGTCTTCATGGTATGTTAGATCTGTTTCCCTTGCTGCATATGTGCTAATATAAGACTTCTGTATTTGAGAAGCATCTAGCAATATCAGAATAAATATGATAAGGTTTGTGATATAACATTTTTTATACTCTGTGAAGTAGCTTTCACTGTATGTTTTTTCATAGTACTGTGTTTCATAAAGACATTTTCTTGCAATTAGGTCGTGCACTTTGAAGCAATTCTTCCCTAAATACCCGATATTCTCATCTTTCTCATTCCCCTCACTCCCTTTAGTTCCCTTAATTATTTTGGACAGTTTCACTTCAATTTTCATGTCACATGTACCGGAATATTGTAAAACATGTGATATTTGTTTTCTCAAAACTGGTTCAGATTTCTGCCTGATCCTTTTATTTACTCCTGAGTAACTTATTACTGTCTTGATTCAACTAGAAGCTTACCATTGAGAAAAGAAGTGGAGCCGAGCAGTGGTGGCACATGCCTTTAATCCCAGCATTCAGATCTCTCTGAGTTCAAGGGCAGCCTTGGCTACAGAGTAAGTTCCAGGAAAGACTTCAAAGCTACACAGAGAAACCATGTCTCAAAATAAACAAACAAACAAAAAAGAACAATAAAAAGAGAGAGAGAGAAAAGAAAGCAAGAACAAAGACAAGATTTTAAAACTTCATTTTAGAACAAAAATTTAATAATACTGGTCAAAATAATTAAATTATACCTATCTAATTTAAGTGTATTTTATGGGAGAGTTCATTCATCTCCTCCTTATTCATATTTCTATAAAACTTAGATGTGTGTTTTATCTCCCAAGATAAATTGCTATTAAAATAAAATCTATCTTTCATATTTTCCATTGTGTTATTTGAAGAATGGCCTATTTGAAAATGTAAAACTAAATTTTATTCAAATATACAAATGATAATAATCATGATTGTCAAAAAACCTTTATATATTATTCCATGTATCAAATGTCTATTTGAATTTCTCTGATAAATACATAGTCTTTATCTATTCTACATGGATAATAATGTCTAAGTTTAATTTTTTTAATTTACTTCTAATATACTATGGATATAGTCAGTTTCTATTTATGGAAATAAACTAATTCTTGTGTCTTTAATAAAATTAGAGTTTGAAAATATGTAAAGAGAAACTGAGAAGATGAATGGACAGGTCAAAGATACCTAAAAATACACATTGTGTCAGGTATGCACAGCAGTCTACAGCACATTATATATGTTATGCGACAAGATAAATTTTAACATATTTAAAAGTTTGTAGTCATCCATACTTACTTTCTGTGGTGATATTGTGTTCTCCAAAATATTGTGCACCCTAATAAATTATCTGGGGTCAGAGAACAGAACAGCCACTAGATACAGAGGCCAGAAAATGGTGGCACTCACACCTTTAATTCTAGCATTCCAGAGGCAGAGATCTGTCTGAATCTCTGTGAGTTCAAAGCCACACTGGATACAGCCAGGCATGGTGACTCATGTCTTTAATCCCAGGAAGTGATGTCAGAAAACAGAAAGGTATATAAGATGTAAAGACCAGAAACTAGAAGCTTTTGGCCTAGTTAAGCTCTTAGGCTTTTGAGCAACAGCTCAACTGAGATTCATTCTGAATGAGGACTGAGAGGCTTCCAGTCTGAGGAAAAAGGATCAGCTGAGGAACTAGTAAGGTGAGGTGGCTGTGGCTTGTTCTGCTTCTCTAATCTTCCAGCATTCACTCCAATACCTGGATCCAGGTTTGATTTTATTAGTAAGACTCTTTAAGATCCATGTTACATCTGGCACCCAACGTTCGTGGTACAAATTCACAAAATAGCCTCTTGCCTGTGGCCTTGCTGGCCCTAGCTCAGACCTAAGCTATACTTTGCCAGTTGTGGTGGTTCACACTGGTAGGATTTACTGAAGGACGCAGAGGCAGGAGGATCCTGAGTTTGAGGTTTGCTAGGGAGAAGCTTCAGCCGGGGCCGAGCCACAAAGGGTGGCAGAGGGACCAGGGAGGCAGTGGCTGCTGCTCTGAGTTGCTGGCTGCTTCTCATTGTGTTGGTGATGCTGCTACCTGGGACAAAGGGTTTACTACTGCTTATTCAGAGAAGAATAACCAGGACGATCGTGTTATAAGAAAGCATCCGCAAAGGTCAGTTTGGAAAAGTTTGGCAAGAAAAATAATGGGGAAAATTTGCTGTGAAGATATTCTCTTCTAGGGAAGAACATTCATGGTTCCAAGAGACAGACATTTATCAGGCTGTGATTGCTTCAAACCACAGAGGAGGCACACAAAAAAATCTGTAGGGAACCATGACCGCACCTAACAGCGACTTTGAAATCTCCAAAAGCGTGATGGAATCCCACAATGATGATTCCACATGGACTATGGTAAAGCCATTAACACCATGGAAAGATCGACTTTGGACTACAAACTGTTTAGGACAATTTCAAAATGGCTAGCTGAGATGATCCAGATTCATTGGCTACTGGAACAAGGATTTGAGAAAAGCCCTGCACTTTCCCATTATGCAGAGACTGGACAAATGATACAGCTCTCAGGACTTTTCAATTAACCCCAAAATGTTCTTTTCAGGATTCCCTAATGATGCCTTCACCCCCAGAAAGCAGGAAGTAATTTTAAGAAAACAATGCCCACATTCCCAAGAGGTGGGTTGGGTAGTTTTTTTGGTCGTTCAATGGCTTATGGATAATGGTCAATGTTTACAATGGTTGGTTACAAGTTGTTAATTGTTAATGGTCAGAAAAAAAGGCTGAACAAGGAGATTAGATTCAGAGTTTTTGGTAAAAAAAAAAAGAAAAAGAAAAAAGAGACTATAGATATGAGGTAGATCATTGACTCTACTCTGAGAAAAAAAGATAAAAAAAATAATATGATAAATGGGTAGCACACTGAATCTACTCTAAAAAGAAAAAGGGGAAGATATAAAAATGACAAAAGGTAGATTATTGAATCTATTATGAAAAGAAAAAAGAGATAATATGGATATGATAAGATAAAAAAGGTCAATTATTGAATCTACTTTTAAAAAGGAACTACTTGTAAATAGGATAATTAATGAATTTTTTTGTCTGTGTTTATCAAATGTTACTGGACTGGACATTGTTATATATTAATGAAGTTTTTCATCTGAATCTGTCAAATGTTAATGAACTAGACATCATTAATGTAAGTCTTGACAGTATATATTGTGTAAACTTATTGGATATAGTTTTTCTTGTATTAGTTATAAGCTTTTTTAAATTTTAGACAAAAAAGAGAAAGGTGGTGATATTGTGTTCCCCAAAATATTGTGCACCCTAATAAACATATCAGGGGTCAGAGAACAGAACACCCACTAGATACAGAGGCTAGAAAATGGTGTCACTCACACATTTAATCCTAGCCTTCTGGAGGTATGGGTCTCTGTGAGTTTAAGGCCACACTGGAAATAGCCAGGCATGGTGATTCATGTCTTTAATCCCAGGAAGTGATGTCAGAAAACAGAAAGGTATATAAGGCATGAGGACCAGAAACTAGAAGCTTTTGGCTATGGTGATATTTTATTTGTACTGAATTGTGATTTTATTTGTATGTTAATAAATAAAGTTGCCTGGGAGTCAGAGCTAATAGTAAGCCATTGCGGAGCTGGGCATTCGGGTTGCATGCCTTTAATCCCAGGACTTGGTAGGCAGAGCTAGGTAGATCTCTGTGTGGTCAAGGATACAGCCAGCATTGGAGACACATGTCTTTAATCTCAATACCAACCATAGAAGACCTGGAGGTCTGTACAGACAGGCAGTGATGAGGCAGTCATGTGGTTGGGTTTACAACCAATGAGAAGGCAGAACAGAAAGTCTATATAAGGACAAACACACAAGAAGTAGGTCTCTCTTGACTGAAGAGGCTAGCTGTAGCAGATGGGTAAGGCTCTTAGCTCTGATCTCTTGGCTTTCTACTTTGCATTGGTTCTGTGTTTCTTTTTTAATAAGATGGTTGGTTACATCTACATTTGGCCTGGTTAAGCTTTTAGGCTTTTGGGCAACAGTTCAGCTGAGATTCATTTGGATGAGGACTCAGAGGTTTCCAGTCTGAGGTAACAGGATCAGCTGAGGAACTAGCAAGGCGAGGTAGCTCTGGCTTGTGCTGCTTCTCTGATCTTCCAGCCCAATACCAGGCCTCAGGTTTGATTTTATTAATAAGACCTTTTAAGTTTCCTGCTACAACTTTCTACTTACAATGGGATCAGGTTCAAAAGAAAAAGAAAATAAAAGGAACATTGGAATATTTAAATTTATGTTGAAACATACAATAGTCTCTTAAAAAGAAATCAGTGAATAAGGAAGTAACAAGGGAAATTAAAAAATATCTTGAGACAAGTGAAAATAAATTGCAGCATTCCAATTAATATGTGCTACCATGGAAATGAAGCTGAGAAATATTTATATTTGTAAATTTATTTTATCAATTAAGTTCCTAGGATTCTATAAATTCAATAAACTATAATGAACAAAGATATGGCTAAGACATTAAAAGTATATTACTGCCAAGCCATACTCTCTGAGTACCATCTCCTGAGCAACACATAGTTGTATGAAAGAATTGATTCCAACAGGTTGTCCTTTGACTTACAATTTTTTATGTGTGCTGTTGTGCTCACATGAAAGCTCATACACACACACACACACACACACACACACACACACACACACACGGAGAGAAAGAGGGACAATGTCATAGAAATAAAATATAAAGATGTCAAATTTGAGTGGATTCATTAAAAATACTTGATAGTTTTGTCAAAAAAGATCCTTACCTAGTCAGGACCTTCCTTGGACTGACCCAGAGGTTCCTCCTACTTTTGATCCATTCTCTCAACCCAGTCTAATTCTACACATGATTCTCTAGTGTATAGCTCCACGAGTCTACCTGACCCTTCTGTCTAGGTACATTCCTCAATTTATCATGTCTTACAAGATCCCAAATCCAGTGTTCTATCATATTTTGATCATCTCTGCTTGCTCCACAATTTTTAGGCTTTATCCAAGAGATTAAACCACACAATTAACACTTGAACCAAGATGTGCATCCTATATACCAGCCCAGTTTCCTTTGTCCAACTGACTTCATTCTACCTAAACAATTTCCAACCTCTGTCCTAACCCATGGAAACATCCTCTCTTCTGCCCCAAGCTGATCTGTCCCTCCCAGACACAGAACTAACCTAAGAATTTCACATGTAAATATCTCATAACACAAGAAAAACAACAATATGAAAAACACCACTTCTTCTCCAAAACCAAATATTCCTAGAAATATTTGCCATCTAGATGATGAGCCCCTAGACATAGACACATAGACCTTAAAAAGAAGAATAATCAACTTTATTAAAGAACTCAAGGAGTTTAAAGGACATACACTCAAATACACACACAAACACACACACACACACACACACACACACAAACATAAACACATAGACAACAAACAAGCAAACCCAAATTTTTAAAAAAAAAAAGTCATGTACAAAGGAAAACTCATCAGAATAGCAGATTTATCTATGGAAAATTTGAAATTCAGAGAATCTTAAAAGACTATGATGTGGAGCCTAGACTAATATACTCAGCAAAAATCCTGCTAACAATTGAAGGAGAAAGGAAACTTTCCACAATATAAACAACATAAAAAACATATCCATCAAACAACCTAAAGAAAATATAGGAGGCAATTTGGGGGTTGAAGAGATAAGTGAGCATAACAGAGAGACTTTGGAAGAAAATAGGAAGCCATAACTACTAAAATACAATATACCACCAAGAAAACACACACACACAAACACAGACAAATAATATCTAAAATCAATAACATGAGGAAGACAATTAATACACACATTTTTCAATAATAACATTAAATATCAATATCTTCAATTTTCCAATCAAAAGAAACAGAGTGATTGAATGGATCAAGAAACAAAATACGTGTAAATTTGGCCTACAAGAAACACATCTTAGTGTTAAAGATAGGAACCATGTTTGAGTAAAAGGATTGACAAAAGTACTGTCATGAAGTGCAATTAGGAAACAAGTATGTGTTGTTACCCTAATGTCTGACAAAACATACTTTGAAGTAAAACTAATAAGAGGAGATGAAGTGTGAAAATTGTTTCTAATTAAGGAAACAACCAGGAAACCAGGAAGGCATTACTCTCCTAAACATATTCTCCAAATTCTGGTGCACCCAGTTGCAATATATATATAATATCTGCTGGATTTAAAGACACAGGTTAATAGCAACCCATTAATAGTAGGTGATTTCAATATCCCAAATTCATTAGTAGAAAGGTAACTTGGACAAGAAATAAACAGAGAAATCTCAGAACTCTTTGACATAATATATGTAGAAGAAATTCTAAACAGTCCGCAAAGCTATACAGAGAAACCCTTTCTTGAAAAACCAGGAAAAAAAAGAAATTCTAAACAGTCTTATTAAATAAGAAACAAAGAGCCAAATGCAGAGTTAAAAGCACAGAGTTCAGAGCAGTAACCAGGAGCTCAGACTACCTTATCTTACCACTCGCTGCTGTCCTTCCTCTGAGAGAGAGAACTTCTTCCTGTGTTCTGTCTTTTTCTTGCCGTTTTGTTCTGCCATCTCATTGGCTTTAAACCCAAACACATGGTTTCCTCATCACTGCTTATCTATACAGACCTCCAGGTCTCTGTGATTGGTACTGGGATTAAAAGTTCTGGTCACCTTGCTTTGGTTATGTCTTTGACCACAGAGACTCTGCCTGCCATGTGATCAGATTAAGGGCATGTGCTACCACCACCTGACTCCTGCTTATGGCTTGCTGTGACTTCTGATCTCCAGGCAACTTTATTAACATACAATTAAAATCACATTTCAGCACAAAATAAATATCACCATAAATATATCAATTGTATTTAACAAATATATACAAAATATTCCACCCAAACACCATAAATCATATATTCTACTCAGCAGCACACATGGTTTCTCTAAAAAAGAGCACACCCTGGGACATAATACAAATCCTGGAAAACAAAATTTTGAAATAACTTGGTGTATTGTATCATCATGCAATAACACTTAATCCAACACAACAAATCTCTGGGACAAATAGAAAGCATTCTCATGACACAAACTTATACTTCTCAGTACCTACATTAAGAAATTCAAAAGAACACAAATAAATGAGTTACTATTAAAACTCAGAAATTTTTGGGGGAAAAAGAATAATGTAACTCTAAACCCAGTTGATGGCAATATTTACTAAAATTAGAGAATAAATTAATAAAACAGAAACAAGGAAAACAATAAAAAGAATCACTAAGAACAAGTTCTTTGTGTTGATTATTTTTTCCAGAGCCGAGGACAGAATCCAGGGCCTTGTGCTTGCTAGGCAAGCACTCTACCACTGAGCTAAATCCCCAACCCCAAGAAGAAGTTCTTTGAATAGATAAATAAAATTGAGAAACACTTGATCCTACCAACAAAAAAAAAAAAAAAGATAGCTCAAATGAATAGAATCAGAGATTGTCAAGGAACATTACAATAGACATCATAGAAATTCAGATTATTAAATTGGAATGTTTTAAAAAAGTGTACTGTATTAATCTGGAAAAGATAAAAAACAGACAAATTTATAGATTCAGCTAAAATAACAATATTAAACCAAGAAGTTAATAAGATAAACAAGTCTATAAAAATGGAGATCAAAATAGTAATAAAAGCCAGTCTGCTAAAAAAAAAGGTCAGGACAGGATGGATTCACAGCAGATTTATACCAGATTTTACAAAATGCCAACAACCAATCATTTTTCATACTATTCAAAAATAAATGAATAAATAAGAAAGAAAGAGATAGGAAGAAGGGAGGAAAGTGAGTGAGAGAGAAAGAGAGAGAGAGAGAGAGAGAGAGAGAGAGAGAGAGAGAGAGAAGAGAGAGAGAGAGAGAGCACTTCCAAACTTGTTCTCCCAAGCCAGTGTTAATTTACTCCCCAACCAGTTGAAGACATAACACAATAACACAAAACTGCAGTCCAATATCTCAAATGAAAGCATATGCAAAAACTTCAATAAAATAATACCACACAGAATCCAAGCAAATACCAAGAAGATCATATTTAAAAATCAAGTTGGCTTTATCCCTGAAACCCTGGGATGGTTCAAACTACACATGTCAATAAATGCAATAAACTACATCAATAGACTTAAAGTCAAAAGTCACATGTTAATTTCAATAGATTCATAAAAAGATTTTCAATAGTATAATATGCCTTCATGTTAAAAAAAATCCTGGAACATGTAAAACTAAAAGAAACATATCTCAAATAAAAGAAAATTTATATGTGAGAAACTCAGGAACATCATCAAAAAAACGAGAATAGTTTGAACCACTCTACTGATGTGAGAAACAAGACAGAGATGTCTGCTGTCCATACCCTTTCTCAGTATTATGATCAAAATGCTAGCAGGCACAATAAACCATGAGAAGGAAATAAAAGGGTACAAATAGTGAAATAAATTAAACTATTCTTCTGTACAGATGACATAATACTATACATTAGAAATTCCAAATATTCTAGGAGAAAACTTCTAGAAATGATAAACAATTCAGCAATGTGGCAGGATACAAAATTAGCCTGGGTAAATCCATGAGTTTTCTACACAGTAACAACAAACATACAGAGAAAGAGATTATATACACACCCCAATCTCAACAGCCTCAAAGAAAATCAAATATCTACTGACAATTGTGCTAGGCATAATTTCCACAAGTTTTGAGTCACCATTACCCCAGCACATTATGTTTCAGAGGTTTTGTGCCTGAGTTGGTGTTCCTGTCACACCACTGGGAGCCTAGTCTGGTTAGAGAAGATGGCCAATTTTTACTCCATATCCTCTGTTACGAAGAGTTCTCACTAGGGTCACCCTCATAAGTTCCAGGAAGTTTCCAATGCTCAGGTTTTCCACATTGCTGTAGAAATGCCCACCTCTTCCAGTCTTCTCTCTCAATACTTCTTTCTCAGTCCTTTTCTCCCCCATCTGATATCTCCAGCTCCCATTCTCACCCACCCTCCATCCATTCACAAAATGTATTTGCTTTCCCATCCCAGGAAGATCCATGTGCCGCCCTAGACATCTTTATCTATTTTTTATGGTGGTTTGAAAGAAAATGACAGCCAAAAGGAATGGCACCATTAGGATGTGTGGTATTGCTTGAGGGGGTAGGCTTTGAGGTCTCTTTTTCTCAAGCTTCCCTCACTATGACAGTCAGTCGACTTCCTGTTGCTTCTGAGACAAGATGTAGGACTTTCAGCTCTAGCACTATGTCTTCCTGCAGGCTGCCATGCTTGCCTTCATGATCATAATGGACTGAACATCTGGAACTTTAATCAAGCCATCATCAATTAAATGTTTTCTTTATAATAGTTGCCATGGTCATGGTGTCTTTTCACAGCAATAGCAACCCTAAAAAAGACACTTCTCTAGGTCTGTGTATTATAGTGTGAATATCCTTTACTTAATAGCTAAAATTGACTTCTAAGTGGCCTACCTATATCATGCTTTTCTTTCTGGGTTATTTTTTTTCTAGTTCCATCAGTTTGCCTGAAAATTTCATGATGCCATTTTTTTTTCTAATAGCTGAGTAAAACTCTACTGTGTAAATATACCTCTTTCTTGATCTATTTTTTGCTTAAAGTACATCTTGGTTGTTTCCAGTTTCCGGCCATTTTGAATAAAGCTGCTATGAACATATTTGAGCAAATGTCCTTGCAGTAAGATGGGGCATCTTTTGGTATACGCCTAAGAGAGGTGTAGCCACATCTAAAGGCTTCCTTCATCAAACATTAAACAGAACTGGGGCATCCCCATGAAGAGGGGGAAGGACTGTATGAACCAGAGGGATAAGGACACCAGGAGACCACATTCCATAGAATCAACTAAGTAGGGCTCAGATGTTCACAGAGACTGAAGCAGCAACTGCGGACAGACGCTGCATTAGCCCGTTTGCACATATATTATGTTTGTTTAGCTTAGGGTTTTTGTTGGACTTGTAAAAGTGGGATTGTGGGTATCTCTCACTCTTTTTCCTGATAGTAAAACCCTTTTTCTCCTACTGAGTTACCTTGCCCAGCCTTGATATTGAGGGTATGGGACTAGTCTTACTATAACTTGTTATGCCATGTTTGGTTGATAGTACTTGGAGGCCTGATCTTTTCTGAAGGGAAACAGAAGAGCATGTGATGTGGGGGAGAGAGAAGTTATGTGTGGGGCAGTGGGAGGAGGGAAGGATGGAAAGGTTGTATTAAGGATGTATTGTATGAGAGAAGAATAAAGAAAAAAGATGAAGAATAAAGAAAAGAAAATATCTTGGAATAAAACTAACTAAGGAAGTAAAGGACCTCTACAATGAAAATTATAAAGTTCTGAAGAAAGAGATAAGACATTATAAGATGGAAAGGAACCCCATGTTCATGGATTGTGAAAATTACTATTTTACCAAAAGCTATTTATAAATTCAATACAAACTCAATTAAAATACATATAAATAAAAAAAATTAAAAATTCATAGGGAACAACAAAAGAGTCTGAATAACAAACACAGCTTTGAACAAAAAGAACAAGTTGGAAGGATTATCCTTCCAGATCTTAAGATATGTTGCAGAACCATCAAAATAAAAACAGTACAGTACTTGCACAAAAACAGACATGTATGTAGACCAATTTAACAAAATCAAAACCCCAAACATGAGTACACATAAATTAAACTATTCAATATTTTACAAAGATGTCAAAGATGGATGCTGGAGTAGAAGCAAAAACCATTTTCCACAAATGATGTTGGGAAAGCTGGATGTCCAAAAGCAGAAAAGTGACATTACATGTGTATCTATTTCCTTGGACAAAAACTGCTTATGATGAATCAAAGATCTAAAGTGAAACCTGAAACATTGAAACTGTTAGAAGCCATATTAATTGCTCCTTCCTTCAGAGTAGCTTATGACATAGAAACAATTTAGTGTCCTTCTACCAAAGAATTGATAATGAAAACATGATGTGAATGTGTGTGTGTGTGTGTGTGTGTGTGTGTGTGTGTAGCAATAATTGATAAAATAGGCCATGAATCTGAGGTGTCTGGAGGGAGCAAAGGGAAGGATGAAATGATGATACAATTATATTATAAACTTAAAAATCAAATAATTTTAAAAAGCAGACCTATAACAGTCATACTTATTACCTGGTTTGTTTTATGTAAATTTGATAATTACCTGAAAGGAGAGAACTTCAATTTAGGAAATGTGTCCATTAGATCTAGCTGAAGGGTATTTTCTTAATTAGTGAAAAATTGGGGAGGTCTCTAAATTTTGTGAGTGGTACTATCCCTGAGCTGGTAGTTCTGTATGCTATAAGAAAGCAGGCTGAGCAAGCCAAGGTGAACAAGCCAGTTAGCAGCACCTCTCCATGGCCTAAGAATTAGACCTCCAAGTTCCAGGACCACTTGAATTCCTGCCCAGATTTCCTTCAGTGATAGAATATGATGTGAAAGTGCAAGCCAAATAAACCATTTCCTCCCCTAATTTATTTTGGTCATGGAGTTTATTTATAACAATATTAACCCAAACCAAGACATTTATCGTAAGCGTGGGAGAAAGTACGTTATCTCCTGAAAAGATACTGTTAAAAAAGATATCAACATACAAAGGAAGTTGAAACTTTATATTAGACCATTGCCTTAGTTAAGGATTCTATTACTGTGAAGAGACACCATGCACACAGCAACTCCTAGGAGGAAAATATTTAATTGGAGTGACTTGCTTACAGTTTCAGGGATTCAGTCCATTATCACAATGATGGGACATGAAGGCGTGCAGGCAGACAGGGTGTTGGATACATCTTGATCAGAAGTCAACAAGAAGTAGACTAAAACACTGGATGTGGCCTGGGCATATAAGAGCCCTCAAAGCCCATTCCCACAGTGACACACTGTGTTCAACAAGAATATAAATCCTCCAACAAAGCCACAACTCCTAATAGTGCCACTCCATATGAGCTTATGGGGGCAAATTACATTCAAACTATCACATTCTCCTCTCTGGCTGCTATAAGCTTGTAACAATATCATAATGCAGAATGCATTTAGCACAATTTCAAAAGTCTCCAATGTCTATCACAGTCTCTACAATGTTTAAAAATTCATAGTTCAAAGTTTCTTCTGAGAGACATACAATTGCTTAACTATAATCTCCTATATAATCAAAACAAACAAACAAACAAAAAACAGATCACACATTTCCAACATATAATGGCACAGGACATACGTTACCATTCAAAAATGTAGGGAATGAAGCATAGTGAGGAAATACTGGACCAAAGCACCACCAAAACCCAACTGGACAAACTCTAAACTCTGAATCTCCATGTTTGATCTCAAAACACTATTCAGATCTCCACATCCTTTTAGCTTTACTGACTGCAACACACTTCTTTCTCTTGGGCTGATTCCACTCCCTGTTAGAAGCTCTTCTTGGCAGATATTCCACATCTCTGTTATCTCCAACATCTTGCTGTCTCCAAAGAAATCCAGGCTTCATCTTCAAGGCTTCACTTAGTGGCCCCTCTAGGTCTTCATTCTGGGATACCACTGACACATGCCCAGCATTCTTTAGGCACAGAGGCAAATTCTATAACTAATTTCTTTTATCCTTAACTAAAGCCATAAACACTGGGCCAAAACTGCTAATTTATGCTGCTTTTTAGGGCAGGAACATGTCCCGCTCATTAAATTACATCTTCATCAGCTTTCTGTTTTTGGTTGTTACCTTTACTGCCTAAACTTGGCTGTCCTTGACCTTGCTCTGTAGATCACAGTGGGCTCAAACTCACAGGTGCTCCACCCTCTGCCTTCTGAGTGCTGGGATTAAGGTGTGTACCACCACACCAGGCTCTAAATTATTCTTTACTTTCTTTTTACAAATTGGAAACTTAGCTGGGTGGAATCTTGCCTGGAGGTCAACACTCTCTTTTTTACATTTCTTAATCTGTTTATTTCCTTGAACACAGGACTTAGTTCCATTCCAATTTTTGATGTTCTTTTTCTTCTTAAATTTTACATTTTGTAATTTGCCCTGCTTAGCTTGTTCCTTTTCATTATAAATTTTTCCTTAGAGTTACCACTAGTAACCACACAACAGAATCTGTACTAGGCTCTTTTGAGATTTCCTCTGCCAGTGGAATTAATGCAAAACACACTTTAGCTTCAGACAAACGTTACAAAGACAAAAAGCATGCACTTTCTTCACCAAAATATCACAAGAACCATTGCTAGGCTATACTAAAATTCTCTTCTGAGATCTCTTGATCCCCACAGTTCAAATCATTCTTAACACCACTATCATCCTACTAGTATGGCCCACTAAACAGTGGTTAAAGTATTTCACTGCCTCCCTAGCCCAAAGTACCCAAATCCAAATTCCTTGAAACAAAACATGATCAGGCCTTTCACACAGTACCCCGGTCCCTGTTACCAGCTTTTGTCTTAGTTATGCTTTCTATATCTGTGTCAAGACACCAGGACCTTGTCAACTCATGTAAGGAAAATATTTAATTTGGGTGGCAGCTTACAATTCAGAGGTTCAGTCCATTATCCTCATGGCAGGACATGGTGGTGTGCAGGCAATGAAGGAAGACACAATGTTGGCTACAGCTTAATCAGAAGGCAACAGGAAGTGCACTGAAGGACTGGGTATGGCTTGTGCAAATATGAGACCTCAAAGCCCACCCCAACAGTGACATACTTCCTCCAACAAGACCTCACCTCCTCCAGAATGACATACCTCCTAAAAGTGCCACTCCATAGGAAATTGTGGTGGCCAATTAAATTCAAACTACCATAACCATGTATAAAAATTTACTCTGAATTGTTCTAGTCACAATCTATAAAATAAAAAAAAACTATGTATCCTTACAGGTAAATACACAGTTAATCCCTTCATGATCTTGGATTTTTTTCACTATGTATTTTTACTTTATGAATGATGTTTTTCCCTGCATGTATACCTTTGTAATACTTGATTTCTCAGTGCCCTCAGAGGCTAGAAGAATGCATCAAATATTCTGGGAGTGGAATTAGAGATGTTTTTAAGCCACTTTATGGGGGCTGATAATCAAACCTGGGTCTCTGCAATTTATATTTGCTAGCTTTTAATTGTATTACACATATGAAGATTGATTATTAAACATTTCTGTATCATATTTTATAATGATATTACTTTATACTAGTGAAATTCCACATTCAGAAACAAAGGACTAATTCAGTTAATTAAAAAAAACAGTTCTAAATATAGGGAACTTGATATTTTCAAAACTTCTACAGATTTTAAAGCATATAGTTCACAAACATGATACCCAAAACAAAGTACCAAGTATCATCAGGGAGATCTACTAACTCAAGTGCAATCACAAAACTGGTAAGTCAGGAAGCTATAGTTTGAGTCATTAGCTTCAGGCTAATTCCAATTTAGCACTAATTCATACAGCCTATAGTAAATTTAGCAACAATTACTTCCTCTGAACAGTCACAAGATATTGGCTATAAAATGGGCCACAGAAAACACATTTCCCACCACATGCACGTATTCACAAAAATACACATGCTAAAATATGTGTGAATACACACCAACACCTTCAAAAATTTGAATGGCCAAAGGAGAATAGAAATTTATCATGGCAAATTTTCAACAACTAAATTCACAAACAGCTCATATGTTCAATAGCTTAGCTAGCGGTTTCTATTGCTGTGATGAAATTCCATAATCAAAAACCAAGTTGAGGAGGAAAGTGTTTATTAGGCTTACAACTTCAGCATTGCTGTTCATCACTAAAGGAAGTCAGGATAGGAACTCAAACAGGGCAGGATCCTAGAGGCAGGAGCTGATGCAGAAGCCATGGAGGGGAACTGCTTAATGACTTGCTTCCACAGGCTTGCTCTACCTGCTTTCTTACAGAATCCAGGACCACCAGACCAGGGATGACAACAGCCATCATAGGCTAGGCCCTCCCCTATTGATCACTAATTGAGAAAATTACAGGTGGATCTCATAGAGGAATTTCCTGAATGAGGCTCCTTTCTCTCTAATGACCCTAGCTTGTGTCAAGTTAACACACAAAACAGCCATTACAGCTTCTAACTTCATAGTTTTACTTTCATGGTGGCCTACAAATATATCTTTAGCTATACATCTTCAGTAGACTATAGTTAATGTAAATTCTCACTGAGACAAAATTCCTCTTGGCCAGAAAATATTCTGCCTATTTTGTCATCCATTCCCCATGCAATGTTCAGGGAAAACGCTCCATTTCACAGTCATCAACCATTTTGGTCAATTCTCACAGTCTTCATTAAAGACAAAGGATGATTTACTGACTAAAGTTTATCCAAAGTTTAAAGTGGTAGTATCAGTTATTTATTGCTCTATAACAAGACATCAATAAACCTAGGTTTTTGATAAAACAGTCATTTGTCACGTGTAAAGATTGTCCATGCAGGAATGAGTATTTTTTTTTTTTTACTCTCGGAACTGCCTATCTTCACTATGACAGTACAGTCAGCTTACTGTGTTGTAGAGAAAATGGGGAATCTATATGATCGTAAATGTCATTTGAAATAAATGAAAAGTGGCTTCTCAAGAAGAATGGGATGAAGAATGATAATGAATATGATGAATGGAAAACTGCAAAATGGTAGTGAAAAAGGGTTAGTACTTTGCCAAAGAATGTCCAATACAAATTGTGACTTAAAGTCACAAGCAGATGCCATATCTTAAACAATAGGGAGCAATGAAATGCAGGGTTTTTTTTGAGATATGTGAGTGACCTAATATTACAATATGAATGGAGTATAAAATGTCTCAAAAAAGTAGTAGCAGAAAATTACTTATAAAAGTATGGTGGGATTAGATAATGAAGAAACTAAGCTTTGTAATAAACTTGGTCTAATTAGTTTTTTTTAATACATAAATGGTAAAATATAGAGTTGTGCTATGATATTGACACATCATGGATAAGGACACCAAGTATTTATAGAGTAAAACAATAATAATTCCTTTGTACATTGCAATGTTTTAATATTTATTCATTGAAAATTCTTTTTTTGGCTGTCATTTGCAATTTATCATTAACAATCAGCAAACAGGAGTTGGGAATTTAGCTCAGTGGTAGAACGCTTGCCTAGCAAGCACAGGCCCTGGGATTAGTCCTCGGATTAATCCCTGGGATTAGCAAACAATATGATTTATAATGCCTACTTACATCCTAAACCTCATATTAAATACTGTTGATTTAGTTAAGTAGTTTTGGACTGGCAAAGGACTACATGCAATAAAACCAGTAATTCAAAATAGAAAAAAAAAAAAAAAAAAACAACAATCACTGGAAAGGCATAAATGTGGGTATGGAAGGCCAACCTTAGTCATCCTATTTTTTTTTTCTTCCTAGCTACCTACTGGCCAGCTTCTACACCAAGTATGATGCTGCTGATTTCCTCATCAACACTGCCTCACTGCTCACCGTACTGATGCCTAAGCTACCCCAGTTCCACAGACTTGACTCCAGAGCCAGCTGCGCAGGCTCGCCAACCGCTTTTCTCTTCCCTTCCAGTTTTTTATTCCCCAGTGACCCTGGAAGTGGAAGTAAGCCACTGCAGTGGGGACTGGAAGGTGGAAGAGGCGAGTGAGCAGGAGGTGGAGCCAGAGGGGGTGATGGTGTGGGGGTGTGTGTGGGGGGGGGAGATCTGCTCACAGTAGCTCCCCCTGGCCTCAGGCATAGCTGCTCAAGGGGAAGGAGTTACCGCTGCTGTTGGTAGTAGAACTTACCATGATGGCTGTGACCTAAAATCCTCAGAAAACCCGGGGGTCATGGCCCATAAGCACCCTGGAGAAGGAGGGTTGTGTGGAGCCCATCACAGCTGTGGTGCCTCCCTCAGGACCTCAGGACCCTCTGTGCACCTTGAAAAACTTTCATTCTCAGGACTCAGGGAAAAACGGAGACTGCTCCTAATGGTACCCGCTGCCTCATGTCCTAAGTACACACAGCCCCTAACCCAGCCCACTGGTCGGATCCAAACCATGCTCCTCCAAGGGGTCCGGGACCACCTAGGGAAGGAGGTTACCCTGACGAGAGTGACGCATCTTCGGAAGAGTCAGGAGTGGACCAGGAACTCTCAAGAGATAATGAGACTGGGTACCAGGAGGATGGGAGCCCTTCTTTTCTTTCCATTCCATCTGCTTGTAACTGCTGGGGAAACCCTGGAGTCCCAGAAGGGACTCACTCTGAGGAAGGAGATGGCTCTTCTAGCAACTTCTGCCACCATTGCACCTCTCTAGCCTTGGGGGAAGATAAAGAATTAGAAGAAGAATATGATGATGAGGAACCTCTTAAATTTCCCAGTGATTTCTCACGTGTGTCCAGTGGGAAGAAACCCCCATCCCAGAGGCAGAGACACTGTTTTTTGACCAAGGAGGATACTCGGGATAGTGGACGCAGAGATCCCAGGTCCCCTGGTCTTCATCCACTGGGCCGAAAATGAAATCAGGCAGATAAGCACAGAGGTCTGGGACTGTGGAGAGTAGAGGAACTATGTCAGCTTGGACAGGAGGGCTTCTGGTGGCTGATTGAACTTCTGGTATTGGTGGGAGAGTATGTAGAAACTTGTGGCCATCTCATTTATGCATGCAGGCAGCTGAAAGGCAGTGATCTGGACCTTTTTCGAGTTTGGGTGGGAGTCTGGGCAGGGAGATTGGGGGGCTGGGTCCAGATGATGGCCCTGTTTCTAAGCCAGAGCTTTTACTGTGCAGCGGGGCTATTCACCCGTTTTCTTAGGCTAGTGGGTGCTTTCCTACTTCTGGCTCTTGCCCTCTTTTTGGGTTGTCTACAGTTGGGCTGGCGGTTTTTGGTGGAACTGGGTGACCGTTTAGGATGGAGGGATAAGACCACCTGGATATTCTCAAAATTCTTATTATATGTGAATTTAATTATCTAAAGGCATAAATACATAGATAGCTGATAGCTGGAAGTCAATGAAGGGATAGATATACATGATAGCCAGAAGACTGTGGATATCTATAGACAGATGAACAAATGCAAAGTAAGAAAAATACAACAACAATAAAAATTCATTCAGATAATTCTGCATTGGCAATAGTTTCAAATAATTTTATTTAATATATATAGCTAAGGTAAGTTGATACATCAAATTATATAACATCCTACAGAATATTTAACATGATCATCTTACCATTATCAATTAATTGTTGGTTTTTAAAGTTATGGAAGTTACTAACAAAGCATATTTATTTAAATGTATTCATTATATATGTCTTAAAAATCAAAGAAAAATATTACATATATATAAACACATATGTATATACACATACTGATTAGTTCAAGTACATATATGGATATACATTGAAAAATACAATGTGTCAGTAGAAAATAAAATTCCCTGAGCACATTTAACACAGATTATTGACCATGTACATATAGTACAACTAAGAATAAATATAAAGATTTCTTTTTGACCTTCAGCGTCTAAAATGTCCAAATGCTCATCAAATGAGAGAAAGGTCAATGAGCTAAGAAAGTTTGTTTGCCTTTAAAGATTTTCTGCTTGAATGTCACTGCATCTGAGGGCCTACAGAACCCCAAATTACAAATAGAATAAAAGAGTGAACTTTAAAAAATATAAAACTTGGCTTTCAGTATCTATGCTTTATATTGGGAGAAAATAAAGCACTATTATAAAATCATTTTACTCTTCTAGTTAATTATTAGTACAATCAAGGCCCAAGGCATTAATATTAATTCTGAAAGTGTTTAGCACATTCTGAGAAACTAGGTAGAACTAAGAAACTGTGGCTGGCTAAGTAGCTAATGAATTTAATTTGTAACTTTATCAACACAAACGTCTCTTATTTAATACTTTAAAATCTTAATTAGAAGATTTCCTCATTAGAAAAGGAAGAAAGTATACAGGATATAGCACATAATGCATATGATCTGAGCAAAATATATATGGAGGAATCAAACTTTAATTCATCATGACAGTAACATGACACTACAGTCCTCCGCTCTACCAACTGAGCTATCTAAGGAGATAACATGACACTATTAAAGACTGTGACTACGCCATCATAAGCAGAGTCAGCTTCACCTCATGGAAGAACTGTGGCCAAGTTGCCATTACTGAAAATAGAATTTATCATAATCACAAATATGTTTCCTTTGCTGAAAACTAATTGGTAATTATGTCTGAAGCTAAAATTTAACACAAAATTGAATAATCAGGAGAATCATTTTTTCTCATAAAATAAATGATAGCAGTGAAGTTTGTAAGTCACAAACAACATAGATATATACTAATTTTGCAATTTTTGCATTCCCAAAGGCTATATTCAATAGCAACATGCTCACTTCTTTCTTCAAGTTATGTTTTTCTAGAGAACCATGACTAACACAGACATTGGGACCAGAGTGGTCCTAGAGCAACAGAATTATAAGGACCCATTTTTTTTTTAACTATTTGGAATAAACATTCCAATTTTCCAACAGCTACAGTTTCTGAAAACTTTTCAGTTACTAAAACATCTCCTAGAAGCTCAGAGAGTCTGAAACTCCCATGAGTATGAATCATTTTACAGTCTTAAGCAGATAAATGCATTAGATTATCCCTATATTCAAAATGTGAGCAACAACCTATTTGGTGACTCTATATATAAAAATACTGACAATTTGTGAAAAAAAATAAGGAAAATGATTACATTCATTGGTTGATCCTAACATCTCCAGATAAATTGACAAAGGAAAAATATGTTCAATGATAAAATTAAGCAACCTTGAGTGTCCCAGAATAAGGTTCTGGATAATAATGAACGCAATGAATAAAGCTCAACAGCTTCAGAGGCACATAGTCTAATGGTTCCTAAGTATGCCTTTGAAGAGAATCTTCTCTCTAGCAGTCACAGAACTCAAGTGTGGGAAAATAAACCCAAGCCCTCATTATTTTGGCAGATTTACAAAGAACATTCAAGTATCAGTGTTTGGAGGGTACATGATGTTAAAGCCAGAGCACTGATTGGTAAAGAAGGAAATCCTTTAACTTGGGATGGAGATGTTTGGAAGGACACTATTGAAACTGAAAACTTTGAATCCTCAGAATCTCATTGGATTGTTGTGATGATATTTTATTTGTGCTGAAATGCTATATTTTATTTGTATGTTAATAAAGAAAGTTTGTCTGGAGATCAGAGGTAATAGCAAGCCATAAACACAAGTCAGGTGGTGGTAGCACACTCCCTTAATCTAATCACATGGCAGGCAGAGTCTCTGTGTGTCCAAGGACACAGCCAAGCGTGGTGATATATGCCTTTAATCCCAGTACCAACCATAGAGACCTGGATGTATAGTGAGGTGTCTAGGTTAAGAGCCAATGAGAAGGCAGAACAACAAGGCAATAAAGGTACAAGTTAGACAGAAAGAGGCTCTTTTGGGAAGCAATGGTGACATGGTGAGCTAAGGTTAGTTGGTGGCTGTTGCTCTGATCTCTATGGTTTGCACCCCTGTGTTTGGCTCTGTGTTTCTTATTTAATAAGACTGTTTAGAAATTCATCTATAGGTTATCTCACCTGATATAATATTCTCCCCACTCTCATCAGAAAATGTATTCCCACTCACATTCCCTGAAATGTTGCCTTTTTCACATTTCACTGATGAAATTGATCATTTATTGTATAATAAACCAGCAGTAACTTTCCCTGAAGGAGATGACAAACAGTACTGATGGTTCTCATGACCTGCAAGACCTATAATCAGTCTTAAGACTAGAGTAGCCAGGCTACTGCATGAAAGATAGAAAGTGTAGTCCACGAAGAGATGTACTACACAACTAAAGAGCTTATTGGGTGTAGTAATTCAATCAAGCAGAAAATCTGGGGGAATATATGTAGGAATGGAATTTAAGGTGTGGGATAATGGTGGAAGGAATATAAAACTGGATCAGGCTAAGTTTACTGATATGGATTCATTGAGTGGAAATGGGAGCTTTACTTTAGAAGGTCATACAGTTAAAACATATATTAAAAGTTTGTTTGAATGGTTGGCTGAAGAATTTCTTAAAAGATGGCCTATAGAAAATGTTCTTCAGATGTCTGATATCCCTTGGCTTCTTGTTTATGAAGGGATTTTATGGCTCAGGAAACTGCAATGCTAATGTGTATACTATATAGGACCTCATCCTCCACAGTTGGAAGGCCTCAAAGACAACTAGTTCATTAATCTTATAAGATGCAAAGTGGTAAAAAAAAAGGGCACTAGCACATATGAAGAGCTTTCTTGTTGTCCTGTTCCTTGTGCCAGATGTTAGGGTTAGAGACACTGCTGCTCAGTTGGATGAGATAAATGTTATGAGTTTAACTGGGCCTCAAAGTAACAGAGGCCAGGTAGCAGCAATGAATTGCCAAAGGCAAGGTGATTGTAGTTATTGTAGTGGGGAACATAGACAAAGCAATGTACAAAATGTACCTGGAATGATCAGCACAAACAAAGTGATTTTTATGGGGACATGACTCATATGGATCTTTGGTATTGGCTAATCAGCCCCAGTATTTGCAGGCATGAAATACATAAGAAGCTTTTGTTGTTTTTGTTTGATGTGTATATATAGAAAAATTCTCAAACAAATTATAGAATAACTATGTTGGATCTTGACAAAAGAGAATATCTTCCCATGAACCAATTTCCAGACATGAGTCCATTTGTAGATTCAAACCTCTTGAATGAACACTGAAGACAGCTTATGCTGGAGAGGATGTGTAGCTAGGGGAACTTTCCTCCACTGTTGGTGGGAATGCAAGCTTGTACAGCCACTTTGGAAATCAATATGGTGCTTTGTTAGAAAATTGGGAATCAATCTTCCCCAAGATCCAGCTATTCCACTCTTGGGCATATACCCAAGGAATGTTCAATCATACCACAAGGGCATGTGCTCATATGTTCATATCAGCATTGTTTGTAATAGCCAAAACATGGAAACAACCTAGATGCCCTTCAACTGAAGAATGGATAATGAAAATGTGGTATATATACACAATGGAGTACTACTCAGCAGAGAAAAACAATGACATCATGAGATTTGCAGGCAAATGGATGGATCTAGAAGAAAATCATCCTGAGTGAGGTAACCCAGACTCAGAAAGACAAACATGGTATGGACTCACTCATAGGAGGATACTAGATGTAAAACAAAACATGACTAGACTCCTACTCAAAACTCCAGGGAGGCAACCTAGAAAACAGGACCCTAAGAAAGACACAGGGATCACTGAATGACAGAGAAATGGATGAGATCTACATTAGCAAACTGGATGTGGTGGTGGTGGGGTAATAAAGGGCAATGTTCGAGAGAAAGAGAGCGTAGAGGAGCAGGAGACCCCAGCTGGATCAAGAACAGAGAGGAAGAACAAGGAAAAAAGACCATGGTAAATGAAGACCCCATGGGAATAGGAAGAAGAAAAGTGCTAGAGAGGTCCCCAGAAATCCACAAAGATACCCCCACAAAAGACTGCTGGCAATGGTCAAGAGAAAGCCTGAACTGACCTACTCTGGTGATAGGATGGCCAAACACTCTAACTGTCATGCTAGAAATCTCAACCAATGACTGATGGAAGCTGATGCAGAGATCCACAGCCAGGCCCCAGGTGGAGCTCCAGGAGTCCAATCGGCAAGAAAGAGGAAGGATTGTATGAGTGAGAATTGTTGAGACCAAGATTGGAAAAAGCACAGGGACAAATAGCCAAACTAGTGGAAATACATGAACTATGAACAAATAGCTGAGGAGCCCCCAACTGGATCAGGCCCTCTGGATAAGTGAGACAGTAGATCAGCTTGAACTTTTTGGGAGGCATCCAGGCAGTGGGACCGGGCCCTGTCCTCAGTGCATATGCTGACTGTTTGGAACCTGGAACCTATGCAGGGACACTTTTCTCAGCCTGGGAGGAGGGGACTGGACCTGCCTGGACCGAATCTACCAGGTTTAGCTGAATCCCCAAGGGAGTCCTTGCCCTGGAGGAGATGGGAATGGGGGATGGGCTAGGGGGAGGGCAGAGGGGGCGGGGAAGAGGGAGGATAGAGGAATCCGTGGCTGATATGTAATATTAAATCAAATTATATTTTTTTTAAAAAAAGAAAGGAGCACCAGGTTTCCCTGAGGAATGACCCTGATAAACACCTAAAATTTTATGATTAGCATTTCTCCATTCATTCCCCAGGGGACCTACAACCTTTTACAAGGTAAATGTACACTAGGGGAAAGAAACTAATCAGTCCTTTTGAGAATAGTTGGATACTTCTAAATTTACACTGGTTCCAGGAGATCCCAAGAAGCATTGTGTAATCTCCATTAAAATAGGGGCTTATGGAGGTCAGATGATAAATTGAATTTGGCTGAAATAAGATTCACAAACTGTCCAGTGTGTCTCTGAACTCATTCTGTGGTTATTTCCCCAGTTCCAGAATACATAATTACATGTATATGTATATCACTTCAAATATATATATATATATATATATATATATATATATATATATTATATATATAATATATATATATATATTAGAATATATATATTAGAATATGGCAGAATTCTTAGATTGGTATTCTGAGCTCTGGAGTAAGGGATATTGCAATTGGAAAGGCTAAAAGTATGTCTTTAGAGTTGCTTCTGCCTGGAAAAATAGTGAATCAAAACCACTATTGCATTTACAGAGGAAATGCAAAAATTAGTGCCACCATCAAGGACTTGAAATCATGTAGGGATGATGGTTCCCATGACAACTCCCTTTAACTCTCATATCTGTCCAGTGCCGAAGACAGATGGACCATGGAAAATGACAGTTAACTATTGAAAACTCAATCAGGTAGTATGACTCCAATGCAGCTGCTGCACCAGATGTGGTGTCCTTACTTGAACAGATTAACATATCTCCTGTTATATTGTATACAGCTATTGATCTAGAAAATATCTTTTGCTCTGTTCCTGTTTATAAGGACCACCAAAAGCAATTTGCTTTTAGTTAGCAAGGACAGCACTATATCTTTAGAGTTTTACATCAAGGATGTATTGAATTTCCAGTCCTGTGTCATAACTTAGTTAAAAGGGATATTGAATTTTTGTATCATCCACAAAATATCATATCAGTTCAATATATTAACAATATTTTGCTGATTGGATCTAATAAGTAGAAACCACTTTGGAATTGTTGGTAACACATATGTACATCAGAGGATGAGGAAAATCCAATGAAAATTAAACTTCTATCTTAGTGCAATTCTAGGAGTCCAGTAAGATAGGACTTGCAAAGGTACTCCTTCGAAGGTGAAGGATAAGTTATTGCATCTGGTTCCTCCCACTACCAAGAAAGAAGAACAAAGTATAGTGGGCAGATTTTGGTTATGGAGACAGAACAAGCCTCACTGGGATAGGTTACTCTGGCCCATATACCAAGTGACCCAGAAAACTTCTAGCTTTGTGTGGTGCCTAGAACAAGAAAAGGCTCTTCAACAGGACCAGGCTGCTGTGCAGGCTATTCTACCTATTGAACCATATGATCCAGCAGACCTGATGATACTTGAATTGTCAGTGGCAAATGGGGATGCTGTTGGGAGCCTTAGGCAAGCCCCTATAGGATTATCACAGAAGAGACCTTTTGTAATTTTGAAGAAAACCTCTAACATCATCTATAGACAACTATTCTTCCTTTAAGAGACAGATTTTGTCCTATCATTGGTCCTTAGTGTCAAACTGAATGTTTGACAATGGGACAGCAAGTTACCATGTGACCTGAGCTGTCCCTCATGAACTGGGTGTTATCTGTCCCACCAAGTCATAAGTGGGACATGCATAGAAGCAATCCATTATCAAATGGAAGTAGAATATATGTGAATGGCCCCAATGTGGTCCTGCAGGCACAAGAGAGTTACATGAAGTAGATGACTCAATACCTATGGTTTATAATCCCATTGCAATGTTATCTTTTGCCAAGCACTCACCTGTAGCCTCATGAGTGGTACCCTATGATCATTTAACTTATGAAAAAATAGGACCTGGTTTACTGGTGATTATAAATGTCATGTAGGCACTACACAGAAACAGACAGCTGCAGCAATACAACCACATTCAAGGCTGTCCCAAAGGGAAATCTTCATAGTGGGCAGAACTTTAGTTGGTACATGGTCATACATTTCATTTGGAAAGAAAAATGGGCAGTATGTGTTTTTTTACTGTTTCATGGGCTGTAGCCAATGCATTGGCTAGATAGTTGGGGGACTTTAAAAAGAAGATTGAAAAATTGGTGAGAAAGATATATGGGGAAGAAGTAATGTGGATAGATCTCTCCAAATGGTCAAATGATGTGAAGATACATTTGTCCCATATAAATGCTCATTGGAATACAACTTCAGCAGAGGAGTTTCATAATCAAGTAGATAGGAAGACCCGTTCTATGGACAGTCAGCTTCTTTCCCCATCAATGAAGGTTATGCACAGGATAAACAACATGGACTTCTACTCAACAACACTGACCTTGCTACAGCTGCTGCAGAATACAAGATATTCTATTGCAAGGGACCAAAACTGAGGACCAGATATGCACCATTCACCATGGTGACCAGCCAGTTACCTGGTGGCACACTGACTATGTTAGGCTACTACCTCTGTGAAAGGATAATATGTCTTTTCTGGAGTAAATAATTATTCTGCTCATGAATTAGCCCTCCCCAAACACAATGCTTCTGCCCAAACTCTTATCTGTGGACTTACACAGAATGCCTTCTCCACATTCTTATTATTCTAGATAGTATTTCTTCTGACAAAGGAACTCACTTTATGAACAAAGAAGTGCAACTGTGAGGCCATGACCATGGAATCCACTGTTTTTACTCTGTTCCCACCATGCTGAAGCAGCTGGCCAGATAGAATGGTGGAATGTCTTTTTGAAGACATAGATACAACACTATTTAGGTATTAGCAGCCTGGAAGGTTGGAAAATAATTCTTCAGAAGGTAGTATATGTTTTGAATCAGTGTTCAATTTATGGTATGGTTTCTCCCATACCAAAATTCACAGATCTAAGAATCTGGGATGGAAAAGGGACTTGTAGTACTCACTACCACCTATACTGGCCCACTAGGAAATTTTCTACATCCAGTTTCTGTGACCTTAAGTTTTGCTAACTTACAAGTTTTTGTTTGTTTGTTTTTCATTTATTTATTTATAAATTACATTAATTTATTTTACATACCAACTGTAGTTTTGTCTTCCTCTTTCCATTCTCTCCTCCAACATCATTTTTGCCCCCTCCCCCCACAATCTCCTCCTCTTCCATTTCTGTTCAGAAAAAGGCAGGTCTCTCATAGATATCAACATGGCATATCAAGTTGTAGTAGGACTAAGCACGTCCCCTAGTATGAGAAATAGGTTCCCAATAGCCAGCCAAAGCATTAGTTAGAGACTCTGCTCCCACTTTTAGGAGTGTCCCATGATAACCAATCTATGCAACCATCACATACATGTAGATGGGTTAGGCCAGGCTCCCTGATTGTTGGCACTTTTTGAACTGCAATAAGCCCAGATAAGTGGATTCTTTGGATTTTCTTGTGATGCCCTTGACCTCTCTGGCCCATAAAATCCTTCCTTGCTGTCTTCAGCAGGGTTCCCCAAGCTATACCTAATATTTCCTATGGGTCTCAGAAACTGTTTCCATTAGTTACTCAGTGAAGCTTCTTTGATGACAATTGGGCTAGGTGTCAATCTATGAATATAATAGAATATCATAAGGCATCATTACATTGACATTTTTATTCTTCTAATCATGTCTGTTTCCATCCTATGTCTCTGAGTCATCCAGCCTATGGATCTTGGCATTCCCAGAAGTGTCAGGGGTGAGCTTACTCTCTTGGTATGGGTCTCAGGCTGAACCAGGCATTTGTTGGCCACTCTTACAATCTCTGTACCACCCTTACCCATGTACATACCATAGGCAGGAAAGACTGTAGTTTGAAAGTTATGTTGCTTGGTTGATGTCCCAATTCCTCCACTAGAAGTCTTGCCTAATCACAGAGGATGGCTAGTTCAGGCCACACATCTGCTATTGCTAGGAGTCTTAACTGGGATCATCCTGTAGACACCAGGGAGTTTCTCTTGCAACAGGTTTCTACCTGACCCTGAAATGTCACTGCTTCTAGTCATCACTTTCTGTACTGTCCCCCTAAACATACTCCCAGCCTCATCCCTCATATTACCATCCCAAACTGCCCCCAGTCCACACATGAGATCTCTTCTATTTCTCCTTACCAGAAAGATCCCAGTATTCCCATTTGAGCCCTCCTTATTGCCTAGCCTTTCTGTGTCTGTGGATTGTAGCATGGTTATCCTTAATTTTACAGCTAATGTCCACTCATAAATGAGTACATATCATGTTTGCTTTTCTTGGTCTGGTTTACATCATTCAGGATGATGTTTTCTAGTTTCATCCATTTGCCTTCAAATTTCATACCATTGTTTATAACAACAGAGTAATACTCCATTATGTAAATGTATCTCATTTTCTTTATCCATTCTTCAGTTTAGATTGTTTATCCATTTTAGGTAGTTTGCATGTTGCAGCTCTTACAAATAAAGCTGATATTAACATAGTTGTGCAAGATTCCTTGTGGTGTGATTGAGCACCCTTTGAATACATTTTCATATATATGTGTATGTGTGTGTGTGTGTCTGTGTCTGTGTGTGTGTTTGTATGTGTTCAGGCTGCTCTGGTATCCTGCCCTTGTTTAGTAATTATATTTTTTATTTATTCATTTATCTCAGAAATGTTAACAAATAGATATCACACAATTTAAAGTTGCCAATTTTATTCCTTCAAATATTACTTCCATTGTATTAAGATTGGTGTTATATTGAAAACAATATTTTTTATTACAATTAGAAGATAGATCAGAAAAAGTTAACCAACTTTTGTTTGTTAGGAAAATGTCTTTTATTCTTGTGGCTTCCCTTGGATCAATTAAATTCTCTCATGACACAAGAGGCAAAGGCGATATGTAGAATGACCCAGATATATGTGATCATGGGAGCTTCAGTTGCTGTGGAACTAGCACTCTTTAAATACTGCTTGGAAAGTACAGTTGGGATCCAGTCCATCATTGGAATTTACTTCAAAAGTTTCAGATGGTATAGGTGATATTCCTTAAAGTCTCAGAGTGGATTAAGCAGCTTTAAATGCACACTCACTTGTTTTGCATTCCAACAATTGACCCATTATTAGATAACAGCTTCACATTTTGATCAGTGATATTTATTTGAAATAAAACATTCAGCTTACATACAAAACTGAAAGAAACATTTAAAATAATGCTACAGGCCGGGTGGCAGTGACACATGACTTTAATCCCAGCACTTAGGAGGTAGAGCCAGGCAAACCTCTGTGAGTTTGAGGCCAGCCTTGTCTACATAGCGAGATCCAGGATAGGCACCAAAACTATATGGAGAAACCCTATCTCAAAGAAAACAAAATCATCATCATAATAATAATACAATTATGAAACCAAATATTCATGATGTAGCTTTCTAAATTAGTATTTTTATTTTATAATTTAATTTAGCTTTACATATCAGCCACAGATTCCCTTGTTCTCCTCCCTCCTGCCCCCCTTCCCTCACCCCTACCTTCCCTCCTGCCCAACCCCCATTTCCATCTCCTCCAGGGCAAAGACTCCCCTGAGGATTGAGTTCAACCTGATAGATTCAGTCCAGGCAGGTCCAGTCCCCTCCTCCCAGGCTGAGAAAAGTGTCCCTGCATAAGTTCCAGGTTCCAAACAGTCAGCACATGCACTGAAGACATCCCACTGCCTGGATGCCTCCCAAACAGATCAAGCTAATCAACTGTCTCATTTATCCAGAGGGCCTGATCCAGTTGGGGGCTCCTCAGCTGTTGGTTCATAGTTCATGTGTTTCCATTCGTTTGGCTATTTGTCCCTGTGCTTTATCCAACCTTGGTCTTAACAATTCTCGCTCATACAAACCCTCCTCTTTCTCGCTGAGAAAGAGGAGGGTTTGTATGAGCAAAAATTGTTAAATTAGTATTTTTTAATACAGTGTATGTAGTTTAAATGTTGCCATAAACAAACATTGATGGCACTCTTTTTTTTCAGCAATCAATCAATTGAATCACTGGCTGCTTTTTATCTTATCAAAATGTGTCACCTACCAAATATTCCTATTAAAATCACAAGAAATTTTGAAATATACTAGAATATAATACATCTCATTTTGAGTTTGAAATATTTTCTGAAAAATTAACTGAGCTGTCAGGTTTTGATTGTGTATAAATGCCAGTAATACAATAAGATACAAAAATTTATTTTTCATCAGTTATGTGCCTCTCATATTGAAAGTTTGATGGGTTTGTATTACTGGATACCATAAACTTATTTTATACTTTAAAACAGAAGCAAACATAAATTCTTTTGAATCTTCCAGAAATTAGATTAGCATGATCATTATACAGGCGAATACATTCAAACCACATCTATATCCACAGTAAACAAGATCACTTGATGATATAAAATCAATGGAATGGTATATTTTAGCATATATTACATAAGTCATGAATTGCCTTCACTTTTAAATAAACCTTACAACTTAATTAAGAAGCATACAAGCTATAAACAGCTACAACTACGCAGTTACTTGAAGAATATGTTAGAATTCTTAAATTCAACACTCATTACATGTTATGGCCAAATGTTCCTGTAGGAAAACACAGATGTGAAATTCCAACTAAGAAAATAAGACGTTTTATATAATTATTCACATCACACACCATCATGCATACATTTTTAGAAGCACATTTTATGTATAAGTTAAGGTCAAACTGTCATATTTCCCTTTTCTATTCTTGTAGATGTTTATTGAGAGATAGGCCTAGAGGGGACCTTGAAAGGTCATTAATCCATCCACTGCACTTAAACAAGACTAAAGCTAAAAGAGGCTCAGAACGTCTATATTCAGCAGTGTGAAAATTCACTCTTGACTTCTAATTCCCCTTATGAAAGCAATCAATATGGAAAAAGGAAAAAAATAACCTTCTAACTGGGCATTTTATTTTCCAAGATATTTTCCAGTTCTTTCATTTTTAACAAAACTAAATTTATTCGGGCTCTTTCTTTTTCTGTTTCCTGTCTTTGCAGGTGCACTCTTAACTGTATACAAAACATGATGTACTTCACAGCAATTGTAGCAATCCAACTGTGATTCTCTTAATTAACTCCACATGATTTTCATGCATTAAAAAGGACACACTTAATAAAGAACTCAAGGTTGAAAACAAGCCTACAAAATATTTTATAATAAATATATATGAAAAGTTCCACGATCAACTATTTGCACCAATCTTTCTTCTTATAGATTCATTAAAATATAAATGAAAATATGCATAAATTTATTTGATTATATAATTGTTGTACAAGAATATTTAGTATAAGAATTACCTTAAATTTCATTACTTTGAACTCTTAGCAGATCATTAATCCAATATATGTTATATGTTAATGTATACATGTTTTGTACATGCCAGTTATTTTAATGTTAATGTTCATAATGTGAACATATCAAATATGCATATATACACAAAAACATTTTGATGAAGAGTAAATTATATTATTTACCTTTTCATGATAAATGTGATGCATTTATCCACACCACTAAAACTTCTAAAAGAATATAAAAGATTATAAATCCTACTTCTCAGGATATTTAAGATGATTAATATTAATTTAAAAAATACTTGATTTTTATAACATTGTAGCCTAGCATACAGAAAGTCCTCTAAATATATATGTATATATGTACACACATTTATATAAATTGCATATTGTATATGTTTGTGTGTTTCTAATTACTTGTATATATTTAAGGTGATGCTATTTTTCTTTAGTTGCAAATTTCTGTAATTTTAGGAAAGATTACATGGTCATTTTCACAATTTGAAGATATGTGTACATGGATTTACTTGAAAATTGAATAACACTCCATGACCTCTTTGTTAAACTTGAGAATATATGAACATGACTTGAAATTAATTATAAATTAATATTTTGATAGTTTATAAGAAATTATTGTTATTATTTGATTGATATCATATTTGGTCATAAATACAAAACTGCACAAGTAATAGTCTCTTTAGTAAAAGTCATAGAGCTATGTACCAAAGAAAAATATCTGTACATATACTAGAAATAACCAAGGGCCTGAATATTACCCAGTGTATTCTATCAGTCTGTGTATATGTGAATTGTGCTTTTATGGAAATATAATTCAATGAAGCAGCTACTGAAGTATAAAGAACTGAAAGAACAACAGCATAGATAATTATAAGTTCTTATAACTTTACCATGCTTAGCTTTTTCAATTTATTTAAAAGGAATTTCTAATTCTAGAAAAACAATTCTTTATTTATTCTACTATCATATAATATTTTAATAATGGGAATTATGTTTTCTCTCTGCATGCTACAAACATATCCCTAGGGAAAATAAACTGGATAGGCACCATTCAATCTCTCGGCAGTTTGTTAGTTTTTTTTTTCAGCCCAGGAATAAAGATCAAGTGGCTTTGTCATATTAGTGAGACCCACAGTGAAAACCACAATCATGGGAGATGCTCAGAAAAGAAGAGCAGAGTTCAGTCACATGGGAAATTTGTTGAGATTTTCATTTAGCCCAGAGTGTTTGGAAACAACTTACACCACAGTCTCTAAATTCAGGCTCAGATAAACATGTATTTTAATGATGGCAGCTGGTTTTCTTTTGCATTTTGCAAACATAACATTTTGCAAATGTGTCATCACTTGCTAAATTTCCTACACTATTTAGTGAATATGTACACATAGATTGTTTCTTGTTACGACAGTGCCAAATTTTAAGTTTCTGTTGATTTCTAGATGAATTCAACCTAGTTACAAGTAAATTAAACAATGGGACAAAGAAAACTATTGCACGAAGAAAAAAAAAACTTCGTTATATAATCATTTTTTCTTCTTCCCTCACAGACTCTCAAAAGTACTAACCACTGGGAGGAGCCTTAAAAGAAGGATAATGCCTATTTCATGTGAATTTCACTGTTACATAAGATAATAGGACAATAGTTTCTCAGTTTTAGATTTCTATTTTTTTCTTCAACTGTTTCTTTTTAAAAATGTCTTTATTTTATGTATGTTTCTGTGTGTGTTCCTGAGTGTAAATATGTTCACCATGTGTGTTCATTAGTTCACAGTGGTCAGAAGAGAGATTTGGATCCATTGGGATTGGAATTACAGATAGTTGTGAACTGTCATGTGTGTACTGGCTACCAAACTGTGGTTCTCCGTAAGAGCAGAAAGTGATCATGGTAGCTGTGCATCTCTCCAGTACCTTCTTTGGCTTTTCCTTAAAGGTTACTTATCAGAATACTGTACTGATGTATTCTACTGCATAATAAAAGTATGCAGGCCTGTAAAATTTTCCATGTGAAAGTTGCAGAATTGTATTATGAACAAGCAGTTATATAGTTTAAATATTCTTTATTCTAATAATTAAAAAATAAGTTTTCTTTTTCTTTTGTGGTACTTTAGTTTAAACTCATAGCCTTATTTATGTTATGCAAGGATGCCATTGGTGAGCTGTATCTTCAGTATGGCATTAAATTAATTTAATTTAATGTTTAATTTTTGAAAGTTTTATACATGTATATAATGTATAATGATAATATCCATCCACTACTACCACCACTCAACTTTCTCTAGTGATTTCTCAGTGTATATTTCAGATTAGTGTCACTTTTGCACCAGTGGGCAGATATTTCCAGCAGGTCAATATGGCACCATGAAAGTCTACATACTGAGTCATTGATATTTTACCTCTCCAGCAGCCTTCATTGTACCTTCTGGTACTGTCTAAGCCAACCAGCATGGAGAAAGTTTTCTGACCAGTTTGAGGTTGACTTCAGTAGGTTCTCCATCTAAAGTAAGTATATCTTAAGCAATGGCATATTGCCATTTAGCCGTATTTGGCATCCAAGATCAGTGTCAACAGTCTGTTTTGTTTTTTTGTGCCTCAGGGGCTTCCTTGATCAGTAACTCAAAAAAAGATATTTTAAAGTAATTTTTTGAAACTATGATATTATGATATCATTTCTGCTTTCTTTTTCCTGCCTACCCTCCCTTCCATGCAGCCTTCCTTAGTCTCACTCCGATTCATGACTTGTTTTCCTTTGACTATTTACACACACACACACATGCACGCACGCACGCACGCACGCACGCACGCACGCACACAAACAATTATATAATATACAAATATATAAATATAACCTTTCATGTCCATTCAATGGTATTGGATAAGCAATCTGGGGCCTTTCCCTGCTTAACACCATTTCTTCTACACCAGGCTTTCCTTAGTTGCCTGCAGATTTTTGTTTAGGTTTGAGGCTCAATGAGACTTGCCCACTTAATTTTAGCATATCCACTGAGGTCATGCTTGTCAATTTTTTGTCTTTTAATTTTACTTTTCATTTTCCATATCATCCACAATTCCTCCCCCCTCCCCTTGTTCTCCTCACTTCCACCTTCCCCATATTACCACCATCCACTCCTCAGAGGGTAAGGCTTCCCACAGGGAGTCAAGAAAGTCTGGCATATCAAGCCCTTCCCCCCTTCATCAAGGCTGAGCAAGGTATCCCCCCATAGGGAATAGCCTCCAAAAAGCCAGTTCATGCACTAGGGATAAGTCCTGGTCCCACTGTCAATCACATTTTGATGAGTCTTCATGAGTATAGCCTTTCTGACATTTCTAAGAGTAGTACTCTCACAGAAAACTTTCTCTTCCTTTGGCTTTTACAATCATTACAAACCTTCTTCTACTATGATCTCTCAACCTTAGCTAAGTGCAGAAATTATGGTGTAGTTACATGAATTGAGACTAGGTACCATATTATCATTTGTTCTTTTCATTTTCATGGGTTGTGGTTTTCTCTAATTGTCTCTGTCTATTGAAAAGAGATTTTTTTCTGGATGAGGAGTGAGGACAACATTTATCTTTAATTCTAATGACAAATGTTTAGATTATCGTGAGGAATTATACTAGTTTAGTAAAGTGGGTATTGTAGGTTTTCTACAAATCCCATGACTTTATTTGTCTCAGGTAGTTGGCTTGGTTTCCAGTACCGGACATTCTTTTCCTCTTGTTGTGGACTCCAGAGACCAGTTAGAGCAAGGTTTGTTATTGTCCAGTTTTCCACTACTACCATATCCTTAGGGCTATTTTGTCACATGTGCTGTTGTGATTCAGAGATGTCATAGTTGTGTAAGACTACTGGTTACTTTCCTCTCTTGAAAGTTTAAATGGCACCTTTTGGTATATATGATGTACACACATACATGCATGCATAATACTTATTCACATAAAATACAAATAAATGAATCTTAACCATATTTTAAAAAGAAGATGAAATTTAAATCTAACTCTGAAAATACACAATTCTAAAATATTACATTTTCTTTACAGTAATAACATTTCTTTTCCAAAATAATATTTAAGCAGTAGAAATTGGTCTATACTCCCCATGTTTCAGTCATTAAATGAACTTTTTAATGTGTTTAACATTATTCTTCTTATATAAGTAAATGATTATATGAACACAGATGGCTATATGTTGCTTAGCCTTTAGTTTACTCAATACCTTAAGTTTATAAAACATTGACTTCCTTACTAGCATATTCAATACTGAAAGTTATTATAATTTGATCATTTCAATTTTCCAGTCATTGAACTGACATAGCTATAGTCCTTTAACTAGAGGGTGAGGGTCATGCAGGCAAAACCCCTATTCACATAAAAGAAAACAAATGCATCATAAAATATAATAAAAGAAAGTAAAGTTTAGATTTAACTCTGATAATTCTTGATTCTAAATTGGATATAGATCAATTTCCACTGAGAGTGGGAGTTAGAAGCCAGGCTGGACTACTGACATAATCTCTTTCTAAAATAAAATTAAGTTAAGGTAAAAAGGAAAAAAGAAGAAAATAAAAATAAATAATTATAATTAAATTACAATTTTTAATTGTACAACATAAGCTCCATTTCTAAATACTTCTTGTTTTTATTTGTCACTCACTCTTTCCTTCTTGTTTTATTGCCTTCCTTCTATTTTTGCCTTTCTCTTGATAAAATTATTTCCCTTCTTTTGTTTCCTCCTCTTGAACATAATGGAAATTGTAGTAGAAAGCAATTAATGTAATTACTTTGAAATTTGTACTTATCTGTTCACTCTAAAATACTTTTATTCTTCTACTGGTTTAAGAATATCACTTTACAAATTTCAGTACAGGCTGTCATACTCTGTTTCTAGTAATGATCTCTTTCTCTGCACATCTATTTACAAATACTCCAGAACATATTTATTCCTAATTCACCCCTTTCTAATCTGGGATTCTAATTGTAGTTACCCTGTTGCATGAATCTTCAAAGTTCTTATTAATAAAATCAAACCCAAGGCCAGTTATTGGAGTCAATGCTGGTAGATCAGAGAGACAGAACAAGCCACAGCTATCTCACCTTGCCAATTCCTTAGCTGGTCCTGTTTCCTCAGACTGGAAGCTTCTGTGTCCTCATCCCAATGGCTCTCACCTTAACTGCTGCTTAAAAGCCTGAATGCTTAACCAGCCAAATGCTGAACCAGCCAAATGCTACTAGTTTCTGGTCCTCACGCCTTATATACCTTTCTGCTTTCTACCATCACTCCCTAGGATTAAAGGCTTGCTTCCTGGGATTAAAGGCGTGAGTCACCATGCCTGGCTGTTTCCAATGTGGCCTTGAACTCACAGAGATCCAGATGGATTTCTGTCTCTGGAATGCGAGGATTAAAGGCGTGTGCTATCACTGACTAACTAGTGGCTTTTCTGTTCTCTGACCCCAGATAAGTTTATTAAGGTACACAATATTTTGGGGAACAAAATACCACCATATTGGAGAAATTATTTTGGCTACTCCACATAGTTAAAAGGATATTTATTTAATGGCGTAACTCACAAATTAAGTAATGGGTAGGTCGCAGGGTCTGTGGAAGGTGTAATGCAGTCCAGCGGTGTTCTCCGGAGCTCTGCACAGTCAACCTCCACCGGCACCGAGAGAGCGCCCAGAGAGAGCGCTGGCCCATCCAGCTCTCGGGTCCCCTGGCGCCTCCCCTCACCCTGCCTCATAAGCGTGACAGTTGCCAGAGTCTCAATGGGGGTTGGAACTTCCAGAAACAAGCTGGAATGGCTACCCACTACATCTCCCCCTTTTTGTCTAAATAAGAAGGTTCTAAACTTCTCTTATGAGGCAGGTCTCTAGACTACTTTATATTTGGGGGAGAAAAAGTATTTCAACACAGAATGTGAATATGTTAATATTGTTAAAATTTTATTGTTTATGGTGGTATTTTATTTGTACTGAAATGTGATTTTATTTGTATGTTAATAAAGTTGCTTGGGGGTCAGAGCTAATAGCAAGCCATAGCAGAGCTGGGAGTTTGTGGTGCACGCCTTTAATCCCAACATTTGGTAGAAGAGCTAGGTAGATCTCTGTGGTCAAGGATACAGCCTGCATTGGAGACACACACCTATAATCTCAATACCATAGAAAACTTGAAGGGCAGTACATACAGGCAGTGACGATGCAGTCATGTGTTTGGGTTTACAACCAATGAGGAGGCAGAACAGAAAGACTATATAAAGACAAACACACAGGAAGTAGGCCCCTTTTGGAGAGGTCTCTTGGTTTAAGAGGCTAGCTGCAGCAGATGGTAAGGCTCTTAGCTCTGATCTCTTGGCTTTCTTCTTTGCATTGGTTCTGTGTTTCTTATTTAATAAGACAGTTGGTTACATCTATAATTGTTTATTTAAATTTATCATATAGATGTTGGGAACACTCAATTATATCTTTAATCTCTACAAATAAGCATAGCATTTGAACTATATTCTCAAATTAAGTGTTTTGGTTATCCATGATTTAACAACTTAATCCCCTCAATTTCTGATGGTGGAACAGCAGTTATCTATTTCAAGCATCTCTATCTAACTATCATTATCTGTATTCTTCTTTTTCTCTCTCCCTTAAAGAGTCCTATGACAAAACAAAGAAGAGAGACAGACAAACACACACACACACACACACACACACACACACACACACACACACAGAGAGAGAGAGAGAGAGACAGACAGACAGACAGACAGACAGACAGACAGAGACAGAGAAAGAGAAAGAAAAAGAATGTATCCTAGCCTTCCTAAAATGACCTCCAATTCTCTCTGCATGTATCCTAATCAGTATTTTGGCAGACAGTAATGGAGAAGCTTTGTAAAGACAGGCTTGAAATATTAACAAGACTGCGACATGTCTGACTATAGAAACAAGTAACATCAGATAATTTTCTTTAAGTTTACTTTTTCTTGTTATATACATGTTTTTTCATATTTTTCTATTTCTTTTTGTCCTACTGAAATGTTAATCAAATGAATTCTATTTGGTAGGGTTGACTATTTTTTAAAAAATGATTTTAGAGTTTTACTTGCTGCCACAGTATAAAATCTTTGTTTTAGTACACAGTTATGTAAAATTAAATTGATATTTTAAAATATAAGAAAAGTATTGTTGTGGTCAAATATAAAGATGGTGCAAACATTCTAGGCAATAAATAAGAGCCAGATGCAGAATGTTATATACATAATTGATGCTATCATGCAAAAATATCTATAGTAAAATGACTTTACATAAAGTCAAAACACTTCTGAGATCCTGAAAAAAATGGCAACTACTTATCTACTTACACTTCAGTATTTCCTCAAAAATATTAGTGAATTACAAAAGAAAACCATCTATGTAATAATCATGATTTTCACATTCCTTGAAGATGGAGATTAAAGTTAAATATAACTATCACAGGGGAAGCATAATGGGTGAAATTCAGCAACTTCTGAAGAGTGCTCTTTCAAATTGTTATATTGCCTAAATCATATAAAAGGTCTTATCAGTCAAATGAAGTTTTAAATAGACTGTAGAGAAGGAATGCTAGTGGAAGTGGTCTAAAGAAGATAAAAAAAATCATGAGCTCACTCTACAAAAATGTTATAGTACAAGGAATTTTAGAGACAAACTACAGGCACTGGACCTAAGTCTGTACATTTTTAAGAAATAAAGTCTGCTAGAAACATACTCTCCAAGGGGAAAAGGAATGAAAGGGAACATAAGTGCAGGTGACTATTTAGTACTTCAAGATAAAAGTATGGAACCAGAAGCACTAAAACCTTCTTTCAAATAGAAAACCATATAATGTGAAAAAAACTCAAGACTATTTTGAAACTAGGCTAACAGAAGAAGATACTACTAATAATCCTGTACTATATGTCAAAGTGAAATCCGGCAGAAAAAGAAAAAGAGAATTATAAATCAGTCCTCGGGGAGCTATTATAAAAATGTAACATGAGAAAATAAAGCAGTGAAAATGAAATCCAGCATGTATAAACTAGAGATATTCCAGGCAGGAAAAGAAACATGAAGGATGAACAAATTATATGGTAAGAACTAAACATACTGAACAAACATATGAAATCCCAATTTTAATAAGAAATTCATAACTTGAAAACACAATTGTTGGAGAAGGTAGGGGAAACAGCTTTATAGGAAATAGATAATGTACTTGTTGTTAAAGTGTGTGAATCTGAATATCAATCCCCAGGCTGCATATAATACCAATGTTGTTGTATTCTTCTGTAATCCTAACATGCCTACAGCAAGATTGGAGGCAGTTACCAAGGATTTTTGGAAACTTACGCCATTGATACCTTAGCATATTCAGTGACAAATTGTAATAGGTCTTTCTTTAGACTGACAGACACAAACACTTCTTATTAAGCTTGGTCTTAGCTTAGACTTGTTCCCAGTTAGTTTTTAAAACTTAAATTAACCTGTTTATATTAATCTACATTCTGTCACATGTCTCATTACCTCTCTCAGTATCATATATTTGATTTCCTCCACTTCTAGCTGGCTAATACACCACCTCTGATTCTTCTGAGAGTTCTTATCTCTATCCAGAAGTCCTACTTGTTCACACCTGACTAGTTATTGGCCATTCAGCTCTTAATTAAATCAAACAGAAGGTGCATTAGGCAGACAATGAAGGATAGATGCCCATCTTCACATAGTGTTGTTAACTATTGTGCAGTAGCAAATAATAAACATTTTCACAAACAAGTTGGAAGGTCATAACCAACAGATGAGGCTGTGTTCTTTCCTTCATAATGAATACAAAAAGTTTTACTTTTTTCAAAACAAGCATCAAAAATTTAAGAAAGCTTAAATTCAATGGAATAAAATTCAATTTCAGATGAAAATTAGGAAACCAATATGAGATAACTAAGGGAAAAGATTAAGCAGAAAGATTCTAAGAGCCAGAATATCAGGAAGTCTGTTGAGAAACAGTCTCTCATAGAAATGGCTGCATAAACAAGATTGGAACTGTAGAAACATTAATTAGTATATTAATATGGAAGGGGAATAATTTTTGGGTCTCACAACTAGAAAAAGAACTCCAAGAAACTAAGGACTGCAGAGAGGAGAATTAGCCTCTTCCAGAAATAAACCTCATGTTTGGTTGTCTAACACAGAATGGTTATCCCTGAAACCAAATACACACAAACTATGAAAACAGATTCCAGAAGTTTTACTTATATATGTGTGTATGTACATGTATATATGTGTTTGTGCTTGTGTATAAAATGATAATAAAAAGAAGAATATCAACTTGAGAGTGGGGAAAGTGTGGCTTGTAGGAGGAGAGAGAAGAGGTAAAGTGATGCAATTATCCTTCTGTTATAACAGTTTTGTCAAAACAAAAATATTAGAAACTTCATCAAAGAAAAAGCAAAGAATGTAGAAGCAGAATATACATGAGTAATCAAGGGAAAAGTTTCAACAAAGAAATCGAAGCCAGGCAAGCAATGTGTGAACTTGTGTGTGTGTGTGTGTGTGTGTGTGTGTGTGTGTGTGTGTGTGTGTGTGTGTATGTGTGTGTGTGTGATGGAAACTTACTGTTTCTGGGCATTGCTAATGGGTAATGGGCAATTGGAAATATTAGTTCAGGAATGTTAACTTCAAAACGTAATCTAATAAAGTTATTTTATTTTAAAATAAAATAAAATAAAGATGCTTAAAGATAAAAGGGTTAGTTAAAAAGACAAAAAACAAATTGGTGTTAGACTTCTTCAAAATCAATTATAAAATTTAAGAGAATTCAAGATATTATATGTAATACAGGATCCATTATAGCACTAAGATTATAGAAAACATAGCAATAATATCTACAAATAAATGAATTTAGAAAGTCTTGTACCTCATAAAACTTTGTAGATGGCTACCATAGGAAAAACTCGACTCAGTGAAAGTGTAATGTAACAATTCAGCAGTTTCAACAAATATGAGTGTCTTCATAAGCCATATTAGATTTCAAAAGAGTCCATAGGCTTAATATTAATGCAGTGCTTTTGTTTCTGTAATTATAAAATCATTATGTATAGTGATAACTTTAGGAGGCTGAAGAGATGTCTCAGTGTTTCAAGAGCATGTAGTGCTCTTCATAAGACTAAATTTAATTTTCTAGTACCCACTCCAGAATGATTTACAGTTGCCTATAACTCTAGCTCCAGTGAGATGTGTTTTCCTTTTATGGACTCTAGCAGCAACTGAATAGAAATAACATATAAATAGACACACACACACATACATACATACATACATAGAAATAAAGGTAACTTAAAAATATTTGAACCTAAAAGAAAGAGAAGATAGGTTTAAGCTCATGTTGATGTTGCGAGAGTGCCATCACTGCTACTCAGGAGACTGAGGCAGAAAAATCACAAATTTAAATGTAACTTATGGAGCGTATTGAAAGTCTATTTCAAATTAAAAGTAACAAGAGTGATGCTATAACAGTTCAATGGTAGAACACTTTCCTATAATGTGCAAATCTGAAAGTTCAAAACTTTAACACATATACTCACAAAAAATAGTTTTAGAAAAGTATAGTGTATATACTCTGTGATATTTTTGCAACTTTTCTGTAAATCTAAAATTGTTTCAAACAAAAATTAAAAATGTAGTTCAAAATTGGAAAAAATTAATAAGTATTATTATAAGTAAAAACTATGGAGAGATCACTACCATTGAAGGAAAGACATATTACCTGAAGGAACAATGTTCAAATGCATAAATAAACATCTGAGAAAGTAAGAAACACAAGTGCCTAATAACTAAGCAGAAGTATCCTCAACTGTACTACTGACTCAGAAATATTTTCTATTACTTATAAAATAAAACCACAATTAATAATAATAAATATTAGTATAAAGGTTAATAGAATTTTTTCTATGTATTTTTTAGTAAGAATGCACAAAACCTCATCCTTGTTTTGTTTTAATTTCCTTTAGCAAGGAATATTCTATATTTAAAAGTGTAAAACTTGACCTAGCTATATCATTTCTAAGAATTAATATATCAATTAATACACATTAGTTGGCTATAAGAAAAATAACTGTTTAGAACCCAAATTCTGATAAATTTGATAAACAGATAAATATAATGAAATTTTGAAAGTTTAAAAGACAATCAAAGAATGGAAACCTCTATTTTTGGAAAAATAAAAATTTTATACCTATTATAAACAAGCTGAAATATTTTTCTGCAACTTAAAACTATTCTTGCAAAAGTCTCTATATGGAAGTAGGTGTAGATACTCATTTTTTAAAAAATATGCTTGCAGAGAACAGGGTATAGAAAGAGGAATAGTTTGAAGTGTTAAAAGTATCCTACACAGTAGAGTGGAATTAAGGACTCATGGATTTCAATTGTTTGCATTCTGTATTTTTGATACACTTGAATATGCATCAAAAATCTATATCACTTTCTAAAGAAGCTCAAAAATGTCTGTATCTTAGAGCACTGCATCCTCATTTTTGAGGATAACTAGACACACCATTGATTTTACTGGATTTCTCTGATTACCTTCATGATGATCAAAATGTATAGTTCTTTAGATGTTGCAATATCATAAGCATGAGAATATTATTATATGACATGCACTAATTATATATATTTAATAGACCAGGATAAAGTAAATTATGGTATCTGTTTATTAAGATAATGAGGTAATTTGCAAACTATGTTGTTTTTAATTCATATTTTTCTCTCTTACTGGATTTTTTTCTCATTTCTTCTTTTTCACTATACCATGCATTGAAACACAAAAAAAATCTGGTGTCTCTTAAATAGTCCCTTAGATTTGATGTGATTCTTACATTCTAAAAAGGATACTGTACTCCCAGAAATATAGTGTAGTTGCAATAAAAAAAATAACTTTGGATTTATACAGTCTTTTTTGAAGACTAGTTCTTTGTAAACACTGAAAATTTTAAAGTTTGAATGATTAGCATTTATGAAATTTCAAAACATGAATAAAATTGTGTAAATACCCAACTACTAGCAAGCAACTCTAAAGGCTTTTAGGTATTCCACATTTCTGTTATTTACATTGAACATGCTTCATTATTCAGATTGTAACTAAGTTATTCATTTTTTTACCTAGTTATTCACTGATAGATTAAGTTTCTTTGCTGTCATAGATGTATGAGAATGAAAGAAATTGTTTCCAGGTAGTCAAAAAGTATAAAAACTGTCTCTTTCATATATGCATATACCTACACACACATGGAGTGGGTATTTTTGCATGTATTGGCAGCATTGATTTTTTTTATGTTTTAAACTGAAATAGAGCTATATCACTTACTCCCTTGATTTCCCTTTTCTTCTGCCATCCCCTATCAATTAACCCCCCTTGAATTCCAACATGTCTCCTCCAGTCTTAAGCTGATAGGCTATTTGCTCTTATCAATTTTCTACATACAAATATGTATGTTTGTGCATGCGTGCATGCGTGCGTGCGTGCGTGCGTGTGTGTGTGTGTGTGTGTGTTTGTGAAACCTACTGAATCCATTTATATTGTCTGTATGTATTTTACTTTAGGACTGATAGCTCAGTATTGCTATACTAATGAGGAGGCTCCTCCATGGGAGAGGCTAATTATCCTTCTTCCAGCAGTCAGTACTTGCTTATAGTTCTTTGTCAAGGGTTGGACCCAATGAAATTAACCCTCTCCCATGTTAGCATGTGTATTGGTATTATCAATTTCCAATCTTGTTTATGCCATCAAATTAAAATTTTTACTCAGTGGCAATCTAAACATTTAAATTGCAAAGCTATTAATAAAACATATGCATATTTCAGATGTTTAAAATGCTTTTTCAAAACAAAAATGAAAAACACAAGGTTTTCTTTATATCAAGGCTTAATTGTATCTACTGGTATCTGATTCTTATTTTTCCCTAGTGAAAATACCAGTCTTATGCACACTATTCTTAAGCATTCTAATAAATAATAGATATGTGAACATCACTTGTAACAGTTATTTTATTTTCTATTCAAAGCAAAACAAGATACTTTATATCCTCTGCTTTACCCATTTTGAAATAATTCTTATGCTTGAATAATTTAAGTAGGTCATCAACTAGTCAAAACAGTTGATAAATGAAAATATAGGTAGTTGCCACAATGAATATAATTTTCCTATTTTCTTGCAAATTTCTTATTAATTATTTGGAGACCTGTAAATTTTTATCATGCATACTCTATATTTTCCAGAAGACTTAGTTTAAGTTAGGTGGCTGTAAGAATACCCACATTACTGTTGCTCTAATATCGGGCTTCAGAGCCAAGAAAAAACAAGAGTCATGCATTGCAGACATGGTACCAGTAACAATTTCATCTTGGAGCCCCCTATCAGTCCTAGTACAGTGAGTCACAGATATGGATAGAAAATGGATTTCCTATAAACATGACTGAATGGAGCCTTTAGGGCACATCTAGTATCAGTTAGAATCATATTCAGTGGTTATACAAAATTTTAATTTAGAACAAACCCCACTTTGGTGAGGTATGAATAAAGAACAAAACACTTCCTTGAGACTGTTTAGTTCCACAACACATATGTGTAACCCATATTAACATTAGTTTACTTGGACAAGAGACTGTCTCTAGCATCCATCCCCAAACCTTTGGAATAATAGTTCTCCATAGATGAATGCTCAAATGTCTTCTTGCTCTAGAGTTTGCCCTGAGACCAGTAAAAGATCTGTGCCCCAATGGAAAAGACTCCTATTTTTTCCAGTATCAATACCAGCAGCAAAATATATTGTAGTTTATCCTTGACACTGTTCTAGACCTTGAAACTCTAGATTCAGGTGTGATCAAGCACACCAAAACTTTAAATGGGAGCTAAAATTCAGACATGGTGCTAGAAAAGGAGTTGAGACTTCTACATGAGGGTCAGCAGGCAGCAGGAAGAGAATGCCACACTGGATATGGCTTGAACATCTGAGACTACAAAGCCCACCCCCAGTGATCTACTTCCTCTAATAATGCCACACCTACTCCAACAAAGCTGCACCTTCCAATAGTACCAGTCTCTATGAACCTATGGGGCCATTTTCATTCTAACTATCACAATGTACTTGGCCTTCCCTGTGATGAAGAAAGAAGTACAAAACTTAGTGTGCTTGTTTGGATTTAGGAGGCAGTGCATTCTTTACTTTGATATATTACTCTAGCCCATATACTCAGTGACTTGAAAAGCTACTATTTTTAACTATGGCCTAGAATAAGAAAAAGTCCTGTAACTTATCCAGGCTGCCATGCAGACTTCTGTACTACTTGGATTATATAATCTGTCAAATTTTATGGCACTTGATAGTCACTGGAAGATGGGAATGCTCTTTGCTGACTTTGACAGGTGAATCACAGTATAAGCTTCCAGAATTAGAAGAAAAGTGCAACAATCTTCTGTGTATAACTACTTTCCCACTGGGAGACAGCTCTTGGCCTTCTGTTTAGCCTTAGTGGACTATACACTTAACAATGAGCTACCAAGATACTATGTGATTATTTGAGATTCTCTTTATGAGCTGAGTGTTATCAGACTGAACAACTCATAACATTGGACTGCACAGCAGAAATACATTACTAGGAGAAAATGGAAAATATATGATCAAGCCTGAGGATGATCTGAATGCCTAATAAAGTACAGGACTAGTAGCTCAAATGCCCAAACTTCCTACTTCAAGATTCATTGTCTTCTCTCCCTATGGCACATCCTAATGATTGAGCAAGAGAATACTTATTTTGTTTCTAGATAGTTCTACATGCCAGGAAGACACCACCTGCAAGTGGCTGATGAATTTAAACCCATTTAGAGGACATCCTTGAAGGAGAATGGCAAAGGGAAATATTCACAGAAGACAGAACTTTGGATAAAGTACATGGCCATACATTATTCTAGCAAGGAAAAAGTGGTCACATGTGTAATTATACACTAACACATAGGCTAAAGTCATTGAATAGTTTGTAAAGTTGGTGATAAAGGTACTTTGGAGAAATACCCATAGGTTGTGAAAATATTTGTATCCCATTAATGGCCACCAAAAGTGATTTCAGCTGAAAAACACTTCAATTACGAAATAGGTAAGTTGATATTTGTTCTAGAAATGCTAATGAAGGCTTATATCATCCCTCCAGATAAAGATCCAAGACACAATGAGGTTCTTACTGATCATCAAAGTAATATTTTATGGGCAGTAGGAAAATACAGTTATAAACACTAACTGTGGCCATGTGACTAGTTATAGAAACAAAGTTTGTAACTGTCGTGGATGTTCCTTATTTTCAAAAAAGTGTAATTGTCTTTATATGTAAATTTATTTGTATGTATAGTATATATTCTGTTTAATTTTATGTTCCTTAATCATATAATATAAATGGTTATTATCAGTGTTTGACTATTGTTAAATAAGTGTTATCATGTTTAACTCAAGGAATATTATAAGGAAGCATTTCTCAAGAGTCTTTGCTGTCTATTCTTTGGGAAATTATCACATTTTTAGTTATACATGTGGCAGCTACATCAGGCTAGGAGGAATTATGATTCTGTTAGTGTCTTTATTTAGCAATTAACCATGACACATTTTGTAATTTGGTGTGAACTCAAGAAGGTATATATTTATAATAATATATCATGATCGCCAGTCTGACAGCATTTGGAATCACATGGGAGAAACAGCTCTAGGTACATCCGTGAGGGTATTTCCAAAGAGGATTGATGCAAAGAGGGAGATGTTCCTTCAAAATGAGTGGCTCTTCCTACCAGGTAGCACAATTATAAAGCAATCCAAAGAAAAGAACAGTGTGCCTTTCTGGCTTTTCTGTTTACCTCAGAGCCAGTGTATCTTACATGCCTGGCACAATCCTCCACTGACATCAGAATCTAGCCTTATCAGCCTTGCAACAAGGAAGGCATATTAAGCATTCTCCAGTGATCTTCAGACTATCATCAATGTATTTTGAGTGCTAAAGCATTCATTCAGTTTGACAGAATGAGAAGCAGTTTTTTTTTTTTTTGGCTTTCCTTCATGAAGATGGCAATTGTTGGACTACCTATCCCTTATCATGTAAGCATATCTAGGTAGTCCATATATAACACGTTTGAGATTGTTAATCACTGTGTCACATAGGAGTCTGATGTGATTGAGCAAAGCTGAGCAGTCATTGACACCTGGTTGGTAATTGGTCAGGTGCTTCAACCTCATTTGTTCCTAGATGCTTGTAGAAGAAGAATACTATTTCTGGGTGCTATCTTGTTTTTGTTTTTGTTTTTCTTTCCTCTATAACAATGAATATTGTATTTGAGACAAACCTGGGCATAGATTTACAATTAATAGTAAAACAGGAAATAGAGTTCTAAAAAGTCTATAAATGAGTATTTTCCATTGTGTGTAAAGAGAATCAGCGAAAATAAACAATATGTTTATGATTTCTGGAAGGAGACACAAACAAACTTTTCTAGGAGGAATTAAATACAACATTTCATCTTTCAATAACAAAACATTGTAACATACCAAGTAACAAGGTCTTTCAATAAAGCCATTTTATCACTTTATGATAAAAAGAGGTCAGAAACTAATAATAAAATAATTAACAGAGGCAAGATCTTTGACAAAGAAATTAAAATAGCTATTTTAACAAAACTCAATTAACTTCCATAAAACAAAGAGAAGTTATCCAATATTCTAACACAGATGTAGTAAAGAGGTATATTTAATTAAAAACCCATAGAAATTCTTGAATTGGCCAGGCAGTAGTGGCACACGCCTTTAATCCCAGTACTGCGGAGGCAGAGGCAGGTGGATCTCTGTGAGTTCAAGGCCAGCCTGGGCTATAGAGGCAGTTCCAGGACAGGTACCAAAACTAAACGGAGAAACCGTCTCAAAAATAAAAAAAAAAATCTTAAATTGTAAAATATGGCATTAAAATTTAAAGTGTCATAGAATACATCAATAGCAGAGTAGGTCAAAAAGAAGGGAAATAATTTACTTTGGCTTATAGTTTGAGGGGAAGTGCATCATAGCGGTGACTGTATTCATATCAATGTACAGTCAGGAAATAGGGGGAGATAAAATGCTGGTACTCAGCTTCTCTCTGTCTCTGTCTCAGTCTCTGTCTCTCTATCTCTCTCTGTCCCTCTGTCTCTCTGTCTCTCTCTCTCTCCTCTCTCTCTCTCTCTCTCTCTCTCTCTCTCTGGGTGTGTGTGTGTATAGTCTGTGACCCCAACCTTTGGAAAGGTACCACCCACATTTGAGGTTAGTCTTTCCATCTCAATTAATCTACTGTAGATACTCTTCACCAGTGTGCCTAGAAGCTTGTTTACAAAGTGAATTTAGATATATTTAATTTGGTAAGAATTCTGCTTAGAAGGAAGTATCTCTTGTTTTAACATTATGGCCATCAAGAATGCTTAACAATTATTGTAAAACAGGTATTAAATTTTCTATTTTCAGTCAGACCTGACAAATTATGTGACCAAACAAATGTTTTCTAGCAGCTGAGATTAAATATTTAGGTTAGAATGAATGAGGAAAGCTACATCAGTTTGTGATCATATAAAACTTCTGGCTACAACACTATAACAGAAAACAAGAAAGAAAATAAGCTGGAAGACATCCCCAGGAAAATAAATTTTAAAAACTGAAATTCATGACGTGTGAGATAGTTAAGCAAGTAAAAGTGCTTGCCAAGCAAGCCTGGTGATTTCAGTTTGATTATCCAGTGACAGAACAAACTCCAAAAAGCTGATTTGTTTAAACTCCACATGAATGTCATCTCCTCCTCATCATCGCACACACACAGAGGCACACACACACACACACACACACACACACACACACACGACATACGTATGTATACATACCACAATAAGTCAAACTTTAAAAAGAAAAAAAAACTGAAATGCAATTTCTTTTTTTGTGCTTTCCATTTGATGGCCCACATAGAGAGATGGTTTAAAACTTGGGACAGTTCAAACAATTGTAGTAGTATTATATTCTTAAGATAGATTGACACAAAGAACAAGGGTGCTTGATATTTCTGGCACCAAGTTTTGGTGTATGGGTTCTAACTTAATAGAGAATGAAATGTGTAGCTAATAATTTAAAATGGCTTCACTTGAGAAGGATCATTTTAAATTGGCTTTCACAACATATTGATGGTTTTCTCTGTGCCACATTGACTATAGAAAGTTTGCCTTGTCTATAAAAGATAATAATTGTTAATTGATGGTGTACATATTAAAAGATAACAATATTGGAAATAAGTATTCTACTTAACCTTCTTTTAATCTTAGTTCTTGCAGAAAGTAATGGGAATAATTATCTATAATTATCAGTTTCTAAAACAGACTATACCGTCTAAAATGAAACTCTTGGCACCATTTCACGTTTATTTATCTTTGCTTTGCTTATAGGTGCATGGGAAATCCTGTTTTATCAATTTAAAAGCCATTTAAACCTCAAGGGTTCAGGCGTTCATTTTAAATATAAAATGCTCTCCTTGTGAGTTGTATTTATTTTTAAATACAATCTCTTATGAAAATGTTTTAAAATTTAAAAAGCATGGCAGTAAATTGAGCATAAATAATTTTATACAACATTCATTTGAAAAGTTGTCTAAAGCAATCAGAAACATATGGTGTCATTTTTCAAGCTTCAAAACACAATAAAACCCAGGAAATGCTAATTTGAAAGAATAAGATTTCCAGCCAGAGTTTCAAGTTCCAATTAGGTTTTGCAAAACATGAGTTCTGAATGACTGCATTTTTTAATCTTGTAGATCTAAAAGTAGGGCAAATATTAATATGAAACCTTAATCAGGACTATTTGTATTACATAAACTTTCATTTAGTTATAAGAACATACAGAGAATATTCATCTGAGATAGAACATGAACAAATCTCATTAAAGAGAATAGAACTGTGAATATGTATCTAAGGACTGATTTGAATATATTTTCACAAAGTCTTCTCCAAAAGTAAATGAACAAATTTGTATAAGGGAAGGGTAAAAGAGTCTTAAAATTACAAATATTCTAATGTAATAAATGTAAAGCAAATATTACTATGTATCTTAATAGTATTTAATTATAGATTTGAATCATTCATTTTAAAGTTTCATCCAAGCTCTTATTTAGAAAATTTAATAAATGTATCAATTTCTTGCTTAGTATTTTATTTTTCTTCTTCTTTGGGAGTAGGAAGAGAACATATATGTGCTATTCTGGTAATCATGGAGAAATAAAGATGCCAATATTTTTCTCAGTGTCTAGAGTTATACCATCTTGAGCATGCCTGATCTTGCCTGATTACTTGTTTTCAAAGAACATTTTTACATATTACTTAGTTCAGATTTTGTATTCAGGTATTATTGGTAGCTAGTTATACTAACTGTAAAGTTACTCAAAAAAGCTTTTGATCTTGTTAAACTCTCTAGCATGAATACAAATACGACATGCAAAAATACACAGCATTATAATAAAGCTCTTAGGTGAACAAAATTACCAAAAATATGAATAGCTGCATCCTTGAAACAACTGAATATTTAGGGGCGTTGATTGTTACTCTGATTCTTGTTCACTCCAAAAAGAGCAGAGAGAAACATATTTGCAATTTTTCTTTCAGAAAGTTTTAATAAACTCTTCTGTAAAGAGGATATCATTGTTGTAAGGGGCCAATGGGTTTAGCTATAAAGCCAGAAGAAGATATGAATATAGGACAAAATGTTATGAATGTTTGGTTGTATTTTGGACACAGGATCTCAGTCTGTTGTCTGGGATGATTTAAAACATGGTCTTCATATTACAGATACACGATAAAGTGATCAGTCTTTGTTTTTTTTTTCTTCTTAAAAGTGTTCATGTGCCCTAAAGTAAGCACTAAGTGTTCATTAATTACAGTTAATATTCCATTTTACTAGCATCAAAATCTCTCCATATTCTGACTCTTTAAATTGTTTCCAAATTAATCATATATTAAGTATATTTGGGAAAAATATTTTAAAATTACATAAGGGAATATGGTTTTAAAAACATTTACATAGCTCATTATAAGTAACACATAAAAATTGTGTGTATTTGAGAGTGTGATACTTTCTATCTTCTTTTTTCTCTGCTTCAATATTTCTAACTTAAAATAAAAGTTCAAGTTATTAATTGTTTTAGTCACTGTCTTAGTAAAATTTCTGTTGCTGTCAAGAAACACTGTCACTACACCACAGGAACTCATAAACAAAAACATTTAATTGGTGCTGTCTTACAGAAACAGACTTTTAGTCCTTTATCATAATAGTTCTAAGCAAGGCAGCATGCGGGCAGACATGGTGCTGGAGAAGGAGCCCAGAATTCTACACCTGGATCAGGAGGCAGAAAAAAGAGTCAGGGATATTGTGCCTGACCTGGACATTTGAAAACCCGAAGCACACTCACAGTGACACACTTCCTTCACCAAGGATCTGGCCTCCTAATGACACTCCCTAAGCCCTCAAATATATGTGTATCTGGGGACAATTCTTATTTAAACTATCAAATTCCACTCCCTTTCCCCTCAAAGGCTTGTAGCCAAATCATAATGAAGAAATGCACGCAGTCCCGTTGTTAGAATTCCTAACCACTCCCACTCACTGTACAGTAGCCAGGCAAGATGCTTAGACATCCTAGGGCCTTATGTCCTACATAATCTATGCACAGCGTTATTGAGAGCTGCTGGTATCGAAAGTCCATGAGTCTATACAGCAGTGACAACTAGTGTTCAGAAGGTCAACCTATCAGAACTAAGGGTTCTGTTAGAGGAAACCATCACGCAAGGCGTTATGGAATTACTGCCTTTTGAATGAACTGGCTGTCTCTTGTTGTAAACTTCTTGTGCAATAACAGCTATGATTCACCCCATTTACCATGCATTTCCATGTTATGTGTACATGTAATCTCACGATTGCATCTCAATCTTGGGCACAACTTTCCCTATACATTTGGGGTAATTGGATAATTGGACAACTGTCCCCAGCTGTGTTTATTTTTCATTAACATGTATCTGGCCAGGGCCATTCTCTGGACAAAAGTATTTCAGCAAAGATACCTTTTTCCAAGGACAAAACTGCACATAGATAAACATTAGCTCATCTCACTCACAGACAGAGAAAAGAACCACTAACAATTAAATCCTCAACTCCTTACCTTCACCCCGGGTTATTTACACAAGACGCTAACTTAAGAGATTTACTGCTCACATTCCTGGGATGAAGTTTTAGCCATTTGCTAGATACTGAGTTAAGGCAGTTACTTCCCACTGACCCAAGGAGATTGCCTCCAGGCCAGGCAGGCAATAGGAGCCAAACTTCTTTCTTGTGCAAATTGTTTTTATTCCTCCTCAGCCAGGTGCTATTCCTAGATTTTCTCCTCAGCAATTACTCTGAGTGAAAGTGTTTTTACTAACCAAATACTACATGCTCTGACATAGGTTGCTTAGCCACCTAGCATATGTCCCCCTCCCTATCAGAAAGCAGCTGCAGCTGGGGCGAGCAGGAAAAGTGGTGCCAAAGACAGTTTACTTTCTTGTGACTTATTGACCCCTAACATTCTATCTAGCCATTTCTAGATTATAGTTTGAGCACAGAAATTCCCTAATGATCTTAGCCTTTAGTTGACCCTACTGGAGAACCCTCTTTTAGTCACTCCCCTTTTGGGTTGTAATTGGAAGCTGACAATTAATTGCTTTATGTGTGGGTCCTTATCACCTCTCTCTCAAACCCTGAAAACTTCAAGCCTTGCATTGCTTTACAAAAGAATTACTGTGTGAGTATATTTACTAGTTCTCTGAGAGCACTGGCAGAAGAGACTTGATGGAGAAGAACAAAGATGAGGATTGAGATGGAAAGAACTAGGTAGAATGAGGAGAGAACAGCAGAAGGGACTGAGAGCAGGAGGGACTGAGAGGAACTAAGTAAGAGAACAGAAAAGAAACTGTGCAGATAGAATCTCCATAGAAGAATAAAGTAAATGGACTAAAGAACTCAGTGTGCTTAGATTCATTGAATATCCCTCAGATTAGAATCCTCAGCTGGTTGGTAGACTATTCTGCAGACCCTGGAAGCAAACAATATGGCTGGACATAGTATTGTTTGCGATACAGCATGATCATGTAATCTATGTGCATATGTGGTGTAGCTACGTAAGCCCATACACACATGTGCATAGGGGACCTATAAAAGTGGGTTCCATCTATTCCATCTTTCTCTTTCTGCATAGTCATTTCATAGGCCTATGCACACCCTTTCTATTCCCTTCCCTTAATAAAGTCTTATTGTGGATTTTGTCTTGACTTGTGGCTTCTCTCATATGGTTAACAGCGCAGCTTAATAAATAACATTGGTGCCGAGTTGAAGCAGGCCCTCCCAAGGCCATGCACCAGAGAACCTGTACCAAGGTTTGCTCTACCTACAACTGCCCCTTTTCCATTTGCCTGGCTGCTGTAATGTTTCGCACAACACCAGCTGCTTCCATTGGTGAGTTTTCCCTTTACCAAGCAGCTTAAACAGTTCCCTGGATCCATGGCATCGACATTCAATTGTCCAGCTTCCCTCTGGTATCCTCACTTGGGGAATCTCTGTCCACAGACTTCATTGACTACAGTAGCCTCCATCTCAGGCTTAAATCTTTAGCTACTCCCCATGACTGCAATCTGGGATATCGTTTTCAATGTCGGACCCTTGTCCTCGGGCTGTGCATGCTCTAGCTCTCATTCTCTTGCTTGATGAAGCATTGAATATCTGTGCCAGTTGTTGTTGGACCCTCATCTTTGGGCTACATACCCCCTGGCCCTCATTGTCTCACTTGATGAAGCATTGAATGACTTGTGCCAATGGCCAATCCTAGCTTGATCTCTGGGACACCTGAGATTGTAATCTTGGATCACCTTTATATTTTTTTCCCTCTGCCACAGCCATGGGAAACACAGCTTCTAATCCTATTAGTCCCATCACTCCTCTGAGATGTCTTCTAGAAATTCTTAAACCTCTCAGCTTAATGCCTTACTTAAAGATCTCTAAGTTTCTCTGCCTGTGCACTAAAAAATGGCCTAAATATCCCTTAGATAACAATAAAAAATGGCCACCTAGTGTTTCACTGGACTCTAATATAATTTATGAATTATCTAACTTCTGCCAGAGAACAGGCAAATGGAAAGAGTTACCTTACATCCAAGCTTTTTTCTACCTCAGCTCTAAACCCTACCTTCTTAATTCCTTCTCTCCTGCCCACATTTTCCTAGCTATGCAACCTGAATGTGAGGAATCCCTGACTACTGCTCTGGACCCAGCCAATGAACATATACCTATCCAACCTCCCCGCCATGCTCCTAGGGCATTTGTCACTTTACCTTCTTCTCTAGCCCCCTTCTCCTCTTCAGTATTGGCCACTCCAACTGCCTGATTCTGGCTCCCATCTTCACTCCTCCTGTTACTCGTTTTCGAGCTGCTAGGGGACCCAACTCCATCCATGCCAATCCAGTAACCATTCTTCCTTTGTGAGAGGTGGGTGGGGTAGATGGCCTAGTTAAGGTTCACGTCCCTTTCTCCCTCTCAGACAGAACTTTCTCAGACAGAAAAAAAAATTGGCTCTTATACCTCTAATTCTGTTTCCTTTATTAAATAATTCCAATATATTACCCAAACTTATAGCCTTGCCTTTCATTATATATACATGATACCTGCTAATAACCTACACCCTGAAGAGTGCAGACAAGTTTGGGAGAAGTCTAGAATACATGCATATTAAGTCCATCAAACAAATGTGCCCATCCAACTGGAGCTGAGGCAGTTCCTGATCAGGACCCATATTGAGATTATAATACCCCGGGTTGGCTCTCTAGCTAGGGATTAGTTTACAACTTGCCACCTGTCAGGTTTTTGTAAGGCTTCCCTCAAACCAGTAAACTATGAAACCAAATTCAAGATAAGGAAGAAAATCCATCTCATTTTTAAGAATGGCTTACAAAGATTCACGTACAATATACAGGTCTAGATCTTGAGAGCCCAGAGGGCAGACAGCTCATTATGATCCCCTTTGCCTCACAGAGCTTCCCCAGCATTAGGGTTAAACTTAAGCATCTAGAGAAAGGGCCCCTGACCCCACAGGCAGAATTCTTATCGGTGGCATTTAAGGTGTACCATGGGAGAGATGAGAAAGCCCATAAACAGAACTGCCAAATAGTGGCACATGTTATCTGACAAGCCTCCTGAAAGCCTCCAGGTCCCTGTTTTAAATGTGGTAGAAAAGGTCACTAGGCTTGTGCCTGTCCTGCCCCACATAGACCACCATCTGGGCCTTGTCCAAAGTGCTACCAAGAGAGACACTGCCCTGGTTGACTGCCCCTGTTCACCCTGTGACATAGGGACATCAAATGAAAATTACCCTCCAGCCAATTTCCTAGGATTGGCAATGGACAATTGAAGGTGCCCTGTTCCCAGCTCGACAACAGCCATCTCTCTTTTTGAACCTAGGGTAGTCATTACAGTATTGGGATGATCCATTTCCTTCCTTTTGAACACAGGAGCCAATTGCTCAGTCCTGATGGAGTTTTGGGGTCCCACCTCTCCTTCTTATTTTCCTATTGTTGGGGTAGTGGGACAGCCTTACCCTACCTCACCCAACATTCAATTGTATTTTCAGGGGTATCCTTCTCACATACATATTTTTAGATGTGCCAACCTGCACTGTGCCCCTAACAGGAAGAGATTTTCAAGCTAAGTTAAGAGCTTTTATTTCATTTGCTCCCCCCATTTGCCTTACCCCAGAGTAATCAGAAGCTTCTCTCCTCCTCCTCCTAGCCACCCAGCCTACTAGCTCATTTCATTTCCCTTGCCAGCCTCTCAGGTGGACCCCAAAGTCTGGGACACTCAGAACCCTTCTATTGCTAGGCACCATCCTCCTATTATTATCTAGTTTCAAGACCGTACCAAGTACATTACTCAGTTAAGAAGTCTAATGGAACCTACCACCTTGTTCAAGACCTCTGGCTCATTAATTCTGCAGTGCTCACTCTCCATCCTATAGTGCCCAACCCTTATACTCTTCTCCCAACTATTCCTTCAGGAGCCTCTTACTTTTCAGTCCTAGACACCAAGGATGCATTTTTTTTCTATTCCTCTAAGCACTCAGTCTCAAAACACCTTTGCTTTCACCAGGACTGACCCTGACACTCAACTGTCTATGCAGCTGACCTTGACGTTTTTGCCACAGGGATTCAGGGAGAACCCATACTTATTTGGTGAGGCCCTAGCCTCTGACCTGCACTTTGTCCCTCCCTGGCTCTAAACTAATACAGTATGTAGATGACATTCTTCTCTGCAGCTCATAATTACAACTTAGTCAAACTAACACCTCTGCTCTCCTAAATTTCTTATCTAGCCAGGGTTATAGGGTCTCTCCTTTCAAAGTACAGTTGTCCATTCCTCAGTTCACCTATTTGGGCTTAACCATAACCCTAACCCACAAAGGCTATCACTGTAGATAGAAAGCATCTAACCCAGTTTCTTGCAGTCCCCTCTAGTAAACAAGAAATCCTGTCCTTCCTGGGATTAGCTGGCTTTTTACAGTCTTGGGTTCCATCTTTGTCTCTCCTTACTCACTCCTTATATGAGGCAGCTCTGGGTTCCCCACATGAACCTCTCCTTCACCCTTTTACTAAACCTGTCCAGAAGCTCCAACAGGTGCTCCTCCAGACCCCAGCAATCAACCTCCCAGACCTAACTTGTCCCCTTCCCCTTTATGTAATAGAAAGAGAGGGATTGGAACCCAAGGGCACCAGCTGGGGCCCTTCTTTTCACCTGTAGCATACTTGTCAAATAAATAGATAGATAGATAGATAAATAAGTAAATGAATGAATGAATGAATGAATGAATAATTAAATAAATAAATAAATAAATAAATAAATAAATAAATAAATAAATAAATAAATAGACCTTACCACTCAGGGATACTCACCTTGCATTCATGATTTTGCAGCTGCTGAGCTCCTTATTTGGGAATCAAAGAAACTTACCTTTGGGTTACCCACTACTAAATTCTCTCCCCATAACCTGTCCCATCTCTTAACTTATAAAAGCTAACAAACTTTACCTCATTCCTGAGTTCTTTCTCCCAAAGTGGCATTACTGGAAGATGCTATACTTACTTTTCAGACTTGCCCACTCCTTAGTATTTCAAGCTTTCTTCCTTCACCCAATGCTGACTATTCTCCATCTCATTCCCACGCTGAAACCTTAGAGGAACTGCCCCACCTTTCACATAAACAGAAGAGCACATTTCCTCAGGCCACTTATACCTGGTATATAGATGGCAGCTCCTTTTTACATGAGGAGACTTGTAAAGTGAGCTATGCCACAGTGTCAGATACTCGGGTGGCACAGGAATTACTTGCACACACTACTAACCAACAGGTTGAGCTGATAGCTCTCACCCGTGCCTTCCAATTGGCACAGGGGCAATCCCTAAATGCTTATACAAACTCCAAATATACATTTTATATTTTTCTGTCCCACACTGCTATTTGGAGAGAGCATGGGATCCTTACAGCAAAGGGAGGATCCATAACTACCTCAGGTCAAATTATGGCCATGCTAAAAGCCTCCCATTTCCCCAAGGCTATAGGAATTATCCACTGCTGGTCTCATCAGACTGACAGCTCCATCATCTCTAAAAGAAATAACCAGGCTGACCAGGTAGCTAAGCAGCAGCCCTCCATGGCCCAGACTCACCCCACCCTCTACAGAAAATCCATACAGTGCAGGTTACATCCTTACAAGCAATCCTGACACTAGGCAAATTCTATCTTATCTACATCAGCTCTTTCACCCTAATAGTCTCACTCTGTCTCAGTTCATAAAAGCCCATATACAGCCCACTCCTGAGAACTTACTGTTCTTAAGAACTATTACTGCCTCTTGTGAAATTTGCCAAAAGTTAGATCCCAATTCCAAATATCAGAGCCAAACTTTTCCCACCCACTAGGCTAGAGGTTCCCTTCCAGGGACTGACTGGTAGCTCAATTTTAACCATATGCCCACTGTCAGATGAATTAAATATCTCCTTGTGATGGTGGGCTAATTTTTGCTAAATTTTGGGTGGAGGCACATCCAGTCTCCAATAAGTGGGCTCAGACAGTTGTGGATCTCCTTCTCTGGGAAATTATTCCCCGGTTTGGAATTCCTGCTTCTCTCCAGTCTGATAATGGTCTGGAGTTCACCTCCCAGATTTTCCAGACATAAGCTAGTTAATATTCCTTGGCATTTTCATATCGCATATCATCTTCAGTCCTCGGGGAAGATGGAGCACACCAATCTGTCTTTAAAATCCATTCTTACTAAGATGTCACAGGAACTTCATCTTGATTGGGTAAAATTATTGCCTCTAGTTTTTTTCAGGCTCCAGGCCCCTTTCAATGAATTCTTACCCCACAAGTTTTTCCTCCCTGGTTTGCTCTCATCAGTTTCCCTCTGAATCTCTAATAATATATTCAAACTTCTAACTAACTACTCAGCTAGTTGTTACAGGACCACCATAGAGTCAGAAGTCAAGGACCATGAAATATACCCAGGCAGGAAGGAACAGTAATATTTCAGAGATATTTACACCCCAAGACTCAAAAGGGTCTGGATTCTACAAAAAACATACTTTAATATTCCCTCAGTAACTGATCACCTATGTCTCCTGGAAATAATAAAGGAAACAGATGCCTTAAGGTTTGTCTCAAGTGAAGATAAAAAGCTTAATTGATAATAATATTAAAAAATTAAAAGCATGCTCCAGATTTCTCTCTCTCTACCACTAACAAATAAAATTCTGATAGCAGAGTACTAAACATTATAATGTCATGGCTACCCGCTCAAGATTTTAAATTCCCTGTGGCTGCTTCTTAACATGTAGAAAAAAATCTTCTGAGTTCCAGAGCTAGCTTGAATACACCTGGAGAGTACCTTGTCAGACCTGAACAGTCACAGAGTCTGAAGCAGCAGAAGGATATGGATGATTCCCAAAGCTGCAGAGGACAATCAACTACCTCAGGATGTCTGGCTACCTCAAAATCCCCCTTTGCTACCCACATCGATTCAGCTGGAAGCAGTTTTGGGAGACACAGTGCCCCCAGTCCCATTCACCCACCATTTTTATAAAAACAAAGAGTTTGGAATGTTACAATTCCTAGTCACTCCCCCAGCTACATGACTGCGCATGCACTGTTCAGTAGCCAGGCAAGATGCTCAGTCATCCTAGGGCCTTATGTCATATGTAATCCATGTTCTGCATGATCACATAATCTGTACGCAGTGCAATCACATAATCTATTTGCATGCACAGCATAGCTACGTAAGCCCATATGTGCATTTGCTCTTAAGATCTCCAGCTTCTTTCAACTTTGTTGACTGTGGCATACTTTTGTGTCATGGGCTGGTTCCACTCTCTGTTAGCAGGTTTCCTTGATAGGTATCCCATGACTCTGGCATTTCCAACATCTTGGAATCTCCAAGGCAATCCAGGCTTCACCTTCATAGTGTCAGGCAATGGCATCTCTAGGACTCCATGCAGGGACACCCCTGACATATGCCTATCCTCAGTAGCTTCCCTTAGTAATGGAGGAAGACTCAACAACAGCCTTTCTTGTTTCTTTTACTCTAAATTCAGACACACATGGCTGAAGCTTCCAGGTTCTGCTGCTTGCTGGGACTGAAACATGCCCCCCTTGTTTTGATGGTTTCCTTCGCTGCCTACACTTGACATTCCTGGAAGTCAATCTGTAGACCAGGCTGGTCTTGGACTCAGATATCTGCCTGCCTCTGCTTCCTGAGTGCTGGGATTAAAGACATGTAACATTATACTGACTTTAAGATCCCCATCACCACCACTCCTGTCCTTGATTTTTTCTTTAATCCTTTTCAAAAGTTGGACATTTACCAGGATGGGGTCTTGCTCTCAGGTCACCATTCCCTCTATTCTGTTTAGCATTAGGTTTTTCTTTAAACTTTTTATCTCTCTGAGCACAGGACTTGACTCCATTATGCTTTCTGGTGCTCCATTTCTTCTTAAACTGCAAATTTTGTGTTTTTACTTGTGCAGCTTCCTCCTTTTCATTATAGATCTAAATAAGTCTGGCCACAAATAACTAAGCCACACAGTCAATACTAGGTTGCCAGTAAATCTCCTCTGCCAAAGTTGTTAATCCATAACTCTTTAATTTAGCCTCCTGCAAATTTTGGGGTGAAAGGCAGAAAGCAGACAAATTCTTATGCAAAATATCACAAGAATGGTCTTTAGGCCACATTGTATTATTTATCTCCTCTGAAACTTCTTGAGGTAGGCACCCATAGTTCAAATGATCTTCCGACCACTGTCTTCCATTCTCCTAGTAGTATGGCCAGTTGTGCCACACTTAACACATTCAACTGATTTCCTCGCCTAAAATCCCAAAGCCCACATTCCTCCAAACAAAAGCATGGTAAGACCTGTCACAGCAATACCCCAGTCCATGTACTAACTTATGTGTTAGTCAAAGTTCATTGTTGTGAAGAGACATATGGTGAGTGAAACTCTTATTAAGAAAAAAAAAAATAATTGGAGCTGGTTCACAGGTTCAGCGGTTTAGTCCATTTTTATCATAGTGACAATCATGGTGGCATGCACAGTGCTGGATCAACAACTGAGAGCTACATTCTGATACGTAGGTAAAGAGAGACGCTATAGGCCTGGCTTGGGCTTTTGAAACCTCAAATCCCATACCAAGTGACACACTTCCTCAAACAATTCCACCTTTCCTAATCCTTTCAAATAGAGTCATTCATTGGTGACTAAGCATTCAATGAGCCTATGGGGCCATTCTTATTCAAATCACCACATTCCACTTCCTACCCCCCACAGGCTTGTAACAGGTTCATGATGAAAAAGTGCATTCAATCCAACTTCAAAAGTTCTGTTTATCATAATCTTAACATTGTTTAAAAGTGCAAAGTTCAAAATCTCTTCTGAGACTAAAGCCAATCTCATATTTGTAAACCAATGTAAAATCAAAATAAAAACAGATCACATACTTTCAGCATACAATAGCACAATATACATTACCATTCCATAGGGGAGGAAAGGGAGCATAGTGAGGAAATACTACATGAATGCCAAACTGAAAAACAGCAAGACAAATTTCAAATTCTGCATTCCCATGACCGATATCAAAGTGTCTATTTCCAACCTCTTTCACCATACTTCTCTCCCTTGGGCTGGTTCTACACATAATCTGAAGCTTTCTTTGGGAGGTAGCTCATGATTCTGACATCTGCACTATCTTGGGTCTCCATCACCATTTAGGCTTCACCTTCACAGATTCAAACAATGGCTTCTTTGGGACTCCATGTAGGGACATCCCTGACACACAGCTGGCTTCGTGGGTTTTCTTTAACCACAGAGCAAGTCTCCACAACCTTTTTCTTATATCCTTTACTTTAAAGTGAGAAGCTGTCACATTCTGCTGCTTGATGAGGCTGTAACTTGGACCCCTTGTTCAAACACATTTGCATCAGCCTTCGGTTGTTGATGGTTTCCTTCACTGCTTAAGCTTTGATTTAATTCTTATTCACAAGTTGGAAGCTCATCTGGATAGGGTCCTGTCCTTTGGTCACCATTCCCTTTATTCCATTTAGCATTGGGCATTTCTTTAAATGTTTTATATCCTTAAGAATATGGCTTGGTTCCAACATCACCTTCCTCATTCCCCTTGCCTCCTTAAATTGTGTATTTTTTTACTGTCTTTGTTCTCTTTGCTCTATTTCTTCTGATAAGTATTCCTGGCAATATTAGCAAATACAACTTTTGATACAGTATAACACATAAGCATATGATTTGTCTAAGACACTGCACAATTTCCTAAATTCATGATTCATGGTACTGTCCAATAACTGTCATAAAACTAATCCACTTAAAGGGCCTGATATATCAATGAGCTTTCATCTAAAGATCACGACACATCCTCTAATGTAGTTTTAGAGTATACACTGCAAGTGATTTCTCAAAAAATAATTACTTTTGCATTCAGAATTTTGTCCCAATTCCACAAAATATTTACCCAAATTGACATCTTTACTAAATTTTCAACAAGGTGTTCTACTATTCTGGTAGCTTCTAGTGGAGTTGTACATGGTGAGTTCAATCTTAACCATGGTGAGTACACATACAAATAATCTTTTACAGTGTAGTACTTGATACCATGACAATTATGCATTTTATAAACTGACAAACTGTAATGATGATAATGATAATGCACAAATGTTCTAGTGAGGATGCATTCCTGTTGATTCTTAGAGGAAAGGGGACAAATGAATCAATTCACCATCACTGCTTGCTGCTTTCAACCAAGTTATTATGCCATTAAGAACTTTTTGTTTATTATTATTTTCTGGAGCTGAGAGGTTGGACATAACATTACATCAATGATGTCATTAATGGTTTTAAATATTACTTTCTATTTCAGGGCCCTAGAGTAGTAGTAACCATGCTACCATAGTTACTTTTGAGAAAGATTTGTAGAATAAGAATTAGGATTTCTGCAGTGAGGTGATTTTATCATCCATATAGGTCATCACAGATAGATGAGTTGTAACCTCTTTGTACTGTGTGAATCATATGACTAAAACAATGAAGAGTAAAAATATTATTCACTTCAAAGTAGATTATTGTTCATAGTCCTCTCTTTTCTTAAAAGGAAAGCAATTCATTCACAATAAGAAGACCTGTATAGCTGTATATCTTCACTATGTTGAGGTTTCTCTTATTATGTTTCCTAGAAACAGCTTTTATATTAGAATATCCTTCTAAGATTTTACTAACTGTGACTAATTTTGTCATGTCATGTTGACCCATCTGGAAACTGAAAGTGTATCTTTTCTACTTTCATTAAAAATTTGCAAGGCATCTCTTGTAATATCACTCATTAATCAGGACTTAAAGAATATTCTGTACCACAGAAGGTAATGTAAAATTCTGATATATCAGTCATTTACTCATGCCCTCCAGAATTATGTAGTCATTTTCCATCATTCAGTTGTTGTGCCCAGATCGCGACCCCCAGAGAGACCACCAAGGACAAGCAAGCCAGAATGCAAAAGCAAGTTTTAATCGTGGATATCCAAATGCAATACAAGCCTAGGCAGGGACTTCGTCCAACAGATCCAACGCAGTGGAAGCTGGAAGAAGTGCCCACCTGTCTGCAAGCTCAGTTTTTAAAGGGAAAAATCACAAGGTTACATCATTTAGGGGGTGCTAGTACGGGTACAATTCTGATTGGCTTGTGTCTAGGAATTCCCGAAATCACAATTCAGTTTTCCTTCTAAGGAAGTAGTTGCCCACCACCATTTTTCATTGGCTGCCCCCACATGGGGGCATCTGGTGATTACCCAGTCACTATGGAAACTAGGGTTGGGACATTCTATGGTCAAGCAGTTGCCTAGGGGGCCAGGGAGAGGACATTCCATAGTCCGGCAGCCATTACCTCCTGACTACCTTGTGACTCTGTACTTTTACACTTCCTGGTTTCTGGAATCTGAACTGACTGGTCTCAGTAACTTCTGGCCTGTTCCAGTAACTTATGGCCTATAGCTAAAAGGAACAGTCTTAGGCCTTTACAGTCTTAGGCCTTTAGTTTTGGGGTGAGAGCATTTTGGTCTTATTTTGGTTCCACACAGTGAATTATGTTTATGCCTATCTCACTTTATGATATGGTGAATCTACTCAAAACTGTTGACAGATGGTGTCCTATAGCTAGATGGTAAGTCTCTATTAGGACTCAATACATCAAGACATACTTTTTGAGTAGAAGGCTAGAGTTTTCTTTCCCAATATTATTGCTCCAGAACATTGAATACTGCTTCTATAGCTACCACATTCAACATGTTCAAAGTTTCTTTGCCTACCACAAATATTTCTAAGTATCTGTCACAGTCCAGGGCAGTTTTAAATTTGATATATGAAAAAAAAATATTTACAACAGTGCTGCAGGCCGCAGGAATATATCATAAGAACTCAGCTGGTTATGGCAAAGTCACTACCTGGAAGAATCAGGGAATTCCTCCAGAGGAAGCCAAATCCCAGAGAGTTTTTGGTGATACTTGGCTTGTTATATATCAGCTGTCTTCTGTTATGAAAATCATGTGTGCCTTCATAGTTTCCCAATTGACTTTTCCCTTAAGAAGGGCTAACAGTATGGACTGATTACTCTCTGGACATACACATTCCAGGTATTTGGAGAAGAGCCTCAGGAAAGGCTTTCTCTGGAATCAGATATCTCCCTTGGCCACTTTCAAGGACTAGCAGTAATAACAGTCCACATGCAAGTCTCCTGATTTAAGGTAAATTCCACAAGGAGACACCACCTAGGTCAGGTGGACGTTAAGTAATAACTTTACACAATTTAGCTCGGACTCTCCTTTCTTACAACCTTACTAACTTTATAGACCTCTTAACTCCTTACCTAACCACTTCTAGAAATATTCAGATAACCCTCTGCACTGACAGCTATGCTCAGCCAGAACCCCAGTTCAAGCCTCCCTGTAATTATCATCATTGGCAGCATCCAGCCAGGTCCATCCCCAGATAGAGGAAAGTACCTTATCAGAGAGACCTCTGTATTCTCTAAGAACAGACTTAACCATCCGGGCTACCTGTTTGAGAAGGCCTTGTGGATGTGCCAATTAAGCCTTAAGTCCTACTTTCCCAAACCTTACCTCCAGTTCAAGATCTCCCTTTAACTATCACCAGAGGCATATAGCTGTACACAGGTTGCCTAGCGACTGAGCACACTTTCCCCAACCCTGCAGAAAAAATGGCAGATAGATTGGACAGATAGGAGCCACAGGAAAAAAGAAGAGAGTTTTATCTTCTCCCATTGACCTAGCAACTTATAGATTCTTAAAATTTTCTACCAATCACATTTAAGATTATAGTTGAACACATAACAACCCTCTTCTTAGATATTACCTGAATTCAGCCTTTAGTTAATTCATTTCCCCATTGGTCACTTCCCTTTGGGGTTGCAAATGATAATTAACGGTTATTGCCTCTCAATATGATTCTTATCACCCCTCCATTTGCCCCTGGAAGCCTGGTTTTGTACTGCTAAGGGAATATTGCTTGTAAGTATATATATACCAGGACTTCCAGGACACGAGAGGACAGAGAAGAGAAAAGAGAATGGAAGAACTAGATGGGGGAGAACTTGAGAGGAACAGGAGAGAGAAGGAGATGGGAGAGGAGATGATATGGGAAGGAACTAGATAGATGAGAACCTAGAAGGGACAGAACTAGATGAAGGAATTAAGATAGAACCTAGAGGGGACAGTAGATAAATATAGACAAATCAAGCAAGAAAGGAGCTAGACATGAGAGCAAAATAGAAGTTGTATATAGAAAGAACTATCACAGAAATAATAAAGTGTATGAACTAAGGAGTTTCGTGTAAATAGATTCATTTCTTTTCATCAAAGATTAATTATCAGCTGGTTGTAGATTCTTCCCGGACCCTGGGAGGGGACTATCGAGGAGGGGCTGGACCCCCAGAGTCCCCGTTACAACAGCACCCATACCTGTAACTACCACTGTTTACAGTAGTCTATGCACAGCATTTTCAAAAATATTGACTACACAATTCAAAGGAGACAATACCCTACTGTTCACGTCTTCTAAAAATGTCTGGAAATGACTTCACCCTTCACCATCCCTCTAATGATTTACTACTTGTCCTAATTTACTCCTTTTATAATTTACTCAGAGGATCTTAAAATAGGATTACGAATTTTTGAATGACACATACTGTCTGGATTATTCATACTATGGTCTGTAATATGACTTACACATCCAGAGTTATGTCACTGGTGATATGTTTTGTACGGCTACTTTGTCTCTCCTTTGCTGAGTGATACTCTCTTCTGTTGTGTTTCAGCAGAGTGGTGCTTGCTATTCAATTTTGGAATAACTCTGTATTGATATGTAAATGGGATATCAAAACTGGCCAAAGACCAACTAAGGAAAGGGGCTTCTGAGCCCACAGCAGGGGTTTGATGGCTTGGTATGTTAAACATGAATGATTACTTTTGGGATACATATTCCTATCTAATCATTTCATAAAATGCCTGAACAAATATATATACACACACATATATATGGGGGGGTATATGTGTGTGTAAAATTGTTCAATATTCACAGTTGTATTTATGTATTTAGGAATATATAGGTGCATAAAATGATACAGATATACACATATATATGGGTGCATGTGTGCATGTGCATTTGCGTGTGTGTGTGTGTGTGTGTGTGTGTGTGTGTGTCTGTGTGCTTAATGTAAAAATTAAACAATCCATGAATTTGAAAGGGAGCAAAGAGTGGTACATGGGAGGGATTTGAGGAAGGAAAGGGAAGGAGAAAATTATGAAACTTCATTATTAATTCAAAAAAATAAAAGGTGCAATTAAAAAATTTACAATAGATTTGTATTAGTCAGGGTTCTCTGGAGTAACAGAATTTGTGAAATGAAATATATATATATATATATAATATATATATATTATATATATATATATAAATATATATATATATGTGATTTATTAGAATGACTTATAGACTTTAGTACAACTGAACCAACAATGGCTAGCTATGAGTGGAAAGTCTAAAAATCTACTAGTTGCTCAGTCCCACAAGGCTTTATGTCTCAGGTGTTTTCTTGTATATGAGGGAATTCTGAAGAAACAGGATTCAATGCCAATAAGGAATGGATGTGTTAACAAGGCATGTGTAAGAAAGCTAAGAGCAAGCACTTCCTTCTTATGTCCTTATATGGAGTTCCAGAAGAAGGTTTGGTCCATACGAAACATATGTTTTCCCACCTCAAAATTTTGATGAAAGGCACATATCTTACTGTAGTTGGTTATTTTTACTCTTTAATCTTTTGGCTCTTTGCTCTTTGATCTTTGGGGGCCCACCACCCAGCTCCCAAATAAATACACATGGAGACTTATTATTACTTATAAATGCCTGGCCTTAGACTGGCTCTTTATTCCCAGTCAGCTTCTCTTAACTGAAATTATTACATCTACCTTTTGCCCCTGACTTTTATTTTTCTCTATATCTGCATACTTTTCTTCACTTCTTGCTCTGTTGATTGCTGTGAAGCTGGGTGGCTGATCCCTGACATCATCTCCTCCTTCTCTTTCTTCTCATTCTTTGATCCTCTCCTCCCAGATTTCTCCTATTTGTTCTCTCTGCCTGACAGCCCCCTCCTATCTTTTATCTGCCCAGCTATTGACCATTAAGCTCTCTTTTAGACCAATCACATGTTTTAGATAGGCAATGTAAAACAACTTCACAGAGTTAAACAAATGCAACATAAAAGAATGTAGCATAACTTTTCGTCATTAAACAAATATTCTACTGCATAAACAAACATATTCCATTACATAAACAAATGTAATACATTTTAAAATAATATTCTATAACATATTACTACCTCAAGATCCTAATTGAATATCTGTGTCTTCCTGACTTAAGATCCTTAATGATGTGTGTCTTCCTATCTCCAAGATCTGAACCAGAAGTGAATTCACCCACTTCAAACAAAACAGAAAGCCTCTGAGAGGTATTCCCTCCATTTCTGGATTTTAGCTCATTCCAGATATAGTCAAGTTGATACCTAAGAATAGTAATCATAGATATCAATATATACAACATAACATTTTCCAGGAATAACATTGGGTCTATGGAAACTTTATCTTTTGACATTATCTTTCAAGCAATGACTGTCTCAAATAAGTAAAAAGTTAAATTTAGTCAAATTTCATATACTCATTTCATCACATTAATGTTCTCATCTCATTCCCTGTGAGAATTCGTTTCCTGTTTCAATTTCTTTGCAGGGAGTTTCATTCATGGTTTTAAATTTCTGCTCCAAATTTCTAACTGTTTCATCTACATTGTTAACTTCGTTGTCTGTTACTAAATTGCTATCCATATGTCATTCATATATTTATCTGAATCATGAGTGTAGTTAGTGATCTTTTCTAAAAGGAGCACACTGAATTATTTTCCTATCATTTTCTTACCATTTTAGCTATCATATTATTCACTTCCCATAATTGATGAGTTGTGAACTTATGCAGGTGTCATAATGTGTTGCTACTTCCTTTATATTTCTGATTAATTATGAACCTATTGTTATGGACATAGAATGTAATATTTCAAAAATATTAAAAATATTTTCCCACTTTTTGTTAGTTCATTTTATTTTATTTGAGTCATACCATTATTTGGTCATGCTCATTATTTGGGAATTTAATCTTATAGAAACCATATAATGATTTGACCATATTCTCAGTGATAAATTTCTGTAAAACAAACTAAAAAAAATGTGTGCAGTTTCCCTATGTCAGCTGTAAAGCTCGCAGACAGTAGTACTAGGGTTACTTGTTGGTAGAGTATTAATACTTGAATAATAATATTTGGGGAAATAGGAAAAGTTGAAAAGAGGCATTTTAATTGTAGAGAAAATAAAGGTAGATGTAACCAAAGAAGTGACAACTGCAAATCCCATTTCCACGTAATGAAACTTAAAACACAACACATAAACAATTAAAGTACTACAGTTTTGTACTAGGCGTTTTCTTTGGGGCAACCAACCAGCTCCCATGACACAGAGACTTCTTACTTGTGTTGAATGCTAAACCTACTTAGGCTGGTTTCTGTCTAGCTTTTTTTTTTCTTTAACTTAAACTAACCTGTTTCTTTTTATCTACCTTTTCCTGGGAAATTTTTGTTTTTCTTTTTTTTTTTCTGTATATCATACTTGAACTGCTTTTTGGGTCTGGTTGGTGGATGCTGAGATTCTGGCCCTAAGTATCTTCCTTTCTTTTTCCTCATTCTCTTCTCCTCTCTTGTTCTGCCTCTCAAATCTAGATTTCTCCTCCTAATTATTCTCTCTACCTGTCAGCCCCACTTATCTTTCTTCTGCCTAGCTATTGACTATTCAGATTTTTATTAGACTCATCAGGTGCCTTAGGCTGGCAAGATTAAACAAATGTGACACATCTTTGCATACTTAAGACACATCTTTACATCATTAAACAAATGCAGCATAAATAAATGTGACATACGTGTACACAGTTAAATAATGTTCTGCAACATAAACATGTAAAACATCTTTACATAGTTAAAGTAACATTCTACAACACAGTGTAAATAATAAAATCGACAAAACAAATTAAGCATTAAAATGAAATAGAAAATAAAATTGCCTTCACTATTATTTCTGCTTCTCTGTGATGACAAGGTGACTCTTTTCCCTTGAAATTTGTTTTGCAGTAGTTTTGACAGGTATTAAGGATAGTTGTCAGTCTCATTAATTCAAATAAGCTAAGTCAATGTGCCCTTCCAAATGCCAGAAATTTCCATAACATCACCAGTGACTGAGGTCCACTTTCTGTTGATATTTTGTGTTCTGAGGCCTACCACCCACAACTTTATCTTTGAAGCTTTGAGAACTCTTCTATTCACATTCAGGACTTTATGAGAGGGTGTCAAAGTTCTGCCCATGTCACTGGGTTGTCATTTCCATGGCTGTACCCTTTCAGCATACTACACACAGTTCTACTGTTTTCACATTCTATGATCTCTTGTAGTTCTGCCAGGCAGTGACAGGAGATGCAATGGTAGCTCTTCTGTCAAATACTTTCTCAGCTCCAGTGCCACACTTCTGGTACTGTCTCTGTGGTGTGCTCTGTGTGCTCACTGTTGCCTTTTTATGATACGGTTGTCAGTAACATTGCTTCATTTATTCTCAACACTTGTATTTTCTTTGTAGTTTATCTCAACTATGGTCCTTTCATTTGTATAAATATAGTCATGCTCATGGCAAGTCTGCAAATATCCTCTTAAGGGCCAGGCTTAAAAAGTTCCATTGATTTAAATTTTTCATGGATTCATGTATGAAAAATAGATTTTAAATGGTATTATTTATTTCCTACGTTAATCATCAGTTTTTCTCAGAAATTATATTCTTCAACAACAGAACACAATGCTGTTTTGTTTTGCTTAGGTACTGCTTGTAATGCAGCATTGCAATAAACTGTATTGTTTCCCTATCAACTCTAGTAGTAAGTCACTTATATTTTTTAGGAATTGACAATCTCCTTCATCACTGAAGAAAGAAATTTTATGTCTGGTATGATATAATGGGATTCTTTGATATGCTTTTATTTATCTATCACATCACATTATTGTCAGAGAAGACCTGATTAGTGAATGACAATAACACTGTTCTTTTAAATACAAATTGTAGTCTTTTAAGAGTACATGCTTTTTATTGTTGAATATTCACAGCAAATATCAAAGATGGTACAAAATATAACATTAATAAACCCCCATTAAGAAGTCAAGAAAGTAGCCAATAATCTTACAACATTCTGATGTGACCATGAGATTAATGTAATGTTTCTACAAGTGAAATAACATTTAAACAGTCTGCATTGTAGAAAGTATCTTTCAGTCATCAAAACATAGGGCTTCAAACACTGATTCATAACAAGGAAGATAAATTATTTCTGCTAAATTAAATTGTTTGTTTTAACTTGTTTGCAAGAGTAGCAGCTAATTATCTCACTTGCTTTTCTTTTCCATTCCTGAATATTTTCTCTATTTGTTGTGATCAATTTATGGCAGCAAAATGACATGAATGGATGTCATCGGTTTATATTTTATCTCAACAATAAATATAAGTGAGTTTCAATTATTACTTTTCTAAATCTTTGGCTAGCTTGTAGAATAAGAACACTTAGGAAAGCAGGGTAGCAGCAATATAAATTCTCTGAGGTAGAAGCACAAGCTTACTTGTCCTTTTGAAAACATTCCAAGCACTATGGTGTAATAAATAGTGTGAAGCGGTTACAGTGGAAAGGTAAAATGAGAGGGCTGGACTTTGGTTTTCAGTCCTAGTAACACAGTAAAGAATAACATCACTTTACTTCCATTTTGAACATATTATAGTAATTGTTATGTTAATCAAAAGCCCTTAGTTCTAGGGCCCACAGGAACTAGGGTAGAATTCAGGTGTAATAAGATGATCTCTTTGTTCAGGACAGGTAGAAGGATATATGATATAGTTAGACTGAATATATTTAAAGTCGAAGCCAGTTGGATTTCATTGATATAATTAATAAAGAACAGCTACACATGGTGGCAAAATCATATAAATTCTAGCAATGGGAAAGCTGAGGAAGAATTGAGAGTGAGCAACTTGGCCTGCATAGACAGACTTTCTTTAAAGAAATTAAAATGAATGTAGTTGGTAAGAATGCATTGAGGCAAGACAAATGAATTAAAGATAAATCTGAATTTGGGGGTTAATATTTACTGAAATTTAGAATGACATAGAAGAGTAATTGAAAAAGAAAGATGAAGTTTTTAGAAAATGTTAATATTAAAATATATCCAGTGATACAGGAGGATCTGTTTGAGGAGCTCATGTGATATATAACATCCGAAATTATGTGTAAAATTATGTACTGAAAATTTGTCCCTGAGATCTCTGTCTCTCTGCCTGTCGATCTGTTTCTCTCCCTCCCTTCCTCCCTCTGTCCCTCCTTCTCTTCTCTCTCTTTCCTCCCCTCTCTCTCTCTTTCTCTCTCTGTTTGTGTGCATGTATACAGATATAGGTCTGGAGGCTAGGGTTCAACATTGGGTATCATTCTCTGTGGCTCTCCAACTTACTTTTGAGACACCATCTCTCAATGAACTTGCAGCTAGCCATTTTGCATAGACTTGTTGGCCAGCAAGACTTCTGTTTTTTCTTTTCTCCTCTCCAACCTAATGATGGCCTTATAATTTCTTGCCACCTCTTCCAGTTTTTATGTGCATGCTAGTGATACAAACTGAGGTATTAATGATTTCACAGCAAACCTTTTGCCTGCTATGCTATCTCCCTGGTCTGACATATAGATGGAATTTAAAGTATTAATATTGAAAGTGTTCATCTTTATGATGAATTTGTCTTAAGGTGAACAATTGCTGCACTTCCAGGTCTAACTCTGATAAAATGTTGGACCATAAGGAAGAAAATCCACAGAATGTCATCAATAGAATTAACTTCAAATTTAAACACTAAAACGAGGAAGCATATAGACTTCACAGTAAAGAATGGCATAGAAATTTATAACAGAGTTTGAGAAAATAATATTTTGCTCATGAAGAATCTTACTGCCCGTAGAACACAACAGATTCACTTTGGAATTGAAAGAATGAAGAAACCATTTCACAAACCAGACAAATCAGATGATATTTTGGAAGAGAATCAATATGAGTTAGCTGTGAGCTTTGTGGGGTGAGTTATATGAAAGAAGTGAATGTTGGTCTTCACCTGGTAAAATTCAAGATCAAATGTATTTATAAGTATAATAAGTCTTAGGGTAAAAGATGAGTGAGAGTACTTTCATTGTATATATGTGGCACCAGGGATGAATTTACTATGACCTATAGAGGCCAATAAAGAGTTCATATTACCAGGAAATATAAGCAATGATATGAACACATTTTTACTACTCCATAGAAGATTATTTTTTGTTTCACAGGGTAGAAAATGTGTTACTGAGAGTATGCTAGATTTCCTGGAAAGTCATTGACACCTCTATAAAAATGATGCTGAAGCTGCTGTAAAAGCTTCCAGAACTAGGGGATGCACTGTGAGAAAGTTTATGAGCATACTCAGAGAAGATGGTCTAAGAATGGTTCCCTGAAGATTATTAACATTCTGCAAAATTGAATAGTAGAGTCTTACAGTTTAAATTGTTGTTGGGAAATAATTGTTGAAGAGATGTAGAGGAAAATTATAGTACTGTAGCAAGTTAATTAAATCAATAACCAGTTTGTAAAAATTGAAAAAGTAGTGACAATTATTAGGTAGTAAATTTTAAAAATATATACTGTTATATCTCTCTAAGACTGAATGTTTCTTTTTTTTTTTTTTTTTTTTTTTTTTTTTTTTTTTTTTTTTTTTTTGGTTTTTCGAGACAGGGTTTCTCTGTGTAGCTTTGCGCCTTTTCCTAGAACTCACTTGGTAGCCCAGGCTGGCCTCGAACTCACAGAGATCCGCCTGCCTCTGCCTCCCGAGTGCTGGGATTAAAGGCGTGCGCCACCACCGCCCGGCCATCGACTGAATGTTTCTTATAAGATCCAGAATAAAATTAGCCTGGCCTTTTCACTTAGGCCTATGAACATCACAACTCCAGAGACTGAGTCAAGTATGTAACAAGTTCAATGCCAGCCAAGAAACTTTTATAGGATGACTCTATCTCATAAAATATAGTTAAGAATAGCTATGGGTTCAGGTCAGTGATGAAGCACTTTCTTTGAATGCACAATGTCCAAACTTCAACCACTAGTATGAAAGCAACAACAAAAGAGTAAGCCCTATTATCATTGTAGTGTTACAAATAAGACAATTTGGTACTATTACTGATTATAAGCACACTAAGTCTTCATTGCTAAAAACAACTGGAGCTGTGATTAAAACTAGGAATCACCTATATACTAGCAATAAAATAACAGCTGTGAGATACATACTGTAATTAAAAATTCTGTTTTATGCCCAAGAATGGTATAGCTGGGTATTGAGGAAGATTGATTCCCAATTTTCTGAGAAATCACCATACTGATTTCCAAAGTGGCTGTATAAGTTTGCACTCCCAACAGTGTAGGAATATTCCCCTTGCTCCACATCCTCTCCAACATAAGCTGTCATCAGTATTTTTGATCTTAGCCATTCTGACAGGTGAAAGATGCTATCTCAGAGATGTTTTGATTTGCATTTCCTTGATGACTAAGAAAGTTTAATCTTTATGGGAGGCCTTACCTTCCTGTAGGAGAGAATGGAGGGTGTGTTGAGGGGGGAGGTGGAGGGTGGGAGGAGGGAAGAGAGGGGAATCTGTGATTGGTATGAAAGATGAATAAAATATTTCCTAATAATAAAAAAGAAAAAAATGTTTTAGCTACAAAATAGCAAGCAAAGACTTAAAATGCAGCTTTCTTTTTTATGCATCTATGTGTGTGCATGTATGTGTATGTGTACTTGTGTGTGTGTGTGTGTGTGTGTGTGTGTGTGTGTGTTTGTGTGTGTATGTGTGACTGATATTAATCTATGTGCTTGCAGAAGCCAGAAAAGGGTATCAGATAATTTGGTACCAGACTTACAAGTAAATGTATAGGACGATATGGGAGCTGGAAACCGAAGTCAGGTCATGTGCAAGAGTAGTAAGTGAAACAGATTGCTGAGACATAAATAGATTGCTTGCTCCAATCCAAGACATACTTCTTAAGTACCATTTGAAAGACTTATTTTCTCAAATTATGTTTCTTTCATCTTGTTGTGTTTTTCTTGTTATCGGCATCATTCTTTAAAGATCTATAATAATTTAATATAACATATTTCAAATACTACTGTATTAGTTAGCTTTAATTGTCACCATCACATTGTCTAGACCCTAAACTATAGACTCACCTAAGAAGGTGAATATTTTGGAGCTGGGCAGTGGTAGCACATGTCTTTAATCCCAGCACTTGGGAAGCAAACACAGGTGGACATCTCTGAGTTCAAGGCCAGGCTGGTCTACAAACCAAGTTCCAGGACAGCTAGAGCTGTTACACAAAGAGACCTTGTCTCAAATATATATATATATATATATATATATATATATATATATAAAGTATGCCCAAATTTAGTGAATGCAAGAGTCCTTATATTGTAACAACAGCCTTTAGTATCCTCTTTGTACAGTAGATTGGAAAAGTTCAAATCTGGAATTGTCATCAAGTTCAGTGTAACAAGGACTTGTCTGTTGAAAATAATGGAAAGACTGCCCAATTTTTAAATCACTGAACATTGAAGGAGATGAATTTCTAGAGACTGTTTTCTGTATATATGTTATTGGATCAATGAGCTATGTGAATGCTGATAATTTATTCATATAAGTAATCTTAATGATCTAATAGGTAACAGCAAATTTATAAAATAATAGCAGTTCAAGCAATGACATTAGCTCTGGATGTAATAAAATATAAAAACAATGAAATAAGAGAGATGAAATGTTTTATTCTACTTGTGAAATGGTATGGTGTTACTGGAAATGTAGATTTTTAAAATTTTAGTTTATTTAAATTATTTTGAGATATGGTCCTATTCATATCAATCTATATTTAAATCATTACATAACATAAGGTGATCTCAACTCAGTTTTAATGATAATAATTATAGCAAAATATTTATATAATTATACGTCTAGCAACAAGAGGAAAAGTTGAATCATAAAATTTTACTTATACTTGAAAAGATATTAAGACTTGAAGATAAAAATAGATGAAAAAATACAAAATAGTATAAAATGCCATAACATTTATTCAGCTTTATTAATAATCACAATAAACATCAATATTTAAAGTAAAACAATTGCAATATAGAGACTATGATTGGATAAAAACAGTATAGTTGCATATGGCTTGCAAAAAAAGCAACTTTAAATACATGTGGAAAGAGAGAGAGGAGAAAGGTATAGAAAAGGTTGTCCATTTTGTGCAGTATTTGATTTAGAGAACATCTCACTTGTAACTGTGGATGGCTTAGAACTATTTATGTAGAATAATCTTGGAACTAAAAGAGCTCTGCCTGCTTAAACCCCTGATGCTGAAAATAAAGGCATGTACTGTTAATTCACTGTAAGATTGCAAATAGATGCAGCCACTATGGAAATCAGAGAAGACAGTCCTCAAAATGCTAAAAATAAATCTTCCAGTGCTTGGCATATGTCCAGATGTCTTGGCATTGTACTTCATAGATATGTGTTCAGCTATGTTCATTGCCACTCTACTCATGATAGGGAGGAAATGTAAAAAAAACCCTAAATATCCTTCTATTGATGAATAGATAACAAAAATTGGTACATATATACAAAGGAATACTATTCAGCTTTAAAGAAACAAGAAATTTGCAGGTAAATAAGACAAAGTAGGAAGTATAACATTGATATAATGCAGACCCCAAAAGACAAATGAGACATGCTGTCTCTTTTTGTGGATCCTAGCTCTAAAACTTTAGAGATGAGTACATAATATAGAGTATCAACAGATATTAGGAAACTGTAAAGGTACAGGAATGGAGAAGCAAGAGCCTTAGAGTAAAAACTAGTAAGACACAGTTGCTACAGAAAAAAAAATAGGAAAAATGGGTTGGGAAAACTTACCTGGGAATAGGAAAAATGGAGAGAGAAGGAAGATGGATAAATAATACCAATGCTATATGAATAAGTCTTAAAAATATATTATGTTATTTAAAATTGCATACAAAATATATACATTTGCATATGCATACATACCAACATACATATATATCTTAAGTTATGATACTTGTGGTAATAATGCTACTCACTAAAACCATAGACTATCTATAAAAATAAACATAGTTCCAGGCGCCGGGGGGAACCTCTTTTTGGCTTATAAGTGAGGGAATCCAAATTATTCACCACATTCCCCAACACTACAGGCTATTGGAATTTCCCTTGGTGCATTACAGAAAAGAAGATAAACCCCTATTACTGAAAATACCTCACATTTCAGACACAGGACTTGTAGGAATTAGTCTGGATCTGACCTGGAAGGTAGATTTCATAGTATTAAAAGGAGCCATGCATGCTGCAAGAAAGAAAAGCAATCAGTAGTTTTTCCTTGATGTAATTCCTAGACACAATAACAATGAACAGCATAGCAAAATATTCCAAAACGTGTTTAATGGCACTTACCTTCTTCATGCAAAACAGCAGCCATCTTATTTGACTTACAATCAGCTCAACAGAAGGGAATCAATGTGCCACACTGTAGTATTAGCTAACTACCTGGGTATGGCTGCTGAATCAATGGATCGTAGAGGCAGACCCAGCAGTGCTATTTTCTAAAATTTTTTGAAGTTCAACTGAATAAATCTTCTAGGATTTAAATGTTTCCTAATTTTTCAGTGAAAAAAAATGAAGATAACTCAAGAGAATGAACACACAGTTGAATCCAATAGAAAAATTAGAAAACTTTCACCCAACCAAAGAATATAAAATATCTTCTGCAGTAAACTATGATATATCCTCATCAATAAGGTACAGGTAAAAATAATTAAATAAATAGATTAAGACAGTTTAATGACTGCAAGATGGAGAATTGCCTGGACTGCATAGTGAGACCTAGTCTTAAAAACCGAGATCACTCCCCTGTGACCTCAGCAGCTCCCTGAGACACAGAATTCACCTGCTATGATTGGTCCAAGAGCTGAGTGACTCTTCACTGACCCAGAGAGTGCTACCCCAAGGACCCAGGCCCTGAGGCACAACCTGTGTCCCCCAACCCACACCCATCACTGTCCCAGTTGCAGGCAAGCAGGGAAGACTCCTGCTGGCAGGCTTCCACACCAACACCCCCCATCAGACTGCAATTTACAAGACCTACTCCTTACCCCAAACCGACCTATCCACCTGCAAACTCTGGGCCTCTATGAGACACAGAATCTGCCAGCTCTGATTGAAACAAGGGCTACAGTTGGAACAAGAGTGACCCCCTGAGATACAAACACAGCAAGCACAGACTGAACCAAGAGCAGCTCCCTCAGACACAGACAGCTATTGCACCTATTAGAGGAAGAGATAGATGCCAGTGCAAAAATATAACAACATAAAGAGCAATATGGCACCACCAGAACTTAGCAGTTCTCCAAGAGCAAGACCTGTACATCACAACATAGAAGAAGCAGAAGACAGGGACCTTAAAAATAAATTTATGAAGATGATAGAAGCTTTTAAAGAGGAAATGAAAAAAATTCCCTAGGAATAACTTACTCAAATGCTGATCTTTCACAAATAAATAACCATCCATTTGTGTAAAGAAGGAGAAAATATGTGTCACTATGTATTTCAACCAAAGTGTTTCTATATGTATTAGAGCAGAATTTGTGGTTATCTCTGGCTTTACTTAACTTTCTAAATCCTTGAAGACTGATGCTAACTATTAACTCAAAATAATTTGAAATTTTATTTTTGCAAAAAAGAAAAACTCATTTCCAGATCTAAAGTATTCTGGCATAAAATTGTAACATATTATGCATGATGGTATATAGAGATCATGGTGTAAATTTTTCCAATCAGATTTTTATGACAAACTTATATAATGCAAAAGGATATTTAAAAATCACAGAATGAGTCCTCTTATTGCTGCCTGTATGTGTGCACACATGAATTTAGAAGTTAATTGTGGTAGGAGTATAGTTGAAAATTGGAGAAATAAGACTCAGCAGGGTGGATTTGATCAAAGAACATCACTGTGTATATGAAATTACCCAACAGTTAAAAATATATGGAGGCTAAATGTTCAGGAGATGGCTCAGTAATTAATACTGATTATTACCTAAGCATAAGGACCTTCATTCCATATACATACCACCTACTTAAAAAGCTCCAAGTTGGCTTGTATTCCCCATGTTATGGTCAATATAAATACAAAATACCCTGGAGCTTACTGGTGAGCCAGTCTAGAAATATTCAAAATATCTCGCTTCATTGAGTAATCTTGTGAGGTAAATGAGGCAGAATGAAAGAGAACACTCTGTGTCATCTTTTTGGTTCTGCACCTACAAGTGTATAATATACAGACATTAAACTCCCCCCTCGCTCTCTTCGTCTCTCTCTCTCTTCCCCCATTTTTCTCTCTTTTTTACTTGAAGAAGAATAAAGGAATCTGTATCCTGCACATTCTTCTCCATGGCTAGTTAGTCAATTGAGTTTACCTGGTTCTACCCTCAACAAATACATCCCCACAACCAGAAGTAGTCGAGGTCTCAAATTCAGTGACCTCTCCTTGAAGGGAAATCCTGCTTGTTCCACTGTCAATATCTAGGCTTCTCTCAGGACCTTTCAGATCTTCTTCTCATACCATATACCTCTCTCACAGCAATACATCATCTACACTTAGCCTGATTCACCCACACACTCCAGAACTGGACCAATATGCTTATCCTATATACCAGCAAAGTTCCTTCACTCCACTTGACTTCACTTACACAAGCCATTTTCAACCTCTAGTCCCAACTGATCCACACCTCCTCTGTTTGACCCTGAATGTCTCTGTCAATATCAGACACAGAACGAAATGAAAAGTTCACATTTCCAGATCTCACCCCAAAAATACTAGCAATATGAAATATCAAATAGTCTCTCTCCTCTAAAACTTACCATTCTAGTAAAAATGTTTACTCATGAGAATTAACAAAATAAAGGTCAGGACACAGACATTAAAAGAACAATCATAAACTTCATGACAGAATTCAAGGATTTTAACTAATACAGAAAGAAACAAATTAATGAGATTATGAATAAGGAGCTTAAAGAGAATAAACATCTTAATGATGTCCAAGAAAATAAAAGGATAAGGCTAAGATAAATGATGAAGACAATCCAGGATTTGAAAATAGAACTGAATAAAGAAATACAAAGAAACATTGAAAATTATTCAAGCTGAAATGGAAATAGAATAAAAAATATGCAATAATCCAATTAGAAAACACAAAGGAATATATTTTAAGTAGAATAAACCAAGCAGAATATAAAATGTCAGGAATTAAAGATAAAGTAGAAGATGTAGATTAAATAAACAAAGATGTAGATTAAATAAACAAGGAACATGAAGGGAAAGGAGCATACAGGAACTGTGGGCCACCATGAAAAAAAGCAAACCTTCAATTCAAAGGCATTGATAAAAGTGAAGAATTCCAAGTGAATGGCATAAACCAGATCATCAACAAGCTCACAAGAAAATGTTTCCCCAAACAAAGCAAAATAACATATGGATACAGACACAGAAAACACCACAAAATGCAAAACACTTAAGACCAGAAAAGAAAATTACCATGGTATATGATAGTTAAAGCACTATGTGTACAAAAGAAAGAAAATGTATTGCAAGCTATAAGAGAAAAATTCCATGCCACACACAAAAACACAACAGACTAACAGCTGATTCGTCTATGGAATTTTTGAAAACCAAAAGAGATAAGAGCAATTGACTCCAATTTCTGAAATATCACAAATGTCAACCTAGATCCAGAAATATTGTCCACTATACTTGAAAGAGAATAAAATCCTCCCATGATAAAAACAACCTAAATCATTATATCCAACAAAGCAGACCCAAAACAAATACTATAATCAATATTTGAGGCTGAAAAGAGGAATTAGCATAGTTAGAGAATGTGTAAAAATTTGAATCCATAATTACTAAAACACAAAGTACTACGGAGAACACAACAGCAAAATTTAGCACCACAGTGAGCACAATTATCAAAAACATTTCAATGATAAGTCTAAATAACTATGCCCTCAATTGATCACTTAAAAGACACAGGCTGACTGAATGGATTATGAAACAAAGCCCATCCATGTGTTATCTATAAGAAATACATCTTAGATTTAAAGAAAGTTACTGCCTAGAATAAAACATTTGACAAAAATATTCCAATAAGCCGGGCAGTGGTGGCGCATGCCTTTAATCCCAGCACTCGGGAGGCAGAGCCAGGCGGATCTCTGTGAGTTCAAGGCCAGCCTGGACTACCAAGTGAGTCCCAGGAAAGGTGCAAAGCTACACAGAGAAACCCTGTCTCAGAAAAAACAAAAAAATATATATATATTCCAATAAAATGGAACCAGGAAGCAAGCAGACATTGCTATTTTAATACCTTAAAAAAAGACTTCAAAAATCTAATTGGATGCCTGATGGTGGTGGCACACGCCTTTAATCCCAGCACTAGGGAGGCAGAGGCAGGCAGATCTTTGTGAGTTCAAGGCCAGCCTTGGCTACCAAGTGAGTTCCAGGAAAGGCGCAAAGCTACACAGAGAAACCCTGTCTCGAAAAACCAAAAAAAAAAAAAAAAAAAAAAAAAAATCTAATTGGAAGATATTAAGAGGGACGATTTATTGCAATCAAGTTACAGTTAACCAAGGATTCATTACTTTCCTAAATATATATGCATCAAACTCTGGTTCATCCAATTTTATTAAAAATGTACTACTGGATATAAAGACACAGATTGACACCAACACATTTATAGTACATAATTTAAATACTCACAGGTCATATATAAAAAATAGTAGAGAAAATTCAGAATTAAATGACACCATACATCAAAAGGACTTAACAGATATCTATAGAATAGTCCACTCAAAAGGCAAGGAAAATGCATTTTGTTCAGCAGCACAGGAAAATTTATCTAAAATAGGTCACATCCTAAGACAATAAAATCTTTCCAAACTCAAAAAGATTAAAATTCTGTGTAACCTATTTGACTACAATGCAAGAAAATACAATATCCACAGCAAGCAAGTATCTAGTGAATACACACACTCATGGAGATCAATTAACACAATATTCAATAATGAATGGGTCACAGAAGAAATCAAGAAAGAAAAAGAGCTTCTAATAACTGAATGAAAATGAAAAGAGAAGAAAATCTTTAGGATACATTGAAATTATTCCTAGGAGGGAAATTTATAGGTCTAAATGCCTACATAAAAAATAAAAAAAGAACATGGATAAATTACTTAATAATGCAACTCCAAGATTTGGAAAAACAAGAACAAATTAAATCTAAACTCAATTAGCAACAACAAATAATCAAAATAAGAGCAGAAACTAATGAAATACAGACACACAAAATGATACTAAGAGTCAATGAATTGAAGAACAGGTTCTTTGAGAAGATGAACAACATTGACAGACCCATGGCACAACTAAGTAAATTAAATAGAGAACCCAAATTAGAAGAATCAGAAATTAAGAGAAGACTATTAAAACAAACAGCAAGCAAATGAAGAATAATATAAATGTAAATACTATTAAAAACCTACACTCTACTGAGTTATAAACCTGCAAGAAATGGATGAATTCCAAGATTCAAACATAGTACCAAGTTTAAATCAACAAGAAGTCAGCAAACTAAACAAACCCATAAGAAAAGAGGTGATAGAAATGGGAAAAGGGATACAAATAGGAAAAAAAAGGCAAACTACCAGTATTTGCAAATGACATGATAATATACATTAAAGATCACAAAAACTCTACCAGAAAATTTCTAGAAATAGTAAACAAATCTAGCAATTTGGCAGGATACAAATTCAACATTCACAAATCAATAACTTTTCTATACAACAAAACCAAACCAACAGAAAGACATTATATCCACACTCCCATTCAAAATAGCAATAAACTTAACCATGGATGTTAAGGACTCTTACAATGAGAGCTTTAACTCTCTGAACAAAGACATACAGAAGTACACTAAGAAATGAACATGATCCCATGCTCATAGATTTGTAGAGATAATATTGTAAAAATGTCAATTTTATCAAACGCTATTTATACATTAAATGCAATCCAAATCAAAATTCCTATCTTCTTCTTCCAAGAAATAGACAAAGACTATTCTAGAATTCATTTTGAATCACAAAAGACACTAGATAGACAAAACAATCCTACAAGGTGAGTGGGGGGGGGGCGGAGTCAATCCTGGAGAGATTAGCATTTCAGATATCAAGACATATTACAAAGACATTGTATTGAAAACAATAAGATACCCATACAAAAACAGAAATGTAGACCAAGGGAACAAATCTGATCATACAAACATGAGTACACTTCAGCCATGTCATGTTGGACAAGGATACCAAAATGTATGCTGCAGTAACGACAGCAACTTCAACAAATGTTGTTGGGAATCCTGGATGTCTACAAGCAGTTGAGTGAAATTAGACCAATTCCACCATCTTTCACAGAGGCTAATTAAAAATGTATTAAAGAACTAAGTGTGAATCCTGAAATACTTGAAAAAGAATGTATTATCTGTTGTGGGTTGTTTTTGCTCTTTTGGGGGACCCACTACTCAGCTCCTAAATATATCATTCACAAAGGCTTATAAATGCCTGGCCTTAGTTGGTTTCTTTCTAGAAAGTTGTTTATAATTTAAAGTATCCCATGTATCTTCTGTCTCTGGGCTTTTATCTTTATTCTATATGCCTTTCTTTACTTCTTATTCTGTATCTTGTTGTATAGCTCGGTGGCTGGCCACTGGAGTCCTCCTCTTTCCCTTGCTCCTAGATCTTTACTTCCCAGGTTTCTCCATCCATTTATTCTCTCTTTCTACCAGTCCCACCTATCCTTTCTCCTACCTCACTATTGGCCATTCACCTCTTTATTCGACCATCAGGTGTTTTAGAAAGGTAAAGTAACACAGCTTCACAGAGTTAAACAAAAGCAACATAAAAGAATGCAACACACCTTTACATCATTAAAACAAATGTTCCACAGCATAAAAAAGTAACACACCTTAAAATAATTGTCCACAAAAATTTCCTTCTAGAAGAAAAATTAGGTATTACCCTACATGACACAGGTGTAGGAAAGAACTTTCGCAATTTGCCCAAAAATTGCAGCCAACAATTTAAATATGGGAATTAATAAAACTAAAAGTCTTCTTTGCAGCTAACTAATCTATCCAGTGAAAAGGAATGCCACAGAATTTGAAAGAATCTTTGAAATATATCTATCTGATGGATTATTAATATCTACAATATATAAATAAATGAAAAATCAAATTGCCAAATAAAATGACCCATTTACAAAGATGGACAGGGACATGAACATAGGGTTTTGAAAAGAAGAAAAAAAAAAGACTGACAAATATCCCCTAAATTTTTCATTGCCCATATTATCATATCAACATTATTTGTAATAGCCAAAACCTAAAAACAACCTAGATGCCCTTCAACTGAAGAATGGATAAATAAATTGTGGCACATATACACAATGGCATACTACTCAGTAGAGAAAAACAATGACATCAGGAAGACTGCAGGCAAATGGATGGATCTAGAAAAAATCATCCTGAGTGAGGTAACCCAGACTCAGAAAGACAAATATGGTATGTACTCACTCATAGGAGGAGGACACTAGAGGTGGAACAAGGATGACTGGACATGCTACTCACATCACCAGGGAGGCTACCTGGAAAACAGGACCCCAAGAAAGACACGAGGATCACCCAATGATGGAGAAATGGCTGAGATCTACATGAACAACCTGGACATGAGTGGGAGTAATGAAGGGTGAGGGTCGAGGGAAAGAGAGCCTGTGGGAGCGGAAGATCCCAGCTGGATCAAGAAAAGAGAGGGAGAACAAGGAATAGGAGACCATAGTAAATAAAGATCACATGAGAAAAGGAAGAAACAAAGTGCTAAAGAGGCCCACAGAAATCTACAAAGATATCCCCACAATAGACTGCTGGCAATGGTCAAGAGACAGCCAGAACTGACCTACTCTGGTAATGGGATGGCCAAACACCCTAATGGTCGGGCCAGAAACCCCATCCAAAGACTGAGGAATCTGGATGCAGATATCCACGACTAGGCCCAGGGTGGAGCTCCAGGAGTCTAATTAGCGAGAAAGAGGAGGGTTTATATGAGCAAGAATTGTTGAAACCAAGGTTGGATAAAGCACAGGGAGAAAGAGCCAAATGAATGGAAACACATGAACTATGAACCAAAGGCTGAAGAGCCCCTAACTGGATCAGGCCCTCTGAATAGGTGAGACAGTTGATTGGCTTGATCTGTTTGGGAGGCATCTAGGCAGTGGTACAAGGTCCTGGGTTCATTGCATGAGTTAGCTGTTTGAAACCTGGGACTTATGCAGGGACGCTCGGCTCAGTCTGGGAGGAAGGGACTGGACCTGCCTGGACTGAGTTTACCAGGTCGATCTCAGTCCTTGGGGGAGGCTTTGCCCTGGAGGAGGTGGGAATGGGGGCTGGGCTGGGGGGAAGGGGAGGGGGCAGGAGGGGGGAGAACAAGGGAATCCGTGGCTGATATGTAGAACTGAATGGTGTTGTAAAATAAAATAAAAGGAAAAAAAGAAAAACAAAAATTTAAAAACAAAATGTAACTTCATCTTACTGTATTGAGAATGCCAAATATCAGCAACACCACTCACAATTGTGGGTAGGGTGTATGGAGAATGGAATCATCTTTCACTCTTGGTGGGATTCTAAACTTGTGTAGTCACTATGAATGTCAGTGTGGAGAATTCTCAAAAGGCTAAAAATGAATCCACCATATGACCCACACTTCACAGATATTTGTGCATGTTCATTGCTGCTTTATTAAGAACTAGAAAATGGAAACAACCTAAATGTTCTAAAACTGATAAATGGATAAATGAAAATGTGGTATGTATATACCATACACTGCAGAATACTTTTCATCTGTAAAGAAAAAATGAAGTCATGAACTTTGCAGGTAAATTATGGAACTAGAAAACATCATATTGGGTGAGGTAACCTGTAACTGGAAGTTGTCTCTGGTCTTCCTGGCACCAAGGTCCCACAACCACTACTAAAACGCCTGTGTTCCACCCAGTCCTGCAGCCACTCAGACCCAAGTAAACACATAGAGGCTTATATTATTTTCAAACTATATGGCCTAATGGCTCAGAATTCTCAATAGCTCGCTCTTACATCTTAAATTAACCCATTTCTACAAATCTATACTTTGCCATGTGGCTTGTGGCTTACCAGTACTTTTACATCTTGCTTCTTCTGATGGTGGCTAGCATCATCAGCCATACTCTCCTTTCTTCTCTCACTATCTCTCTTGGATTTTCCCACCTGGCTCCATCCTGCCCTGCCATAGGCCAATGCAGCTTTATCTATCAACCAATAAGAGCAACACATATACACAGCTTTATATTATTTAATAAAATAAGTATAGATGTATAAATACAGTATATTATTCATTTTTAAAGAAAAAGTGATATAGCAGGTAAATATATGGTGCTGGAAAAATATACAGAATAAGGTAACTCGGATGTAGAAGCATAAGATCCACATATTTTCCCTCATGTGTGTCTTGGTTTTGAATTTTAAGATGTCTGTGTTTAGTTTGAAGGTTGTCTCTGTAGAGTGGAGGAGAAAGGAAGGGAGACATTCTAAATGTATCTGAAGTGAGTGGGACAGAGATGTCTTTTGGAGGACAATGAAACACAAACACATACTCATTCCTGCTTGTAACTTCAGATACAGGGGATCCAATACCTTCTTCTTGCCTCAGCTATGACTGTACTAATATGCCTTCACATGTACAATCTTTATCTCCATCCACAAACACACATAAATTAAAAATAAAAGTGAAATCTACAGACAATGAAGAAATAAAAACTCAAAATCAGAAATCATTATATAGAGGACAAAAGACCAGTAAGACAAAAAATGATCAAATAAACCAATATAAGAAAAGTCCTACAAAAATACCATTGAGTTTGTTTTGTGTTGGCAATCTACTGATTGCCCTGCCCTTAAATATGGTTAATAAACCCAGTGACATTCCATTGGGTATTAATTACAAATATCTTCTTGCTTAGGGATAGAATTCCCTGTCCACTTTCCTCTCTCTGTACTGAGATATTATGTGACTGGAACCTGTGCAGGCCCTATGCATACTGCCACAGTCCCTATGAGTTCATATGTGCATAAGTCATGTAGTATCTGTAGGATGTTTTTTTTTTCTTGGAGTTATCCACAATCTCTTTCTTCCAATCTTACTGCCTTTTCTTTTGCATAGCTCTACAAGGGAGTCGGTCAGCAGGTGGGGAGGCTATGTCAGGGGGCTTGAGGAGAGGGCAATCTATGATTAGACTATATTGTATAAAATAATATTTTTCAATAATAAAAGGTATCAAAATCTTCTAGAAAATAGTTTGAACAGAAATAACCTGAATGTAAGCATAATACCACTCCCAGACTCCATAGTTTTATCAACCTAATTCCCAGTACCAGATATGTGATAGCCTCCTATACATTGTTAGTTAGGGAAATATCAGAGGATCCTCAAACTGTTCAGGATATTGCCATTGTTTTTGTTTTCACAGAAAACCTTGACAGTAAGATTCCATTGTTTAACAAGCACACTTTAGACATAAGAGAAAGAAGTCAAGTTTGAACTGACCTGGCATCTTCCTCCTTGTGGTGATAATCTAATTATACTGAAATGTGATTTTGATTGTATGTTAATAAATAAAGTTGCCCGGGGGTCAGAGCTATTAGAGCCATTGCAAGAGTGTGGCGGTGGTGGCACACGCCTTTAATCCCAGAAAGCCAGCCTTTAATCCCAGGGAGTGGTTGTAGAAAGCAAAATGATATATAAGGCGTGAGGACCAGAAACTAGAAGCATTTGGCTGGTTAAGCTTTCAGGCTTTGGAGCAACACAGTTCAGCTGAGAGCTATTGGGATGAGGACACAGAAGCTTCCAGTCTGAGGAAACAGGACCAGCTGAGGAACTGGTGAGGTGAGATAGCTGTGGCTTGTTCTGTCTCTTTAAATAGACGAACAGACAGGAAATAGAGCGCTCATTCGGGAAGCTGGGACACCGCAGGCGGAAGGGTGAGATTTTGGCTCTGAGCTCTGACCTCTCGGCTTTCTCTTTTGCATTATTTCTGTGTTTCTTATTTAATAAAATGGTTGGTTACATCAATACCTGGCGCCCAACGTGCCAAGAATCCATTAAAAACCGCTTGGCTTGGCGGCAGGTCCGCTGTCCCGCAAGGGCGGCAGACCGGGCGGCCAGCATCCTAGTCCGAGCTGCCGGCTTCTTAGTCCGAGTGGCAGCTTCTAGCCCCGGCCTAGGTCTGTGAGCAACTTGCTTAAAGCCGGTGCTACAAACAACTCAGACCTGCCCTGCCGAACAGGGCCCTGCCTGTAAAGCCAACACAAGTGGTCAAAGTTTAAGGAAGCCAGACCCAAGCCTTGACTGGGCACAAGAGGGAACACGTGGCTGCATTTAAACTTTAGCCAGCTACGCTTTCTTGTTCTCTTTCTCTCTCTCTCTCTCTCTCTCTCTCTCTCTCTCTCTCTCTCTCTCTCTCTCTTTCTCTTTGGATTTACACCTGGGACACTAGGTGGCTGCTTTGAAAATCCCCTCGGATTTCTACTGTTCTACGCAGATTTGGTAAGTCATAACATATCAGATGTTTTAAAGGAAACTATCTAAAAGAGAATTTTTTCCACATTAAAAAACAAATGGGTTTTATGTGTACATTGGAAGAAAATTGGTTTTTGTTCGAAATTTTAGGCAGTCTGATAATGGAACAACTATATAATATTAGTATTGGTGGAATTATGCAGCTTATCACTATACTAATCCACATTTTAATATTTAAAATGATAGTCAATTTAAGTGCCAGGATAACAGCTTTAGAAGAACTTGTTAAACCTGTAAAAATTCAGACAGAAGAAATTAACAGTGAAATTGTTTCAAGTCGGGATCATAAGGTTGCAGAAAGAAAGCCTGTTTTCACACAGTCACCCTTAATTTATCCTGTAACCGTACAGCAGATGCCTGATCAAATGGCTACACAAAATATTTGGGCTCCAATTGAAATGTTGGATTTAAAAAGGTTTAAGGAGACAATAGTATCTTATGGCATGCATTCCCCATATGTAAAGCAAATGTTAAACTCTTGGTCAACATATAATAGTATAGTACCACAGGACTGGTGGGACCTTGTACAAGGTGTTCTGGACAAATCATCTATCCCAAGAAACAGAGTGAAACGCTGTATGGGTATATATTATCTAAAAAATTTTTATGTCTTCCTAAATGTTTGTTTCTGCTTTTCTCTAAAGATTTAACACTATTGGTTTTCTAATAGTCCCAGTTCAATTAAAATTTAAAGCTGACTTTGGAGTTGGAGAATGGCTCTCTCCTTCTTTAAAATCAAGCATGTTGTTAAAAGGAAAATGCAAACTCCCTGTATCATGCCAGAATAAAAGAGCCATCTTCTGCTATGGTACAGGACAAAAGCAAAATTAATTAAGGGACTATTCTATTACTAATCTCAACTCTTTTGATTCTATTCTGATTCTTTAAACTTTTCTTAAAGTATAAATTTTATATCAAAATTTACAAGAATAATATATATATACATTTTAAACTTTGTTAAGATATGAATGGTCATATAGAGTACTAACTAATTCTAGAAAAAAGGCTAGCTGCATATATATGTTTTTGTGTTCGAGTCTCTTATCAGTTTTCTGCAGGAAATCACGGCCAGGCCTAACATCAACTGAAGTCTCCAGAAAGAAGATGGGGCCCCACAACAACAACAATTCCACGTGGACAATAATAATATCATTAAGCTGACAAACATCATCCACAGATCAGCTTTGAACTACAAGGTGCTCAGAGCAATTTTGAGATGACTAGCTGAGATGATCCAGTCTCAAAGACTACTTGAATAAGGACTTGAGATAAACCCTGAACTTTGGCATTATACACAGACTGGATAATGAAGGATATAGTTACCTCTCCTAGAATTTGACAATTAACCTAAAATTTTTCTTTCAGGATAAAGAAAACTTCGCCCATACCCAGCAGTAAGCAATTTTAAGAATATGACGCCCACATTCCCAAAGAGGTGGTGTGGGGCGGGTGGTTTTTTTTGGTCTTTCTAATGGGTTTTGGGTCTGGGATAATTTTCAGTATTTAGGGGGGTTGGTTACAAGTTATTGTCAAGGGTTAAGAAAAAGGCTAAGCAAAGGAGATTAGATTTAAGGTTCTTGTTTAAAAAAAAAAGAAAAGAAAAGAAAGAAAGAAAAGACAATTACTAATACTTTACATTGGATTGAATTGTTTTATATTGTATACAAATTTGAAACTGATATTGTTAGAAAATGCTATATGTATATTTCTAATTGTATTTATACCATTCTTTTAACAATGTAATACAAATTTCTCATCCTTGAATGTTATTATTACCAACTACTAGGATATAAAGAAATGAAAGTTAGTAGTTAGACATTACAATAGAACTTTTAGTCATATTAGATATGTTTTAAAAATTGAGCAGAGATGTTTTAGACAGGTCATCTTCAAACCCTTCAGAGATCTACAGAATATGGCATTTAAAATGTTTTAATAACTTAGAAATTTTTTCTTTTTTGAGACATGTCGGCTCCTGGCAGTACTAATCTACTTCAGAGAAAATATGGGCATCGAAGAAACTACATATGAAGTCAGCTTTCATTGCGGCAAAAGTTAGCCACTGGACAACAAAGTATCCTCGAATCAACAGGACAAAATGGACAGACAGAACACGAAACAAGGGATTACTGATTCTTGCCAAAACAAGTGTAGTTATGGCTTTATCAAAAGGCATCTTCTGAGGCCAGGACAATATGGCCCCATCCCTGAAGTGGCTTTCACATCCGGAAAAGGTATGGTGCCCTTTTCTTCGAAGGCAGCTTAACAGGCAGAGGGCTGATGGACTCTGTTGTACAATGGAACAGCAGCTGAAAGCTCATGCCTCTCGAAAGTAGACTGGCATTTAATAGAGGGATGTGGAGAAGAAGGGGATGCTGAGATGAAGCCATATATACACAGCCAAGAAGAATGGACAGCTGAATTTAAAAACTGTCAACAATTTCCAGAATTTAAAATCCTGAATCATGACAGGACACTAGTGGAATTCAGGTGTTTCTGGTACGTGGACTGCTCTCACCCAATGTGAGGTTGAACTGTTGACCTTGTGTACATCCTACATCACAAATGAGTCTGTCAGATACACTAAGCCTATAGGCTGAAGATGATGCCCCAACACTGCGGAGAAACCTCCGGTGACTGCCCAGGCAGCTGGCTGTTTCTGTCAACTCACAAATTTTTTGGAAGTTGCTTGCATGCACTTCCTGTTTTTATTTTTGTTAGCTAATATTATTCCCTTCTTGGGTCTCTGAGGGAGTTGAAGATTAGTTAGTTATGGTTGAAGATTAGTTAGTTATAGTTGAAAATTAATTAGGATAGAAAGTACATTAGATACATTTTGGAATTACCAAAATAGGATAGATAATGGAATTATTTTCTCTGATTTGTCAAATACCTGTTTAGGTATTTATTACTTGTATATATTGTATATAGTAATTGTACTTTTGTATATAGTTTTTCTTTTGTTAGTTATAACCTTTTGCTTTTTTTCTTTTTATTAAAATACAAAAGGGGAAATGTGGTGGTATTCTAATTGTATTGAAATGTGATTTTGATTGTATGTTAATAAATAAAGTTACCCGGGGGTCAGAGCTATTAGAGCCATAGACAGAGTGTGGCGGTGGTGGCACATGCCTTTAATCCCATAGATCTCTATGTGTTCAGGGATACAGCCAGCATTGGAGACATATGCCTTTAAGACCTAGGGGGCTGTACATTCAGACAGTGACGAGGCAGTCACGTGTTTGGGTTTACAACCAATGAGAAGGCAGAATGACTGGAAATTCGATTTACAGACAGGAAGTAGCTCTCTTTCGGGAAGCTGGGACACTGCAGGCGGAAGGGTGAGATTTTAGCTCTGAGCTCTGACCTCTCGGCTTTCTCCTTTACATTGTTTCTGTGTTTCTTATTTAATAAGACAGTTAGTTACATCTATATAATAGTGAAATGTTTCATTGAGGCTTGCCCAGTAATTGAGTAACACCAAAACTTATTATAAGCCACAGTCATCCTAGGGTCCCCCCTGCTATATAGCCTCCCTGGTTCTGTGGGTTGCAGTCTAATTGTTCTTTGCTTTATATCTAGTATCCACTTATGAGTGAGTACATAGCATGTTTGTCTTTCTGAGTCTGGGTTACCTCACTCAGGATGATATTTTCTACTTCCATCCATTTGCCTGCAAATTTCATGCTGTCATTGTTTTTCTCTGCTGAGTAGTACTCCATTGTGTATATATAATTGGAGGCATATTTTTACAATGCCCCAAATTTCTTTTGGATATAGAATATTCAGAGCTTCACACAAGAATATAAACCTTCACTAATAATGATTTGTAGAAATCATCACTGTTTTGTATTCTAAATGACTTATATGACTAAAATGCTGAAGACTCCAGTAAGCAGGTATCTTATCAAAACTCTTTTTTGGTAGCTATAAATTCAGAAAAGAAATCAGAATTGGTCTATAACATATCATGGTATGGTAGAAAAAACATATTGTCTTAATTCACTGTCTTTACAAACTCTAAAATTGAAACTTAAATTTCTAAAATTTGAGGATGATGTCATCATTTTGCTATTTTCAAAACCAGTTTCCTGAATTTAAATTTCGTTTATGTGTAAACCTTGAGCAATTTATTTTACGATGCATATAACTAATGTAAAGCATTTCTCCTACAAAATGCATGATTTGTACGCCAGAACTAATGGTTAAGTTAGATTATTTCCATTGAAGATTTGTTGCAACGTACTATATGTAAGTGACACTAAATGGACTCAGTTATACATGTGAGTGTGTGTGTGTGTGTGTGTGTGTGTGTGTGTGTGTGTGTGTGTGTGTATGTGTGTGTGTTTAACAATAATAATTTTAGAGGACACA